>NC_134736.1:17345606-17648636 GCF_049634645.1 Pelodiscus sinensis
GGCTACATCTAGACAGTGGTGCTATTTCAGGGTACCGGAAGTATTCCAAAATAGCTATTCCACATCTTTAAACTTGCCCGTTATTTCAAAATAATAAGCGTGCTATTCTGGCACCCCTGTAACCGTTGTTCCCCAAGGGTTAAGGGATGTTTCAGAATAGCACTTTATTTCGAAATTTAGCACTGTGTAGACAGCACCAAATTTCAAAATGAGCTATTTCAAAGTTAGATTGAAATAAGATATGCAATTTGCGGAGCTCAAATTGTGTATCTTATTTCAACCTACAACAGGTGCACCTAAGAGAGTCAGATAGCCAGCTCCCATCAAAAATCAGTGTTAGGCACCAAAAATTTGTTTAGGCTTCTTTTGAAAATCCCATCCTTGTGATCTAGCAGTCAGCTCTAATCAGCTACAGTGGGAGCAAGATCGGGCTGTAAATGAGCAAAAGAGAACATAAAGGGGTCTAAGAAGGCAGAATTATATGCCAATGGGCCACGAAAAAGTTGTAAGGGGAGAGTACTTTAACTTATCTCCTTCCATTCCATGCTCATTGCTCTGTAAATGACATACTTTAGACTCCCTTAAACTCATGAGTGAGATGTAACTTAGAACGTGTTATATATAACCTGTGAATTTATCCCAAGGGGTTTTCCTGATTGCAGAAGGAAACTTTCATGCTTCCACACAAGCTCTTGCATACTGTCTAATGTTCTGTATATTTATCTTTTCAGGTGGAAGATAAACTCCTCTTCCTTGGGACTGCCCTGTAAGAGAGTAGAGAGAATTGCAGCCAGACTTACTCAGGATGAATGAAACCTGCATGTGATCGACCAGTGACACTTCCAGACCTTGTGAATGAGTTTTGTGAAGTATGCATCAATTCTTTGGGATCTGCAAGGAAATTCTTTCAGTGCACACAATTAAAGAAAGAATGTGACATTCCAGTGCAAGGTAAGGAATAGTCAGCTATTGCTGACCAAGCTTTTGTGTATGGAAATACAGACATTGTGCAGCTAATATAATTGAAGCTGTTGATTTATTGGTGTTTTTCTACAATAGTAATAGTATAAAAATCAAATGAGCAAGTATGAATGAATGTGCATAGAGCTCTGACATTCTAAAAAGTTGTCATCCACTACCAAAAGGTAAATGAAGTGGTGAGAATCCTGAAAGAAGTTGACCTTAGATTATCATAATTGGCCTGCTCTCTGAATATACCTGTGGAACACACCAGCCTATTAAGCTGCTGTTTGTAATTAGGGTCTCTGATGTCTCACTGACATGCATGAGTGCACCTTTGCTCTTGGCACCGAAGAATGATGCCTATCTTCCTAGGGCAACACCAGTCTTGTTCTTTTCAGAGTGGCACCTTCTTACACGGAGCAGCATGGAATAGAATGCACCAGTGGCAAAGCACTCTGGTCTGGGTAAAAGTGGAAAGCAGCAGTTCAGATGTAAACCACAAGATGATATCAAAGGTGCTGGAATGAAACTCAGAGATGATTTCCTGAATGCCATTGAGGAAGCTCCTATTCCAGCCATAGAGGTGAAGATTTTCAAAGTAGTTCCTTCGGGGGATATAAATTCATCTTCCATTTTAATGTGTCTAAATCAACTGGACTGGTTTGAAAATCTAAACCATGAACATCCTTAGCTTTTTGTAATTCTGTTCTGAGTTCGAAGATCCTTTTATAACAAGTTGTAGTGCCACTATGAACATGATTAAAGATGCACAATACAGATGGACTGTTGTTTACAATATCTCACCCTAAGATAATTCAGTCCTGAAAGAAAAACAACACTCAGTACTTGATGTGAATGGATGTGTTTCTTCTGGCAGGCAAAGACCCATTTCCATACAAATCCTAAGGGATCCAGAAAGCAGGTACATTGTAATGTTAAAAGTACCAACTGGCTTTAGATGGATGACACTAGTTGGAGATTTGCCTCTGTAGAGCTGTGTAGTCTGCAAAGTAAAGCAGCATACTCTAATATCAGGATGCTGCTCTGGCCAGGCTCAGGGAGTTTCTGGAGAACAGAGATATACAGAATCTGTGACTGATGGCGAGTAAGCCCTGAGTGTGTTTGTATATGGAAAATGCAGTTAGCTCATATATGTGTTGAGTATGGAGTCCAGGTATATAAATCTGTGTAGAAAATGCTGGGGAAGCCCTGTATAGTTTGTATCTGCATGCGAATGGGGAGATGTACAGAGTGCGTAGAGAGGAGCACAAGCCGGGTTCTACAGAGATCACAGAAGAATCTAGTTACAAGATGGTGCACGTGGATTTGATGGAGATGTAGCTTGGAGAATGGAGAAATAAATGGCAGTGTGTGTGTATGTGGGATGGAAATGTAGGCCTAGTATTATGTACATGCACAGAGAATACAGATGCAGCACTGTATGTAGAAGGGGGTATAAAGATGATGTTGCTTTGGCTGTGTGTGGAGAAGGTACCTAAAACCTTATGAATGAAAAAAAATAAGCATATTTAATAGCACACACTAAACTTCAAATCATCCTAGAGAAGCTACTGGAGAATTAGATCCCTGCTATAGAATCCTATACTATGTATTTTTAAATATGGCATTCTTTATTAAATCCTACAGCTTTTGAAATAATGCTCGTTGGCCCTGTTCCGTTTCTTACTGCTTCCATTCCAATTACAGGGTCCTCCCCAAGGACAGTGGAGTGTGTGTCTTTAAATGTGATCTGATCCTCTTCTTTCCAGATCATTCTCCCCAGCATTAATTACATGTCAGGAGGTAGCACTGCCATTGCCTCTTGCTATCTGGCAATTGCACTGTTCCAGGGGCCTGGAGGCTGGAATGATTGACCGTGAGCATTTGTTGACAGGTATGGGTCTGTGTCCTCTCTTGGCAGCAAGGAGCCTTCTGATGTTTGTCTGTCGAATGAGGATAACAGTTCAGTCTGAGCAAATTAAAGTGATTGTTGTGAGGGTAGTGGAGCATTTCTTGCACAGCCATTACACACCAGCAAGCCTTGCACTGCCCCTTTCCTGTGCTGGCCTAAGGGGCATTATTAAGAAGGGAGTTTGCTGGGGGCAGCTAAGCTGAATTTATAGTTTTCTCCTATTTATAGTTTTCTCGGATACAAAAGCTTCAGTCTTTTCCCTGTGCTGTAGTATCTGGGAAGGTTGTCATAGCAACCCCGACATGGTAAGTGGTGCTGCCTTTGGTCGCATTCAACATTTATGTCCCTCAGTGCTTGAGTCCCTGCCGGAGATCGGAAAGGGTGGAGAGTTTCTCTGCTGCAGAGCATGCATGTGGGGTACACTCACCACTTGTCTCAGTTCCCTTCATTTACTCTGTGTGCATGTGCACTGGGGAGGGGCATGCCTGTGTTAAGGTGTGTGTATTTCTCTAGCTCTTTCTCAGCAAACCCAAACAAGCAGATAAAAATGAAGTGTAGCAGAAACAGACTGACGCTCCAGTTGTGGCAGACACTGGGTTGTGTCAGCGTTCACTGTAAGCTGTTTGCTTGTGAGGCTGCTCAGGAGAAATTCAAATGCCACTCAGCTGATAAGATTTTGTGTTTCTATTGGTGGTGCACGTTCGCACATGCCTCAGTGCACATAAAATTATTCTGCACATGGCTGGAAAAAATCTGCACATAGAGGGAAAAGATTAGAGGGAACATTGGCTGTGGTACAATTTGGCTGCATATTGTTCCAGTTGGCATGAGGGAGGTGTTTATTCTCTATTTCCCACAAGGTTAAAAGCAATCGAGGACTGAAGAATAACTCCCCACTAGGGCCAAGAAGATGAGTTTGTATCCTGGACAGAGCAAAAATGAAGAGCTTTTACCTACTGGACATCTAGCAGAGCCACCACCCTCAAAGCTGGGCAGGGGAATTCAGTCTCCTTTTGGCCCAGGGATTTTCATGTTGGGTTCTATTCCCAGCTCTGCCACATATTATTATTTAATGTGTCGTTTGTTGCTGACTACATACTGTTAAGTCCAGTGAGACCTGTATTTATGCTTTCTGCACCCTCACCCTCCTAGGCTGAGGAATCCAGGGTTAGGCTTGAAAGAGGGCTTCATCCATATGATACCTCCTCCCAGAAAGATGTATCTAGGTCAGGTGCCTGATGGAGGGACCATGCTAAGGGACTAGAAAGTGCACAGCCAATTAGTGGCTACGAACTGAGTCAGCACTATTGATCTTCTTCCCCTTAATTGCACGTTCTCAGGCAGGCTGCCTTTCTTTCGCTGTCAGGATTCTCTAGGGTGGCTGCAATTAGAACAGATATCGCACATGCAGTACAGCGCGGCTAATCCAAGCATCCTGTGTTTTGCAAGGACTTGTGTTTTCCAGCAGTGCACCTGGCTTGCTGAGAACAGATGTTAATTCCACTGCACTTCTTCAAAACACGTGGCTGTCAGACGAGACAGCCAGGAACATTGCTCAATAGCTTCTGAGTGTCTATAAAAAGCCCTACAAAGCAGCAGCCATCCACTAGGCATTATTTACACTGTGGGAGGTGAACTGGGGACAAATCCTATACCTCTGTAGAACAACAATGTCTGTCTCCTTATCCTGTGCCCTTTATTTGGGGCTCGTCTACATGGGGAAATTATTCTTGATTAAAGTAGGGTTGATTAGCTCCAGGTTGACTTTCCATGTGAATTCCCTTATTCTGGCTTTTTTCTGGGTTAGTTTACCCAGCTTTGAAAAAGGCACTGTTATTCCAGAAATAGAGTGTTCACACAAATTTGGCTACGTCTACACTGCGAATTTTGCTGGAAAAGGCAATACAAATGAAGTGCGGATTAGCATTTTCTTGCACTTCATTTGCATACTTTCTTCTGATCCGTTTTTGTACTAGGGGGAGTTGCGCAAAAACAAGCAGTGTGGCCATTTCCTTTTTCTGCAAAAACCCCTTTTTGCACAAGATCCTTATGCCTCAAAAAAGGGGGTATGCCAATCTTGTGCACAAGGAGCTTTTTGCGCAGAAAGAAAACAACCACACTGCTTGTTTTTGTGCAAAAAACCCCAGCGCAAAAACAGATCGGAGGAGAGTATGCAAATGAAGTGCGAGAAAATCCTAATCTGCACTTCATTTGCATTTCCTCTTCTAGCAAAAACTCGCAGTGTAGACGTAGCTAGAGAGTTAAACTGGAATAGCTGTTCCAGTAAATTTCCCATGTTGGCCTGCTCTTAGTGATTGTGTCTGCAGTATGCTTCCCAGAACTGAGGAAGCCAAGCAGACGGCTTAATGCTCATTGTGATGTCTTACTGGCTAGGAATTGTCCTTCCACTGAGCCTTGTTCAGTCTGCAAGTGTCATTAAACTAGAGAAAAGCATCCTTTGGGTGAGAGGATGGGTTAGCAGAAACCTCTTATCTGGCAACAACGTAACTTCTTTCTTATCCCTCATTATTTGAGCACAGGGCATTCATGATACTTGGTTAGAGTACAAGCAACTTCTATATATTGGGCTATTGTCTAGCACGAAGGAGGTGTGATCCTGAGGATTCCAGGATCTTACTTTGATAGAAATCACTATTTTATTATTTTGCTGTTGTTATTCATAGATAATGGTTACTATGTATTATTATTCTGTAGAAATGAAATGCATGAAACTTGATCTGACCATATGTAGAAAAACAGAACAACTCCTTTCTCCCAGTTCATATTTAGCAAAAGCAAACCTATCAAGCACATATTTCAGTGCCAATCCCTCAACCTCAACTTAGGGCGAGAGAAGGGTGAAAAGAAAACATTTGCATACTAAATGTATTTTGCCAACCTAAATTTGTCTCTGCAGGTACATTTGAATCAAGCACTCTTCATACCCTGTACATAAGAACATAAAAACGGCAGGTTCTTGCAGGTTGTGTGTGCTTAGTATGAAAAAAACCCACTTCCTTTTGTTTGTTTTAAACCTGTTGCCTATTAATTTCATTTGGTGACCCCCTCGTTCTTGTGTTATGAGAGAGCAAATTACATTTCGTTATTTACTTTCCCTGCAGCGGTCATGATTTTATAGACATCTATCATAGCCCTGCTTAGCTGTTTCTTTTCAAAGTGTAAAAGTCCCAGTCTTATTCATGTCTCCTCATATGGCAGCCGTTCCATACCCCTCCTCATGTTATTACCCTTTTCTGAACCTTTTCCAATTCCAGTGCTATGCCTGTGTAATAGTGAGCTTGGTTAGGCTAGTTCCATCCGTGTGACAGCTGCATTTGGGAGAGGGACTCTAAACTTGTTAAATCAGGGCCAATGCTATAGTGTTTGGGGATTAGAGGAGGAACCCTTCTGTGCGATTATAACATGTATCCAATCTTTGAATTGAAATGATACGCCCCAGTGCCTTTCATGGTAGTGACTGGAAGTCAGCCTTCTGCCCGTCTCTTCTGGGCATGGGCAGGGGTACATTGCTTCCCTAACTGCTTTGGACCTGTGTAGAATCCTCTCCCTACCCGCCCCCACCCTTGGCATTGGCCTGACTGCTGGAGCACACCCTCCCCCATACAGAAGTCAAACTCCATATATTCTTATGGGTGCAGCAGGTTACTTAACAGGGCCGTGCCCACGGTGCAGCTGCTCCCTAGCCTGCCTCCTGCAAGAAGTAAAGAAAAGAGGAAGCAAGAAAAGGACGCGGGAGAGGGGGCACTTAGTGAGTATCCGATTTTCCCAGAGCGGCTCAGCTGTGACTCTGCGTCGGAGGCGCATGTTGTGGCTCCTCTCCAAGGCCACAGAGCCCGGCCTGCTGCTAGATGAGCCGCGAGGATTTCCCAGTATTTCCTCCTGTGACACTAATGACCTTCAGCGCCTTCCAAATGTTCGCGCTCAGCTCCTCGCGGCCTGTGTCCTGCCAGCGGATAAAGACCCCGCGTCTCCTTCCCCCGCTTTGCTTTGGTGCCGCAGCGCTCCCGGCAGAGCTGCCCCGTACGTGCATGGGGGGGTCCGAGGGACGCTACAGCTCCGGGAGCGAAGCCCCCAGGGGCATCCGAGCCGCTGGAGCGAATGGCACGTGGAGCCCGGGGGGCCCGGCGGAGCCGCACGTGCCTGCGCCCAGCGCCTGGCTTGCTCCAGAAAAGGGACCGAGGCCGCGTGGCTCTGCTGGGGGGGGGGGGGGGGAGCGATCAGCCGGCGTGGCCAGGCGGGAGGGCCTGGGGCGGGCAGGGCAGGTGAGGCGGCAGCGGGGGCCTGTCTGGCCGGGGAGGAAGGGAGGTGGCCGCGCATGCTTGGCGAGAGCGAGCATCCCTCGGGAAGGCTGGGCTCGCTGCTGATGCTGCCGCCGGGGAAGCGCGTGTAGCGGCGGCGCTGCGATGCACCTGGCCCGCGGGAGGGGCGAAGAGCCAGGCGCCCCCAGCCGGCCGGTCCCAGTCCAGGGGCGCGCCCAGCCCAGCCGCCCTTGCTCCCCGCCCTGCCGGTTCCGGGCTTCGGGACGCTCCGGGCGGATCTGATTGGGGAGGAGGGGGCGGATCGGCCCCTCTAAGCCGCCGCCTCCTCTGCGCGCCCGGGGGAGCCCCCGCAGCCTTCCCCCGGCTGTTGCGTTCCGTGCGCCATGCCGGGGGCCTCCCTCCCCATGGCGCGCTGCTCCTAGCGGCAGCCGGGCCGGGCGGCGGAGGCAGGGTTGCAGGTGGCTCCGGCCGGGGCAGCCCCGCGTGGATTCTGGACGAACCTGGCTCGCTGGGGGCGAGGGGGCAGCGATCCGGCTGCCGGGAGACCTGTCCGTGGTGCTGACTCCAGCCCTTTGGGGTCCAGCCAGCGTCTTGCCGCCAGAAAATGGCACCTTAAAATCACACGCGGCTCCCCTGCGCCCCTAGCCCGCTGACCGATCGCAGCACCCCAGCGCGGATCCGCCGGCAGCCTGAGACCCTGTTGCACACTGGGCACGACGAGCCTTCTTCCAGCCCGAGAACCGCTCCCCTCTCGGAATAATGGCTGCTCCCGCAGGGTGTCTCTGTCTCTCTTCAGCCCTGTTGCTTATCTGGGGTAGGTGCCTTCGTTCTTTGTGGGCTTGGGTTGGGTTGGGTTGGGTGCCTCCAAGCAGCCCTGAGCTTGGCCGCTGTAGCGTGCTCCTCTAAAGACCTGATCCCCCAGCGAGCCTTTCCTAATGCCTCTCAAATAAAACCCGGCCTTAATGGTGGCTTTTAGTTTGGTTGGCAGAGAGAAGGAAATGGCATTAATATTAAGTTAATTACATCAATTAGGTTATTATTAAGTGGCCTGATCACAGAAACCGTGCCTTTCAATAATGCTTGTCTGTGCTCTGCTGCGTCTTCCCTAGTGTTTTAGAATGTTGTGTACGTTGATCTGCCAGTCCACAGGGGCGGAACGCATGTAAACATGCAGCAGGCGGATCACAGGGACTGACTGATGGGTAGTTCATGCAAAGCAAAGAGACTTTTTATTGCAATTATTTCAGTTTGCTTAGGAAATCTGGAGGGATTTTTGTTGCTGGTCTTAAAGGTTGGCTCTTTTGTGCTTTCTGTATTTTTGGAAATGCTCCCTTGGTGCCAAGAAATGTCCAGCATGTCCTGAATCTTTTGCTTAGCCCATGAATGCTTATGCCTGTAATGCTGGCAACAGTCTGAATGGCAACTTTCCAGAGGGGTGTAGGCCCGCTGTCCCAGTATTTACCCCAGGGCTCGCTAGTATTGAAATCCTGGCTTAATGAAGATGTAGCTCTGTAATCAGTGCATGCATGAGGGCTGCAAGAGGATTAGGGTACCTGGGTGATAGGTGCGGCTCTCCAAATCCCATCTCATCAGCCAGAGAGGGAAGGGAAGAACATTAGAACAGCCAGAGTGGCTCAGACCAATGATCCACCTAGCCCAACGGCCATTCTGCTGACCGGCTTCCTAGGCAATAACAAAGGAGGGCAATCATCAAGTTGAACACTCCCAGCGTCTGACCGAGGCTTAGGGATACTCAGCACAGGGGTGTGTCCCTGACCATTTTGGCTAATAGCCACTGGCAAACCTTTTCACCCAGGCCTCCGACGGGGGGAGGGGCAATTTCCCTGGAGCCCGGTGATTCAGTAGCAACAATGGCAGCTGGAGCCTTGAGTCACTTTGAATTGCTGCTGGAGCATCACTGCTCTGAGGGCAGGGGGAAAGTCCAGTTTCACAATCCAGGTGGTGTGGACGACTGGCTGCCCGCAGCCTATCCCTTCTGCCTGAGGCCCTGTCCCTCCCCAGGGTACGGAGCTGTCTCCCACACACGCTCTGCAGTGGTGGCTATTGACTCCGCTGTTTTCACCATAAACTAATTTTTTTTGAACTCATAATTTTGGCCCAGGCTGCGTGCGTGTTGTGGGAAGTATTGCTCTTGGTTTGCGTTAAACTGGCTGCCCACTAATTTCAGCGGTTCTTATGGGGGGGGGGGGGGGGCAGGGAAGTAAATAAACTTCCTGAGTCTCTTCCTCCACTCCAGTCATGAGTGTACAGGCCTCTGTCCTCTCCAACCGCACTGTCTCTTTTCCAGACTGAAACTCAAGCAGCCCTCACTTCACACCACAAGGGATGACCCTAGGTTGAAAGGTACACAGGATGGCTCTGGCCCCTTCCCCCTTGAATACTTGGTGGGGCATCAGGCAGGTCCCTAACAAGCTCAGTAAATGATTTAGGCACCTGATTCACTAGAGACGCTCCTTGCCATGGCTGGTACGCAGAGGTTAGTACCTGGCAGGGGAACACCGTAAGTCAATTTCCTTCTGCCTGCCCAAAGAGCAGGCATGCACCCCAAGACTGACATAAAGGATAGGCTGAGGGCTGCACTTTGTAGCATATTGAGACTGTACCATTTTCATTACACAGTAACTTGCCACACCTGCTATGCGAATTCCTCTGTAGTCCTGTGGTTTGGGTGCTCACCAGCATGTGGATGATGCTAGTTCAACTCACACTCAGCTTGTCCACTCTCTGGTGACAAGCCAGCTAGTGGGTGCTCAGGTCCCCTCAATCTTCTCTAGTTTTGTCTTTAAAGTGCTACCAGACTATTAGTTGTGTTTTAAGTTTTTCCTGTTACAGACTAACTTGGCTGCCCCTCTGAAGTGCCAGTGGCTTTGTTCCACTTTCATTACCTATTCCTGGAGCCACAGCTGTGCAGGCAGCCAGTGGTTGGGGGTGATGCTCAGCATATGGGAGGTTGGGGTTCAATGCCCTTATGCTCTTACTGAGAAGGAATTTGAACCTTTATTGCTTTTCTCTCAACTGAATGACCTTAGTGCTTTGCTGGGAGGAATTCCCACATTCCTGTCAGTCTCTTCTGTTGAAGGGAGGCCACCTTCCTTAAATAGTCATTAGGCCATAGCAAAAGGCCCTGGGTGGTCCAGTGGTTTGGGATGCAATCCCCCCTGGGGGAGAGTACTGTTCAAGCCCCCTTTCCTCTTGAAGAGTGGGGATTTGACCCCTTGAGCATTTCTCAGTGCTGGGCAAGTGGGATGTTGTGGGGGCTCCCTCAGTCCTTTGTGCTGAACGTGGGCCAAGTTCAGGAACCATGACATGGGCATTGGGCCATCTGCTCCATGTGCCTGCTTTGGCAGTGCTGTGGTTGAATACAAACCTTGCTGCTGTAAGGGGCTGGCTCCCATCCCTAGTCGGCTTGTTGTGTGGACACTGGCTCTTCCGTCCTTTACTGTTCGGATGCTCCACTGTAGCTATTTATCAACCAGGGTAAGCTTTCAGTGCCCTCTGTGGGGGGCGGGTTAGGGTGCTTGCGTGCTGTGCTGGTGGCCCTGAATTAAATCCCCACTCATGCTGTCAGGAGGACCTGTGGTGTGAGAGAACAGAGCCCTTGGATCTGGCCAAGAGGCCATTTGCAGGTTCTCTTGCTATTTTTAATTAAAGCTTTGCTGCTGAGCAGTAACCCCCCTCCCCGCCCAGTCCACCATGATCAGTCCCAGCTTGTGTCAGGCACCCCAAGGCACTCCCCCACTCTTTTGAGGGCTGTGATCTGGGGTGGCCACCTTCTGGGGAGAGTCATTGGTGAGCGATCCCTGTGCCCAATCCCCTCCCTTTCCCAAGAAGTCACCGGCCTCTTGAGAAAGAGAGGGGGTCAGGACAAGGATGGCCCACCATGAAGGCCAAACACCTAGGTGGCTAGAGATCCCTGCACAAAGCCCCCTGCAGGTTCAAACCCGGGTCTTCATCCTAACCACTGGACGTAGCTGGGCACCCGCTCCACAACACATTTAACTCAAGTGGAACGGCTTCCCCAGGCAAAGAGTAGGAAGGCACCGTAGGGTGTCAGGTCACGCTATATGGACCAGGGGAGAGTCAAACCCACAGCTTCCTCAGGCCAGAGACACAGCCTAACTGCTGGCCTAACAAGTAAGTCACAGTAACATCCTGGCCCAAGTCATATTTAATTCAAGTGGAACAGCTTGGTGCAGCAAGAAGGGAGGCACCTGCTGTCCTAATGCAGAAGGAGCAGGCCACACATGCCTGGGGAGAATCGAACCCACATGTCCTACACTCCAGTCTGTCAACTAACCACCAGCCTACAGAGGGAATTAGATGACACTGATGCCCAAATACCATGTAATTACAGTGGACCAGCTTCCCCAGGCACGAGGGATGCCAGCCCCATGCCCCCACTGCAGTACCCCAAAGCCTGCTCCGGCTGTTACAGACCCACTCAAACCTTCCTTAGCACCAGAAAGGCAAGACTGGACCCACAACCCAGCCCCGTGGCCAAACCACTGCTCCGCAGAAGGAAGGCTGCCCGGATGCTTGTCATTATTGAACAGGGAAGAGCTTGTCCATGACTCCACAGTGCGGCCCTCCCCACAGCTCCCGCTGCCTCAAACCCTCTGTGAGAGCAGCCCCAGAGCCTGGCCATTGGATTATGCACCCGGGCGTTAGGCTCCCTTCCCCAAATACTGTTTCATTGAAGTTGAACAGCTTTGGTAGCAAGAGCAGGGCTCATAAGACTAGCCCCCTCCCCCACACTGTGGTGCCACAGAAGCACAGCAGAGCCTTGGGCTAGGGGGATCCTGCTTTAACTCCCACCTTGTTGGCATAAACGGGATTTGAACATTCCACACTCAGCCGATCTGTGCAGCCGGACCCCTGGCCCCAAGAGCAATGCCATTGCATGGAACAGCTTCAGCTGGCAAGACTGCAGGTGCTCCTATCACTGCTCTAGGAATTAGGGTGCTCACCTGGCCAGGGGGGGAACCCTCGTCAAATCCCTTCTCACCACTGGACGGGAGAGCGAGGTTAGCAAGAAGCTTGGCCCAAAACACACACGTGGAACAGTGTCCACAAGCAAGAGGGAAGCGATCAGCCCACTACTACCTCCCCCTCCCCCAATGCAGGCACACTCTCCCGGGCTACATGTCACATTCAAATCCACCTCTCCCCACACCCCAAGAGCATAGCCAAGCCCCTGAACTACAGAGAGCATTGTGCCCTTGTGCGTGCCCGAACAGTATTTAATTAATGTGGAACAGCTTCCACAGACCAAAGCAAGGAAGTAACCCATCACCGCGCCCCACAGACTAGGACATGCACCCGGGCTGCTGGAGACGAGACTGGGAGCAGGCAATCAAGCCCACAGCTCTCACACTCTAGGCCTACAGGGGGAGGTGGAGACGTTTGTCAGCCCAAATAATAATTACAATGCAACAGCTGCAAAAGACAATCCCAGACCTCATCTACAGGGAAGAGGATGAAGGTAACAGTCAGCATCATGCTAGTGGCATAAGACTCTAGACAAAGCTGTTCCTGTTGATATTTCCCATTCCTAGGCAGCATGGGTTTACATTGTATCAAGACAGCATTTGATGAGTAGGAGGCTGTAGTGCCTAGCTGCAGAGAAGAGAAGGCTGCCTCATTACAGAGGGAAGTATTTTACACCTGCCAATTTCTGTGTTGACCTAATTGAAAGCCTTTTTGGCTATCATTCACACAGACGCTAAAGCTTACCCAGAAGCCAACTTTGCCTCACTCTAAGCCTCTTGTACTTACATAAAAATTACAAAACCACAAAACTGGAAGCGTTGAGCCTAGTGAATCCTAATGATTGGATTTGGACACAGCATCACTCTGAAACATCCAGATTCATTTAGTGCACAATTGCTCCTGTAGGCTGGATTCAGAGGCAGGTGCAATACAGAGCTCAAGAAGTGCTGTAACAGACCTTCGAGGGGGTAGTATGTTGAACTGTTTGTGCCTGAGAGCAAACGTATTAGGGTGATTCCTTTCTAAAGTAGCACTAAAAGGACTTAAAAATGTGGCAAGGCAGCTGCTGCTGCTAGGAATTTGCCTGCCGCAATCACAGATTATTAATTATTATTAATTATGTATTTACAGAGTTCAGCTTGGAGAAGGAAAGTTTGTAAAATTTGCCAGTTTAGATTTTTATACGTTGTCCATGAGCCGTGGTAATAAAGCAGATGGTTTTCAAGTGAGGTTCATAATACCTCTGTAAAAGACGAGACCTGAATAAAAAAATCTTTTGTTTTCCTCCATCTCGATCTCCAATTGCTGTTATTTTGGCCCAATGGCTTCAGCTGGCATCTGTTCTCCAGTCTGCGTGGAAGTTCCTTCGGAGACGGAGGCTGTGCAAGGAACTCACATGAAGCTGCTCTGTATCTCCTGCATGAAGAGAGAGGAAGTGTCTGCAAGCACTGTGGTGGAATGGTTCTACAAGACTGAAGGGGGGAAAGATGAGCTGGTATGCAGATTTGCTAACCTAATTCATTGCTTCCTTAGCCTTTAGTGTGGGGAAAGTATCCAGCAAATAAGGGATAAGAGGTAAGGGAGGTGAAAAGGCCTGGCAGAGCATTCAAGTTTTTGGTGAAAGTCACACAAGGAAAACAAGAGCAGCAAGTGTAATATGGGTTATATGTGTGTGACATTTTGACTTGATAAAGACAAGAATGTCCAGCGGCCACTCACACAGGCCTGAAAATGACAATGCTCCTTAAGTTATTTAGCCCCACTGCAGTGTTTTCATTTGTATCACACTGTTCCCCCAAAGGTACCAAAGCACTTTACCAACATTGTCTCATAACTGTCTCCCCCGACCATCATTGATCCAGTTGCTTATTTGTCATGCAGCAGCACTCAGAAGGCCTAATGAGTTCCAGACCACATGGTGTAAGGGGATGCACATACCCCAGTATGTGTACATACACACAGCCAGCAGTCCCTTTTCCAAAGAATTTACAGCCTAAATAAACAAGACTGCTGAAAGGAGAGGAGAAAACAGGCACTGAAATATGAACGGACTTGCCCTAGTTCCATGGTTGGTCAGTGGCAGAATGCAAGCCTGCGTTGTGCACTTGTCTACTTGTGTTTTGCGCTACACTACTTACAGGAGAAGGCAGCTGATGTGTTTCCCCCAGGACACAGATCCTAGGCTAGTTCGACCAGGCTGCTGACTGAGCCTGTCAAGCAGCAGCCACAATGCAGGGAACTTGGCTTCTCTCAGACTTCACCGTGTGGCTGCAGAGTAGCAATGCAGACAGTCAAACATGGGTGCAGAGTGGGCAGATAGAAGATTGGAGGATGGACTGAGATGTCTAGAAATAAACTAGTGATAGAAATGTAGCCGTGTTAGTCTGGTGTAGCTGAAACAAAATACAGGACTATGTAGCACTTTAAAGACTAACAAGATGGTTTATTAGGTGATGAGCTTTCGTGGGCCAGACCCACTTCCTCAGATCAAATAGTGGAAGAAAATAGTCACAGCCATATATACCAAAGGATACAATTAAAAAAATGAACAAATATGAAAAGGACAAATCACATTTCAGAACAGAAGGGGGATGCAGGGTGGGGGGGAAAGGAAGGTAAGTGTCTGTGAGTTAATGATATTAGAGGTGGGGAAAGGTAGATGTCTGTGAGCTAATGGTATTAGAGGTGATAATTGGGGAAGCTATCTTTGTAATGGGTAAGGTAGTTCGGGGTCGTTGTTCAGCCCCCCGTGGAGAGTGTCGAATTTTAGCATGAATGCCAGTTCAGAGGATTCCCTTTCAAGTGCAGATTTGAAAGTCTTCTGGAGTAGGATGCATGTGATTAGGTCATTGAGACAGTGTCCTTTCTGGTTGAAATGACAAGCAACTGTTTTTTCTTTGTGATCCTGTCTAATGTCTGTTTTGTGGGCATTGATTCTTTGGCAAAGTGTCTGAGACGTTTGTCCAATGTACATAGCAGACGGACACTTTCGGCACATGATAGCATAGATTATATTTCTGGATGCGCAGAAATAGGTATTCTTGATCTTAAAACTCACTTGGTTAGGCCCAATAATGGTGTCAGCAGAGTGAATATGTGGACAAAGCTGGCAACGGGGTTTGTTGCAAGGGAAAGTACCAGGGTTGGTATTAGTGTGGTATGTCCTGTGGTTGTTGGTAAGAATCATCTTGAGGTTAGGTGGTTGTCTATAGGAGACTATGGGTCTGTCTCCCAGAGCTTCTTGGAGTTTAGTGTCCTGTTCCAGTATAGGCTGTAATTTATTGATAATATGTTGGACAGGTTTAAGTTGGGGGCTGTAGGTGATGACAAATGGTGTTCTATTGTTGGTTTTCTTGGGTCTGTCTTGTAGTAGATGGTTTCTAGGTATTTGTTTGGCTCTTTCAATTTGCTTTTTTATTTCTCCAGGTGGGTAGTTGAGGTTTATACATGCTTGGTAGAGATCCTGAAGTTTCTGGTCTCTGTCAGTGGGATTAGAGCAGATGCGGTTGAATCGAAGGGCTTGGCTATAGATGATGGATCATATGGTGCGTGCTGGATGGGAGCTGGAAGCATTTAGGTAACTGTATGAGCCACCCTCTACAGAAAACCCGCTGAAGCCCCTGTAATTCTAGCCATTGGTTTGACTGAAACCAGGATTTAGTGCTAGACAGCTCTTTCACCCGCTGGTTTAATGATGGTGGCACAGTAACATCCCTGTGAAAGTTACTCCATCATGGGATTTGTGAAGCACTTAGCCGGTCTCTGTGTGCACTTTTGACTTTTGTGTAGGAGGATTTTGGAACAGTCCTTTTGACTGAGTTAAAATAGAGGGATGTGGCAATGATGGATAAGAAGCAACAGATTTTTAGAATGAGTCCTGAGTGTATGCAGTCTTGCATATTTGCATATGTGCATGTGAAGAAGTAAAGTTTTTGTCTCAGCTAGAGAACAGAGCTCATGTTGAGCTTTGATTTGGACAGACCTGGTGACCAACCAGCTAAGTAGGGGTATGTCTACACTAGCTCGTTAATTCAAGCTAGGTGGGCAAATCTGCCAATCAGGCAGTTGGTTCGAACTAAGGGGGATTTAAAAATGGCGGCCAGACGGGAACATGCAAATAAAGCCTGGGATATTTAAATCCCGGGCTTCATTTGCAACTCTGGTTGCCTGATTTGCCTACCTAGCTCGAATTAATGAGCTAGTGTAGACATACCCTAGTAGTTCAGCAGAAAAGGACCTGGGGGTTACAGTGGATGAGAAGCTGGATATGAGTCAACAGTGTGCCCGTGTAGCCAAGAATGCTAATGACATTTTAGGGTGCATTAGGAGGAACATTGCCAGCAGATCCAGAGATGTGATTATTCCCCTTTATTTGGCTCTTGTGAGGCCACATCTGGGCTACATCTAGACTACATCCTTTTTTGGAAAAGGGATGTAAATTAGACGTATCGCAATTGCTAATGAAGTGGGGATTTAAATCTCCCGCGCTTCGTTAGCATAAAAATGGGGATAAGGGATCTTTCGGAAAAGGCTTTATTTTTCGAAAGATCAGCGTCTAGACTGGCGCTTTTCTCTGACAAAGCTCTGTGCCGAAAAAAGCACCAGCCATTTTTATGCTAACGAAGCACGGGATATTTAAATCCCCGCTTCATTAGCAATTGCGATACGTCTAATTTACATCCCTTTTCCGAAAAAGGGATGTAGTCTAGACGTAGCCATGGAGTAGTGTGTCCAGTTCTGGGGCCCCCACTACAAAAAGGATGTGGACACATTGAAGAGGGTCCAGCAGAGGGCAACCAAAATTATTAGGGGGCTGGAGCACATGACTTATGAGGAGAGGCTGAGGGACTTGGGTCTGTTTAGTCTGCAGAAGTGAAGAGTGAGGGGGGATTTGATATTAGCCTTCAAATTCCTGAAGGAAGGTTCCAAAGAGGTTGGAGAGAGGCTGTTCTCAGTAGTGATGGATGGCAGAACAAGGAGCAATGGTCTCAAGTTGTGGTGGGAGAGGTCCAGATTGGATATTAGGGAAAACTATTTCACTAGGAGAGTGGTGAAGTACTGGAATGGGTTACCTAGGGAAGTAGTGGAGTCTCCATCTCTAGAGATTTTTAAGTCTCGGCTTGACAAAGCCCTGGCCGGGTTGATTTAGTTGGGATTGGTCCTGCCTAGGGCAGGGGGCTGGACTTGATGACCTTCTGAGGTCTCTTCCAGCTGTATGGTTCTATGACTCTATGACAACTATAAAGCATAAGAAGGGAATTCAGGATTGGCTTAGCTACTGAGCATGCTAATGAGTGTGATTCAGGGAGTGTTTTAATGGCATGGACTGGTCCTCTACAGACTGGCAAGAGGGTCCACATGCTCTCACCAATCTCCTAAACTACCGCACAGTGTGAGCTTAAATTGCCGACATGCCTGTAGGTGGAGGGGATGAATCTGATTTTTAAACAATTGTCTTTCTTCTTGCATCTGCACTTTGTGGGTGCACAAATTAGTGGCTACAGTTTTGCACCCACAATTATTTGTGGGCACAAGTTAGACATACAAGTACTGCTCTATGGCTGTATCTAGACTGGCCAGTTTTTCCGGAAAATCAGCCGCTTTTCCGGAAAAACTTGCCAGCTGTCTACACTGGCCGCTTGAATTTCCACAAAAGCACTGACTTCCTACTGTAAGAAATCAGTGCTTCTTGAGGAAATACTATGCTGCTCCCGTTAGGGCAAAAGTCCCTTTTGCACAAAACTTTTGCGCAAAAGGGCCAGTGTAGACAGCTCAGATTTGTTTTGCACAAAAAAGCCCCGATCGCGAAAATGGCGATCGGGGCTTTTTTGCGGAAAAGCACGTCTAGATTGGCCACGGACGTTTTCCACAAAAAGTGCTTTTGCGGAAAAGCGTCCTGCCAATCTAGACGCTCTTTTCCGAAAATGCTTTTAACGGAAAACTTTTCCTTTAAAAGCATTTCCGGAAAATCATGCCAGTCTAGACGTAGGCTATGGGTATACCCATTCATCAAAATTATCTCAAGCACCGAACAACTCACGCTCCTAAAGCTGACCGTGTAGAAAGGGAGGCCCAGTTCAGGGCAAGTTGAAGATCAAGCCCCCAGTGCTGATGGCTAGGTGAATAAGTCATTACATTTATCCTTAGCACAGTTTCAATATTCTGTTGCTACACTTGTGTTCAGACCACAATTTCCAGTGCTCTCACACAACTGTGTGTATTTAAATCCATTCCTGATTCTGCCTCTGTTCTGCTTTGGTCTTGGCCAAGTCATTTGGCCTTGCTGTGCCTCATTTTCCCCACCTGTAGAATGGAAACAATTCTGATTGCCCTCTTTGCAAAGTGCTTTCAGACACCCTCCTGAAAAGCACTTTTAAAACAAGCTGCTTCAGCAAGAGAAGTTCTAAACCACCTGCTAGTTGGGAACTGTCAATAGCTAGAAAAGAAATCGCAGGGTGGGGAGTGGAATGGCCCCAGCAAACTGGTAGGTGACTAATGACTCTTTACTTTCCACCCCTCCCCCCATTTGTTTGCAGATCTATGAATACAGAAAAGTTCACCATGAATTTCCAAGCCGCTTCAGTGGCCGGCTACAGTGGAATGGGAGCAAAGACATGCAGGATGTGTCCATCACTGTATTAAATGTGACCTTGAATGACTCGGGGATCTATACCTGTAACGTCACCCGGGAGTTTGACTTTGAGATCCATCGCCCACTCTTCACAAGCTCCAGATTGATCCATCTCACTGTGGTAGAGGAGGGTATGGAGGACTGGTGGCATTGGGTGGGACCTGCCTGGCCACGGCTGTTGCCCACCAGACAATGCTCTTTTTAGTGGTATCTCTAGGGGGGGGATGCCGCCAACTAAGTTTCTGTGCAAATACTTCCCCAGCCACACTCTTCCGTCTGGTTTGTCACAGGCGGATGCGAAAGCCTGCAGCGCTTGTGCTGGCTGTATGCCCAGTTTGGGAGCTCAGAAATGTGTCCCCCGAAAGCTGGGCTCAGCCAGCAGCTCTTGGACAAGGGACCAGCTAGTGAAATATGTTGTACAAAGCAAAGCACAATGGGCTTCCTGTTTTTCAGCTCATTCCAGGCGCTATTCCCTAGTGGCACTCAGTGCTCACTTCTCGGGGGTGATTTCCTCTACTCTTCCGTCTCCATTTCTTTCCACCTCTAGCTGCACATTACTACACCTGCATTTCCCACTCCCTGCTTACCCTGAAAGGCTGGCCATCCTAAGTCAGTAGGTATGCCTGTGGTGAGCCTGCTGCGGCCTGCTCCCCTCCCCCATGCCTCTCACGCACTGGTGCCCTGCACTTACCTGCTCCTCCCTCCTCCCAGCACTTTCAGAATCAGCTGATGCGTGGCCATTCAATCTCTGTGTGGAAGGAGGAGACGTGGGGACAGAGTGTGAAAGGCCTGGTGGAAAGGGGCAGAGAGGGGGTGCACAGGATCCAGGTAGAAGCCCAACAGGATGCATATTTCCCACCACTTTCAATCTTGCAGCCCACTGAGATGAAGGGGGGCCCCTCACTAGTCTTGGTTGCTGAGGTTTGCTGTTGCTGACTTCAGTGGGCCAAGATTTCCACCCCATATCTGTCCTGATTGTGAATCTCTTTCCCTTCTCCCTACAAGTCCTGCTGCCCACCATTGAAAGCATTTTGATCTTGTGTAAATTTCTGAGAGTCCCCTCAAGCTGGAGCGGACTTCTAGCCATGCACCAGGGATTAGGAAAATAGAGCACACAACAATATCAGCCTCCAGGCTAAGCTAGGTTCAAACGGGGATGCACGTTTGTGCAGGTGCATGCTCTGAGAACAGAACTGGAGTTAGTGGCAAGCTTGAGGACATGTCCGTTTTATTTCCATGAGCGTGCACGGTGAAACAGCTGATGAGAGATTCCCCCCCTCTCAGACCAGGCTGAGATTCTTCCTCCACTTCTGGCAGCTGGTTTGGGGATAGGAGCAGAAAACTTCAGCTCAGGTACTGCAGTTCAAGATGGCATGCAGCTGCATTGGCAGGCTCTGTTCTTCACTTAGCCACAGCCTCTTAAGCTGCTTCAGAGCTATTCACTCAAATGGCAGTTCAGACGCTGCCTCCATTTTCAGCAGCAGACTCAGCCTGCTGGCCTTAGTTCCAATAAGAGGTGCTTAAGTAACCCTACAATCCTGTATCTTCTGATGCTCAATCTTGCAGGTAACATCAGCTGACTGAAAACAGGAGCAGGCCAGTTCTTTTAGAACCTGTTTTGCACTGGACAATCTTCTAAAAGATCAGTCATGTATTTCAATTCTGTTTCCCCAACAGCTGGAGAAGATTTCACGTCAGTCATCTCTGAAATTATGATGTACATTCTTCTGGTCTTCCTTACTTTGTGGCTGCTGATAGAAATGGTCTATTGCTACAGGAAGGTCTCCAAAGCAGAGGAGACTGTCCAGGAAAATGCGTAAGTAAAAATCTTACAGATCTTTGTGTGAGTGAGCGTCTCGCAGCAGAAATTACTGGCTGTAGTTGAGAGGGTTCATCAAGGGATCTGGTCACCATTAAAAGCATTTAAATCTTACATTCATTTCTGTTGCCGCATCTCAGAATCCTCATGGCATGTAGCAAGACTGAGTCTCTCCTGAAAGAGGCCGTACTGTAAGTTAGCAAGGCCCATGTTACAATTCAGAGTGAACACATGTTGGCCAAGTTGCAGTGACTGCGGTATCATAAGGCATCTTGTCCGAAGAGTGTAGGTCTTCCCAGGACCTACCTACAATATGCTGTACTTAGGATCATAAACATCACACATTGTTTTTAAAGAAGATTGAGGTAGTTCAAGCTTTAGACACCTGGGCACGTCTAGACTGGCATGATTTTCCGCAAATGCTCTTAACGGAAAAGTTTTCCGTTAAAAGCATTTGCGGAAAAGAGCGTCTAGATTGGCACGGACGCTTTTCCGCAAAAGCACTTTTTGCGGAAAAGCGTCCATGCCAATCTAGACGCGCTTTTCCGCAAAAAATCCCCGATTGCGAAAATGGCAATCGGGGCTTTTTTGTGGAAAACAAATCTGAGCTGTCTACACTGGCCCTTTTGCAGAAAAGTTTTGCGCAAAAGGACTTTTGCCCGAACGGGAGCAGCATAGTATTTCCGCAAGAAGCACTGATTTCAGACAGTAGGAAGTCAGTGTTCTTGTGGAAATTCAAGCGGCCAGTGTAGACAGCTGGCAAGTTTTTTCCAGTCTAGAGACAGCCCTGGAGATTATTCCACACTGTATGTTTCTCTCCTTATATATATGTCAGAGAAAAAGGCCCTTTGTGTGCAGCGGGAGTGGGGAGAAAATATTCCTATGACTATCCTGGTTCCAACTCCCCACCTATCCATGAGGAAGGAGCACACCTAAAACATTTTCTGGGGTGTTGCCCTGCAATTTCCTCAGCCAAGGGCAGGTAAGGGCTGACATGTCAAGAGGTGCCAAGTTACAGGCGCTTGGTGTTTCTGAAAACCAGGAGGTCGGTGGCAACTCTCAACAGATCCTCCCTGTGAAGCAGCTCAGCGTATGCTTGCTGCTACCATCTCCCTGGGCTTCCTTTGGCCTGTGGTGATCGCTCTTCTTCCATCTGTAGGACTGATTACCTCGCCATTCCCTCGGAAAACAAGGAAAACTGCGCTGTGCCTGTGGAGGAGTAGCCAAGGCTGTGACCTGCAATAAGGTACGCAAGCTTGATACACAACCAGGGTTTGGCTAGTGCCTGGTGCACGTGCCGATTCTGCTCCCCGAATTGTGGAGCAGCCTAAAACCACTAGGGAGTGGTGCAGTAAAACGAGGCTATGTCGTTCGGACAAAAGGCTTGAGACCTAGGCGTGGGCATCTACGTACCCCAGGCTTGCGTTGTAGCTGACACTTCCGCCACAGCACTGGAAGCAGCTAAGCATGTACAGACTGTGGGTGCATTTAGATTATTCTTAAAACCTGAATAGCAAAAAACCTGGCCTTGTGCTGCCAGGAACGTATTTATCATAGGCACTGATGTGGCCCACAGTAGCTCAGCTCTTAATGGATTTCTCCTCACAAACGCCAGGGACGTGGGGCAGGCCTATTATTACTGCGTTACCGATTGAAAACAGAAGCCGAAAGAGCAAGAATTGTTTTGTGCTTTTGCGCAAGGGTGTCTATGGCAGCGTGGATGCTCTCTTGCAAGAAAGCTCTGATGGCCATTTTAGCCATAGGGGTTTCTTGCACAAGAAATTCATGTTGCCTGTCTACACTGCCTTCTTTAGGAAGAGCTCTTGCGCAAGAAGGCTTATTCCTCGTGGGGAGAGGGATAATGCTTCTGGAAGAAGCCTTGTTTTCCAACACTGTAAATTTATTTGTGCAAGAACATGCGTGCAGTGTAGATGCTCTGCAAGTTTTTGCGTAAGATTGGCTGTTCTTGTGCAAAAAGCCTGCAGAGTAGACGTAGCCAGAGTCTGTAGTAAAGCAGGGAGTCAAACCTGGTTTCTCCATGGCAGAGCTGCTTAGCCATTTTCCAATGAAACCTCATTGAAGCTGAGCCTCTAAGGGATGGCATGTGCCTTGTTCCGAAGTAGCCTGGAGATCTCTGCCACTAAGTGAAACTGGCATTCATGATCCTTTGACCTGTTTCAGGAACACCCTCTTTTGGTGTTTCTGAAACAGAATTTCCAAGTCTCCTGTTTGCTGGGAAATGTTGGTCTCTCTGTTCGCATTCTCAGTCAGGAAAAAACCCAGAATTTATCATTTCAGATACAGGACTCAAAGTTTAGAACTTCTCTGCATTTGATTGCATGGACTGTTGCATTTTTAACAATGCAGCCTCTCAGGTGCTGGAAGCAGAAATAATATCAGTTACCAGTGCATACAAAACTATGCTTCGGATAAGGAAGTATTACTCACAAGGTGGGGGTGGGCTTCTGTTCCTTACAGGGACTCTGAAGTTGGAAGGATCAACTCACTCCAGCCAGGTTTGGGAGAACTCTATGGCTCCGGGAGGAAATAAGGGAAGGTGTAAATTCTCTTCCATTTGCCTTGGACATTGCACAGCCTTGACTTCGGCTCCAGGACTCCATTTGCTAACGGATTCTCCTTTGAAGCATGTTGAGCCAAGAAGGCTGGGGTATGGGTAGCACTGCTCCTCCCTACGTTTTGCTCCCACTGTCATTTAATGGTCTTGTAAATACTAGTATCATTTATCAACCCTCACCATGTTTCTTTGCAAAATATGTTAATTTGACATTGCTGTGCTCAGGGTGCTGTTGCATTATCCTGACACACATGGTCATCCGCAAGGTCATTTTAGCATGGTGCTCAACCTTTTGAGAGAACCTGAGCAGTCACTTTAATTATTAAAAAGATACCGTAACTCGGCACCACCCAATGCTTGCTGTCTCCCATTCCAATGCTTGCTCCCCATGCTGCCCTGGACTTTAGGCTGCTGTTGCAAACATAAGACAAGATTTGGGGAAGCAGAAGGTTCACAGCAGCTTAGAGCTACACAAAAATGTACGCTAACGCTCAGCATGCAGAGAATTAGTAGGCAGCAATCCACAGTGCACTAGCTTGATGTGCACCCCCGCTCCTGCATACAAGTTCCATGGGGTGCTTTAACCTACTACAGAACACTTGTTACATGGTAGCAGGGGTCACGCAGCATGTGGCAACCTAGTGCAATGTAGATTTATAGCCCAGCTTGCTGTATACTAACCCTGTATAGTCATGCCCTTAAGCTGTACCACTGCTAGTTTGGGATTCCCTTCCTATAAGCTGCGACAATTCCAAGAAGTGATGTCTGTTTCACTTGGCGACCACTTGTCTCCATTAGCTTTGTTCTGTTGACGTACGCCACAGGTAGTGTTTGCTTATCATGGAAATAACCTGTATCAATGAGTGTCTTGCAACAACCACAGGAAAGCAGCCCTGAGAGATACTCCTATTTGAGGACACTTTGCTAATTTAAGGAAGAGAGTAAAAGGCCGGAGCCCCTGAAGGGAGGAGAGAGAGTCTGCTTTAGGTAAGCAAGCAAATGGACCGGACTGCTGATTCCCACATGGGGACATGAGGAGGTGGCACTGGAATTTGTGGAGCTTTTTATAACTAACTAAAAATTCCTGGCGGGACAGTTGCACCACCTAGAGGCAAACCGTGATGCTTTTCTCCCCTAGCCATTAATAACGCATTATTATTTCCTGTGATAATTAGTCACGATGAATACTCGGCGTTAGTCTGATGTGACTCATTATTGCAGAGCAATTCTCTTGTAAATTAAGTGACACTTATATAGTACTAACACTGTGTATAAAGAGTTGCAGATACAGTGTCAAGGGGGGCATGGGGCCTTTATTAAAACATTTCAGCACGGTGATGGAGGTTTCCCATGTAGAGGAGCATTAATCTTAGAATCGGAGATTACTGGGGCAACTATTTGTATGTAGAAGTGGCACATGCAAGTGAGATGCTGCTGAATGCTGTTTTTCAGGAAATAGGAGTTTTTGCTTCGAAGAGATACTGTGATAGCTACAGTGCCTCTTATACAGCTTGCAAGAGTTAAATGCACCTGCCACAGGGATTCTTTGCTCCCAAATAAATAGACAAAGCACTCACTAACCCAGGCATGCCTTCTGCATACGGAATTCCTCTACTTTGGTAGGCATAAATCACAGAGTGCACAAATCCCTCGGATGTGAGCTGAAGTTAGACAGGCCCAAACCAGAATTCCTTGGTGGTGGTTATTCAGAGACCCAACCAGGATCAGAAGCTGCAGACTATCCTGATTTTTTTTTGTAACTCTAAACCCCAGTTCCAAACAGACCTGACCCATAGGCTATGTCTACACTGGCAGCTTCTTGCACAAGAACAACTGTTCTTGCACAAAAACTTGCCTGCTGTCTACATGGCACAAGCGTTCTTGTGCAAGTAAATTTACAGTACAGCGTTGTAAAACAGGGCTTCTTCCAGAAGAGTTATTCCTCTCCCCACAAGGAATAAGCCCTGTTGCGCAAGAGCTCTTCCACAAGAGGGCAGTGTAGGCAGGTAACATGAATTTCTTGTGCAAGAAGCCCCTATGGTTAAAATGGCCATCAGAGCTTTCTTGAGCAAGAGAGCAACCACACTGCCATGGATGCTCTTGCACAAAAGCACATGGCAGTGTGGACGCGCTCTTGTGGAAGATTTTTTGCACAAGAAATCTTCCGCAAAAGAGTTCTTGCACAAGAAGCCTCCAGTGTAGACGTAGCCATAGTGTGTTTGAAGCTGGCTTCCAGTCATACAGCTTGGGCCCATCTACAGATTAAGCATGTACCATCAGCAATGCTTTAGATTATGCACTGGTTTGTTAGAATCCAGTATTTAAAATGGAGGAAGAATCCTCCCTTTCAGTTATGTTGGAGATCTTCATTTTTCCTAGGCCAGTTTATTCAACCGCAAATGCTAGGGGAGGAATACTAACTCTCAATCCACAGCAGTAGAGGCTAGAGCAGAGGAAGCCATAAATCCAGGATTCCATGCTTGACTGTGACATTCAGTTGGCCAGTCATTTAACCTGCTCAATAGTTAAAGCACCTTGACGTGCTTCTTAGAGTAAATGAAGGGTCACATTTTATTCTTCCTTCTTTCTGATTTTTTCCAACTAACCAGCTGTTTGTGTGTGTGTGTGTGTGTGTCTTTCAGCTTCTACTAACCCTGTAATTTATGAAGTGATCCTACAGAGAGACTCCCCTACTCTCTTTTGGGTAGGGGGAACCTATGTGTTGAGAGAGCTGCATTAGGACTCCCTATCTTGTGACAGAAAAGTGTGGGGGGGGGGGGAGGGGGGGGAGATGGACCTGCCCCAAGGCATTGTTAAAGATAGTCAATCTTGTGGGAAGATCTTCCCCACACATGTCAGGAAAGAATCCTCTCTGTATATGTAGAAGTATCAAGAGAGACTTAGAATTAGGTAGCACAATAAAACAAATGAAGCACTCAACTCAAAAGTCACTGTCATTTGTTCAATACTTTTTTTATTCATAATGTATTTTCCATTGTTCTAGCTACTTTACATTGAGATTTGGCTGTGTAGCCTTTATAATTCCTAGTTTCCTAGCAGGTAAGTGTCTTTTTTTAAATCACACCTTGCGCACAGCGCAAAGTTTATGACAGTTACAGAGCCAAACAACGCCTCAAAACACAACTGCTGTTCCCTCTGCCTTTGGTCCAGCCCCAGAGTTTGTGTTTCCACCACAGACCATTCAAAAAGGCAGGTGAGCCCTAGCGTGTATCGCTCCCTCCCAGTTTAGTGTCACTACTCAGTGGGGATCTGCCCACCTTGGGGGGGATGATCTTGCAACCCACTCCTATTGATGTGAGTAAATCCTTACTCAATGGGATTATTTGCAAGAGTAAGGATTACTCACCTGAATCAGGGTTGCAGGACACAGGCCTGTATGAGGTGGAAGGACAGTCCAGGGATGTAGCAGCACTACTCAGCCATGGAGTATTTGAGGGTCGGAGCTGTGGGGAAAACAATGCATTGCAACCTGCTGGGAACACTGCAAAAGTGTCGTTAATGTCCAGTCCCAAGAGCGCAGGTTGGTGCTTCCGTGTTTGTTCTGTTAGAGGGGGAAGGAGACGTGGGCTCCCAAGCCATCTTGGAGAGGAACGATGCTGATGTGGCACAAGCTCCGTCCTTTTGTTGGCTACAGCTGCCGGTTCTTGGCAGCCGCCACCAGTCTCCCACCTTCTAGTGCCGCGGGGGCAGTTTAGACTGAGCTTGGAAACAAAACCTGCCCGAGCAGCTCTGGACGCTGCGTTTTTCTAACTCACAGGCTGCCGGCCCTTTAATGTTAGCAATGAAACTGACCAAAATGAGTGAGGTAACAAAAATTGTCAGAGGTGGAGGAGCCCCCCTGAGCCATGTGCAAATATAATCCCTTCGCCAGAAGGAAAGTCCTTTCCCCACCAAAATAAATCACATTCATTTCCTAGCATAACACAAACTGCTGCAAAGAAGGACAAGCAGAGACAGTGTCAGGTCGGTCCAGCTTAGACAGAGGGAGACCGGGATACCAAAGAGGTGATTGTCCTGCAGCAGAGAGGTGTGGGAAGGGAGAAAACGGAGCCATGCAAACACAGGAGCTGCAGAATGCGTTTTGGGGGCCAGTTCTCCTCGTATAGCTACGGGAATGCTCAGCTATGCCGAGCAAGTGGAGGAGGAAAGTAACACACGATTTTGGCTGGTTTGCACATCTAGAAACAAGCATGTTATGGCACAAAAGAGATTCATTCACCTGTGCTTTAGAAACTGCAAGCAGAGAGAGCAGCGACTGAGCAGACAGGGAGTGAATGTTCAGTGTTGTTCTCTCCTGCAAACAGCACATCACGGTGGCCATTTCTCAGACTGGTTATTCCAGACCCTTGGGTCTAGCCCTTTCCACCCAGAGCATCTTTAAACAGGAACACAGAGGTAATTTCACAACAATGCCCTCATGCGTCTCAAGACCTCAAGCCAGGTTCTGTTCTACCAACCAAAAGACCCTCAGTGGCAGGAGAACAGTCTAACGACTTGCAAACTGCAAGGTGCAGCTGTGCTGAAATAAGTGAAGCCCCCAGAGGATGCATGGAAGTCGGAGGGGGAGGAAGAGCAGCTTTGCTGACAAAAATATACAGCAAAATTCTACAGGAACAAGGCCAGAACAGTGCATGTAGCACAGCGGCTGCCAGGAGCAAGGCCCTCCCTCTAGGGTACTGAAGTATTCTTTGGAGAAGGTTGGTTCTCGTGGCAGGCGTGTGAGCTACAGAGCCATCATCTCCTGTCAAACTGCAGTATTTAACCAAAAGCTCTGGTGCTCAGACATGGTATAAATATATCATCTGCCTAGAACTCAACCGAGAAGACTCCAGTCATCTTGAATCTGTACCTCCTAGGTGGACTACTCACTCTCAGGCTGTGTAGACAGGGAGAATCTGTTTTGGATGATCCTCAAAAAGGCAGAGGGCAGAGCTGATTTCCCCTGAGGTGGCTCTACTCTCACTCAGCTTATCCAGCAAGGGCATTGGGGGGAAGGTAAAAGACACCAGCTGAAGTGCTCAACACTAACCTCTATTTAACAGGTGGTTGGTGAGACAAGCATTGGCCGTTTGAGCTTTGAGATGGATTTGGGGAAAAGCGATTTCCTCCAATTCCATGTGCCAGTGGCAAATGATGAAAAGGCCACAGTCTGTCCTGCTCCACTCTGGAACTGCTAGCTGCATGACAGGTGATGGGAGTCCAGACTCTGGAATGTAAAGCTACCGTGAAGAGGAAAGGACTCCGAGTGCCCTGTTCCCAGGTACCTGTAGGAAAGGAATCCTCTCCATTCTAATGCCCAGAAACGTAGCCTGAGGGGGCCACTGTATCCGATGATCACCCTCTCTGTGCCTTGGCATCACAGCACACGTCTGTTCTGAGGAGCACGCACGGGAGGGAGTGGAAAGCAATGCGGTAACCGTTTGTTACAGGCGCGGACATGCTACTGTGCAGCATGTTTCTAACCTCTGCTGGAAGCCTGAGAGAAGCTGTTCTTCGGAGAGTTCATGCCCAACTCAACACACTCCAGCAGTTGAGGGATGCTAAGGTAGGCAGTCAGTCTCGTAGATGGTTACTTGACCCATACCTGGCTCAGTCACTACTTTCATTCCAATGGGTGGCTGGACCTTCCTCTTTACCCCAATGGAAAACACTGCAGACACGTCACAAAATGTCTTGCAGTGCTCAGCAGCCAATTGAGGTAATGGTTTGAACCAGTTATCCATTTGGAAGAGACAACTCCACGCGCTCCTCTATAAAATAGTAGGTTATGAAAATTAGTGATTTGACAGCTAAATGTGCACGTGAAGAGGAGATATTGGGCCAAACTGTCCCCTTTTACACCAAATAAATCTCTGAATCCATGGACTAGCCTGACTCTAAATGAGAGAAGAATTTGGCTTACAGTGTTCCCACTAATGCCAAAGTTTTAAAATGAGTCTGAGTATTCGCCTGCCCCTCTTTCATTCCTAGCTCATCACCCCCAGTTCTCCCAGACCTGAATTGCACATTTACCCCCAGATAATGTCTGTTTGACAAATGAACAAGTCTTGAGTTTATGTAACTGGGAGCCAGTTTTCAAACACAGGCACTGTATGGACACTACAGCCCCAAATACCCATTTTCAGTAAAGCACCAATGGGCAGAATGTAGGTACCTAACTGAGGCAGCCAAATTTGAAAACCAGGCTTAGCAAGGAAACTTCTTTTTTCTCCACATATGGAAAGATTAGAACCGAGAATCGGTGTCCCAGATGATCTACCCTTCTATCCCTCCCCCCAGTACTGCAGAATCTCAGCACTATTTAGGCCATTGGCTGTTTCCATTTGTTTGAGTAGATTATATTGTGCTGGTGCTTTAGCTGCAGCACAAAGGGGAGTGATGTGGAGAGAGAGACCCTTTACACATCTATTTCACAACTGCTCAGACACCAGAAATCAAGCCAAACCGTTCTCCTTGACTGGCGACTCACAATGGAAGGATGAGGGCCTGGCACAAGCAGAGTACCAATAAAGACTACGATTTCTCCCCCACAGGTCAGCAGGACAATAAATGTGTCTGCTCATGTTTTCAGGCTTGGTCAAAAAGGGCAAGCCTCAGAGATAAGAGCCAGAGTGAAAACTAACCGTCACCTCAGCTGGACTTGCAGTATCTTCCCTTCCGTTTATCTCTGTTTTACCACTAGGAACCTCTGCTCGATTATATACATTACACTGCAATAGGGTTTAGGTACCTAACTCTCTCAGGCTCTTTTTATCCCAGACAGTCTGAATTCTGGGTCCTTATACACATCAAATAATCTCTTTCAACCCCCTGTGCAGGAGGCAAAGAAATGGGGGTGTTTCTTCACAGCATGTGGGGCAGAGAAGCAAGGGGTGAGGCTCTGAGTTAAAAAGCCTAGATAAGCGGAGCTAAGAGAGGGCACAGGTACAAGCAGCTGAAAGCCAGAGAGGAATTATTGCCAGTGGCCAGGAAAAGCTTCCTGATACTAAAGGCTTTTTCTCCATGTATAGCTGCACTGATTTTGTTAAACCAGTGACACTGCATGTGTGGACACTCCTAAGGGCTTAGCTCGTACATTTACAGGCTTAAGGTACACCTGTCAGTATGAGTTCATAATGGGTTATGAATGGGCACAGTCGTTTGCAGCTGTTTAAATGAAGCAGCACAAGTTTGTGTAGGCCTATGATCTGCTGGACAGAATTAACTCTTCAAGGGCACTTGCACAAAACACTAGTACGTGTACTGCTGGGGCATGGGGTAGATTAGATGGGCAGATCTCTAAGTGGCTGTAGGAGACACTGACAGACCTGTGACTATGAGAAACAAACCTGGAATGCTACCATTTATCTCTGGCCTTCACAGCTGGGGCAGGTTCCTGTCCTTCCAAGCAGGATAAATCTATCTCTGCATGCAGCCAGTGTGCTAGAGTACAGCTACTGCAGCTTCACCTCCTGGATCTGAATGAACTTGCATTAGGAGTGTCCCAAGGGCATATTTAAGACAGAAGCCCCCAGATTCTCCACTCTTCTTTGGAGTGAAACCTTGGAAAAGGGGGGCAGTTAAGCTAGACCCGTAACAACCTTCGCCAGATTCCTGGAACCCACCAATGAGTCTGGGCTCGTCCGTACTTAGAACAGCAGTGGAACACAAGCCCATTCTCATCACAGCAGACAATCCCACCCAATTTCCAGGGTTGGTCCCTTTTTTCCTCAGTGCTAGGGGCTTAGGTTGCTCTACATCGCTAATTTCAGCAGCAGCGCCTGGCTCTGGCAGAAATGCCAGGGAGATGTGCAGTACTAAGCAGTGTTAAGTTAAATAAATACGCATAAATACAATAAATTAAATAAAGTAGAACATTCGCTAGGTTCCTGGGCATGTTTTGGCCACAGTCCTTTGACTTTTCTTGCTCCCCCTTCCCCTCCTCTTGGAGCGGTAGTCTGCTAACACTTTGAATTTGCAGTAGCTCCCCAGCCAAACTAGCCAGCTAGTGCATTGTTGCAAGAAGTGTATTGATAAATGGCTTAGTGCTTAAACTCCTTCTAGATGTTTTCCCCCAGCTGTGTAGGCCATATGGCACAAGACTGGCCTGTCGCTCACCTTGCTCTTTCAGTACATGCAAAAGCTAGAGATGAAACCCACCTGGCAGATCGTCCAGTACTCAATACTGCCCCGTGCCAGGCGATCTCACCTGCTTCAAAAATCCTTCCAGAGACAGGGGCAGTGGAGATAGAGGGTTCACAGACCAACTAATCCACCTGCTAAGGCATGTTAGTCACCACCACAATCCCCCTTTATCCTTTCACTGCACAAAGGGATGTGCCGTTGTCAGAGCTTCTTCCTGAGAGCTGCTGAGCCCCTCTGTGACTCGGTTTCCTCCTCTGTAACTAAGGACATAGCACACCATAAAGGCAGAGTATCATTGTGATGTCAGTGGGACTTGTGGGACCTCAGGATCAGGCTTTCACCATGCTGGGTTCCCATTTGTGTGGTGTGTCCAATAATAACTCTTACGCCATCACCCCCCGCGTCTCATCTCCCATCACTGGAGCTCGCTCCCAGGCCACTGGCTCAAGAATGGAATTTTTGAAGACCCAAAAATGGAATTTTTGAAGACTGCACCTCATCCCTCTCTGCTCCAAGGTAAAACATGCCTGTCTAGTGTGGGAGTCCAACCCTAGACAGACATCTCACCAGCTACCCAGCTAACATGCTGAGCCTAGTACATTGCACACCACAGCCCTGGGGCGTCCTCGCCTGGCCTCTGCTAGGTTAAAATGCCCAATCGTTACACATTCATCATTTTGTATTAACTTAACAAAATAAATAGACCTGCGACATTTACACGTCACCCCACCTCTGCAGCCAGAGCCCTGCGGTTGACACTACTCTGAGCCCCTGTTTCCTTCTCCACAAAGCAGCAGGAAACTCACTAAAACGTCCCCTGCTTACAGGCCTCTAGGAATGGCAGTTACCTGTGCGGCTGGTCTTTTCTTCCATCCCCCTTCCAGACCCTCCCAGGACCAGCCACGCAATGAAGGGGAGGGGGTGGCTTCCCGATAAGCCACCTGCTTAACTGCGACTGTGGTTTTTTGTGAAAGGAAGCTGCTTCCTCTTCGAGTGGCGTTCCACCAGAGGCGAGATGGAGGGAGAAGATCCTGGCACATGCCAAATGCCCTCTCCTAGCCCACTACTTGTTTGCTGTTGTTGACAAGAGGAGGTTTTAAAAATAGTGAATAAGACAAAAAATAGGGATTATATCCAGTCAGAGCCATTGGACTTCACCCCCCCGCCAGGCGAGAAGGGAAGACAGAAAGCCCTTTCAGCACAGCTGCAGGTCCTGAGCACAGAGGCGGGCTTATTGACAGGGACACACACTCAAGATGCGCTGAGGAACACAGAGCATGTAAAGGGGACGCTGTCGAGTGAAAACTACCCAACGGGTTACATTCACTGACTTCAATGGGACACGCCAGGGTCCGGGATTAGACGTCAGTGGCCCTTCGACTCTGCCGTTGAGCTTCTCGTAACAGACAGTGAAATGTTTCATTGAGAAAATGTGGTTCAGTTTCTGGGCTCGACTCAGCACAGTTAGGCTGGGCAGCTTCCCGGCACACTGCGCCCCGCCACGGCGTTCTAGCAGATGGCGCGGGACAAAGCCCATTCGCTACTTAACCAGAGTAGCGTCCTAGAGAATTCTCCTGGCTCAAAGCCTGCTCAGTTCAGTAGGGACCGATGTCTCCTAGCAAAATCCCCTTTGTCCTCAATGGAGCAGGGTAAAGTCAACAGTATCCCCTTTAAATACCTGTTCGACATGCAGGGAGCCGCAGGTGGGTGGGTTCTTCCCTTTAAAACAGACAGACAGACAGACAGCCAGGAATGCACAGAAGAGAGGCGGGTGGGGACAGGTAAACGCGAGCTGCACTCTCCCGGACAGTGCCTCAGTGCTAGGAAAGCACAGCCCGCCCTGCGCACACCGTCCTACCCCAGCGACACTCCAGTTCAGCCAGTGTTGGAGGTCAGCACCCACTCTCCTCCTTAGTACATAGGCTTTTTTTCCTCTTTTAAAATCTGTATATAATATATATATATTTATATTCTGTATATATATATTTATATGGTCTATATACACGTATTGCACACAATCCTCTGGCCTCCTCTGTTCGCCCCTATTAGTGGAAATGCTTCCGTTTCTCCTCTGGTTCCGACCCATAGTCGCGTGACCCGATGCCGTTCTGAAGGTTTACTAGGGAATCCTTCATCTGCAAGACAAAAGCCACCCTAAGTGTCTCACTGATATAAAGCCTGGGAGGTGCTGGGGCTTCAAACATCGCCCCCCCCCCCAATGTCCCCCGCCACAGCACACACAGGCCTGTGCAAAGTGATCAGTTGCATCCCTGGACTTGGGCAAGAGTCCCTGGGCTGGAAGTGGCAGGGAGCGAGCTGCACGCCCAGACAGGCAGATGGAGCACAGTGACACCTAGGGCCTAGGGTTCTGACAGACGCATGTTGTTAAAGGGACAGTGGAAGAAAATGCAAAGTCTGTACTGACAGGGTGGCCGACAGAATTGGCAGGCACCTGAGCCAAGTGGCGGGTGGGTGGCTCTGCCCTCCCAGACGGCGCAGTGGCAGCCAGGAACCTCAGGCCCTTTGGAATTGCTGGACCTCATGGCAGCTGCCGCCTTTGCCCCGCAGTCAGCGGCCTGTGTACAGACAGCCCCCTCTCCGTGGAGGACGGTGGACTCCTACCAGCAAACAGGTAGAGGGGCAGGGAGGAAGTGTCCAAGAACATCACCCCCGACCGAAAGTGACCTAAAGGATCTCTGTGGCCCACATGGAGCAGACCCCCACACAGTAAGCTGCATAGGAGTCAATTTGTCTGTTCTTCCCTGGGACTGAGAGGATCAAATTAAGATGTGAACACAAACATCCCAGACCTGTTGCTACATCCACCTTCTGGCCGAGGCTACGTGTCAAGGAGCAGCTCTGGAATTCAGGATGGCTCTGAAGCTGGCAAAGCTTACCTGCTTGCAGAAGCCCTGTTTGAAGATGGGTCTGTTGGGACAGCTAGACATCCCTGGTTAGGGAAGGATCTAGCTAGGCAGCAGCGCGGTGGCAGAAATGTTCAATTCAGTCTCATGCACTAGGAATTCCTGGGGTCCATGGCTGGGAGATGCTGTTCTTACCTGGTCTAGAAGCATCACTGAGGATCTGATGATCTCACGCCACTTCTGCAGCTCCGTGTCATGATACTTCTGCTGGGACTCCAGTAACTGGGCCCATTCCGATTGAGACTGGGGTAACCTGCCAGGTGCACAAAAAACACAAACTGTTTGGCTGGGGAGAAGCACTTACCCCGAGCCTGGGGCTGGGAGGGATGCAGGGGAGTTCCTGGCTGCTGAGTGAAAGGTGACGATTCACCTCAAAGGCAGAGCTCCGCTTCTCCCCCAGCACTCTTTCATTCATACACTTCCACTCCCTGTCACCTCTGGAGACCTCTGCCCAACCTCAGCTTGGCTGGAAATGCTTTGAAATTAACATTTCCAGATGCATGTAATGATGTCAGGGTACCAGAGAGACAAGGTGGGTGAAGTACTTCTTTTACTGGCCCAACTTCTCAGGGGGCATCTACACTGCACCCTTAGCTCAAAATAAGCTATGCAGATTGCGTAGCTTATTCTGAGTTAATTTCACAATAGCTTATTTTGAAATATGGTGCTGTCTACACAGTGCCAAATTTTGAAATAAACTGCTATTCCAAAATGTCCCTTAATCCTTGTGGAACGTCGAAATAGCAAGCCTGTTTTATTTCAAAATAACAGGCTTGTTTCAAAGACGCGGAATAGGTGTTTCGGGATACCGGAACTATCCCAAAATTGCACTGCAGTGTCGACGTACCGTTGGTGAGAGAGACAAGCTATATTAAAACACCCAACAACTACATGTATGAATCCACACAATCACTGCACTTTCAAATGAACTCATCAGGAAAAAAAAGAAGAGAAAAACACCACATCACTGGTGGGCGAATATTTTTTTTCCAAGGCTATGTCTAGACTGCAGAGATTTTCCAGGATACCGCTGAAAAGCTCTGCTGTGTCCAGGAAACACGTCTGCTTTTTTGGAACAGTTTCCAAAAAAGCGGGTGCGTTCTTTCGGCATCCCTGTATTCCTCTTGGTGAGAGGAATAAGGAATGTTCCGAAAGAGGAGGTTTTTCCAAAATTTGGCCCCATGTAGACAGGGCAAATTTCAGAAAAGCCTCTTCCAAAAAAAAAAAAAAAGGCGGAAAAAGATATGCAAATTGCGGTTTTCCGATAAAACTCTGCTCAAGTGATCAGGTATCTGATCTATCAGTCTTCATCCCTCAAAGAACAAGCACAACACTTTCAAAAGATGACGCTGGGAGTTTAAATTCACTACTGTGCTAGACACTAAAACTCATGGTCTTAATAAAGACCCTGAATTTGTGGCTTATTACAACAAACTTACCCCTTTTTGTACTGACTACAGGGTGTTAGCAGGTCACTTCACCTTGAATGAACCCTTAGAATATGTGCTAACTACTTATGACAAACTATTTATTCAATCTTGTATTTAGCTGTGACAGTCTGAGTGCTTTCCCCAGACCCGAGGAAAAGCCCTGTGTAGCTTGGAAGCTTGTGTCTCTCACCAACAGAAGTTGATCCACTAAAAGTATTCGGCACCCCCACCGCAGTGTAAGGGATAACATTTTAGAAACACCCACTTGTCTCAGCACATTAAGTCCCATTTTCAAAAGTGTCCAAGGCAGTTGGGAGATGAAGTTTCATTCAAAATCAATGAAATTCATTCTCCTACGTCTCTTGAAAATTGTATCCATAATTGTTTAAATTGGTTAATTTTTGGCCCTTCTGGGGAACACAGTATGACCAGTGAATAATTCTTCATATCCCCCTCTTCTTTTCTCCTCCCCAAACTATTCGCTAATGATATAACCAAACACATGACACCTCAAAATGTTTTGCATTCAATTAAGTACAAATTGCAACGCCCAACCCACATCCAGGAAAGGTAGACACTGTTAACTGCATTTTATGGACCGGAAAACTGAGCCACACAGGGGTACAGTGACAGTAATTGCTGGAGGTCACACAACAGCACATCTAGACAGCAGGGCTAAAGTCAAATTAAGCTACACAACTTGAGCTACATCGACTGCGTAACTTAAGTCGAAATAGCTTCACTTGGCTTTTGGCGCCGTCTACACAGCAGGAAGTGGAAGGAAGAACACTCTTCCTCCGACTTCCCTTACTGGTCGTAAAATGAGGGTCACAGGAGTCGGAGTAAGAAGTCCTCCAGCTAGACATTATTTCCATGTAGCGGCTTGCTGGATGGACATGCTCTGTTATTTTGGAATAACGCTGCTGCGGAGACACAGCCTTCTTAGTGGCACAGCCAGGAATGGAACACAAGAGTCCTGACTCTACACAATACACTGCGCTCCCTTTCAGAGCCAAAACCAAGCAACAGGTGATCCTTGGTTCTCTGCCCCATGTAGTAACCACTGGAGAGTGCTGTTTGTCTAGCACAGTCTAGGGTAGGAAAGGCCTGAGTCTCACCCTGCTGGTCCAGTGTTAAGCATCTATTTGCTCATTTCAAGCCAAATAATGTATCTTCACCTTAGTGCATATGGCTGGGAAAGGCCAGCAGGCAGCTCTGGGCTGTGGAGTTTTGGAAAAGCCATGCCTGCCTATACGCAGCAATCATTGGTGGGGGGCAGAGAGAAAGAAAGGCAGTTACCGTTCTGGTAGCCGCAGGCCCTGCCATGCGGTGAGGGTCTGGGTGGTGTATTCCAACATCCAAAGTTTGTAGAAGAGCATCATATTGAGAATGACCAACAGCACCAGACTAGAAAGGAGAAAGACACTGGTGGAAACATCCCTGATTACAAGCATCATTCCAGTCCCACCCTGGACAATGCCCCAAAGGTCTCAGAGGCCTGTATGCCTTTGTCAACTGTTGGCAGTGGGAGTTTTGCCTGAATAAGAACTGGGTGATCAGGGCCTGAAGTTTTAGTCTGAGAAAGATAGAGAGAGAGACAGACAGAACGTCGTGAAACAAACACAACTGAGGGCAGAGCAATGAGGAAACCCATTGGACCAGAAAACCTACAGTTCAAGGTTGGTAGGTTAGGATTCTGGCTCAGTGGGTGGCAAGTTATATCGGATACTGGGAAAAGCAGAAGAAAAACACAAGAGTAAAGAGGTAAAAAAGAGACAGTACCTGAAACAAATCCTAATGGGAGCAGGGAAGAGAAAAGATTGAGGAGCTAGAGGTTAGAAACAGACCAGCACAGGGACAGGAGAAACTGAGAAGGAACGTCTGGCGGATACATCTAATACACAGAAGGGGGGGGAAAGAAAGGCTGGAGGAAGGGGAGGAGAGAGAAAGGAAGAAAGCTGTAGTGACATGGGTGTTTCTCGTAGGACAATGTTCTTTCCTTGGCAGCAGAGCAGAGATTGGGTAGTGCCTGCAGACCAGCACACATGGGTACCTGCTTATGGTATCATTTGGATTATAAATTCACATTTCAAGTTGCAAGCACCTGTTCCTCGGTTTGTGCCATGTTATATGAAAGGAGTCTGACAGCACAGCATGCAGGGCAATGCTCTGTCAAGTGCATCAGTAGCACAGATAAAAGATATTGGCCTAGATGGGCCTAGAGCCTCAAAACCAGAAGGCTAGCCCATTCCTCTGGCACAGGTTTCTGGCTAGTGCCGTTAGTACAAACGCTTTGCTCTCTGGTGCTCCTCCGTCCTTCCAATCAGATAACTGTCTGGTAGCCTCTTAACAGAGATTATTCTAAACTGACCTTTTCTACTTTCTTACCTAAACTGCTGGATGTGTTACAACCCCCCAGCAGAAAGCACCTTGGTGGAGAAGGTACGGATATGTCCAGCAGCAAACATCTGCCCTGCTGCCTCAGGTACCGGGTCAGTCTCACAGCAAATATCTGCAGCTCTGCCAAATGTGCCTGTAGCACAGGGGTGGGCAAAAGGGCGGGAGGAGACTTCTCATGCTGCCCCGTCCCCAAGTCCTGATTGGCCTGAGGGCGAGAGGAGTGTGCGAAGTTTCCTCCGTCCTACCCTGCCCTGTGAGGAGCACGTGGCATTTAGAAGTGCTGCCTGCTCCTGGCAGGGCGGAAGGAGGCTTTGCGTGCTCCCCTGTCTCCAGGCCATGACTGGCCTGGGGATGGGGGAGCGTGGGAAATCTCTTCCCACCACCAGGAGCATGGTGCTTCATGGGAACGAGGGGGGGGGAGGGCTACCCCACCCACCAGACCAGTCATGATCTGTGGGTGAGAAAGTCTGAAACATCCTGGCCCCAGCCGCCCCTTCCTTTTGAGGCCCTGCCCCTTCCGGTGCGACCCAGGGCCACTTTAAAAAATTATTAGCCATCCCTGCTCTAGCGGAAGATGCCTATTGCTGTGCCAGAGATACTGAGCTCACCCAGTAGGAAATGTCGGACTTGCTGCTAGATGTACCAGCCCTGTCAGAAAGCACATTCAGCCTTAGCCCAGCTAGGACCAGGAAGTGCAGAAAGAGAAGTACTGAAATTTCAAGTTTAAAAACTTTTCCAGGCCTTTGAAAAGGCTGAGTGTGGAGTGGTTCTTGCTTTATTCCAACTCTTGCAGTGGATCCTGTTATCAGGATCATGCATCAGGGTACACCCTTTGTCAGGCACCTGTACCGTGCCTTTCATCCAAAATTCACGAGTGCAGTATCCTCCCAACAGCCTGCGTTGCAAGCAGGCATGAGGATCACATTTTATAGACAGGTAAATGGAGTCTGATAGGAACCTTGTAGCAGGACCAAGTTTGTTTGGATCATCTGCATTTCCAATGAGCGCACCCCTACTGTAGCCATTGCAAAGTAAGTGCTGAGCTAGGACTATAATTCAGCAGTGCTGATTTTTAATGGCCTGCTATAACCACTGTACAGGCAAACCTGGTTCTCACCAATCTCCCTCTCCCTTTTTTCTTCTGAATACTTCTGTTAACAGATTTCTTAGAAATCTCTTCTAAATGGGCCAGTTTCCTTCCTGGGTGGAATTTTTCCAAAGCCCACAACTTGGGAACATACACATTTGCAGGCAGCCATAAAGGTTTCACGCGGGATGTGATAAAGAGGAAAACAGGCAGCAAACTGACATGTCACATACAATAAAAACCAATGTACTGAACACATTGCTGTAGTAGTATAGTATCTTTATCATTATCACTATAATATAATGGATTGCATGAAACATGCACCTCATTTTCACTTGCCTGGGAACTGATGGGTTGTTTGGATGTAGTACCAAGAAGGTTAATAACAGATTATAACCTCTGCATCACTTATGCAGAATTCGTAATTGGCAAAATGTCTACACCGAGATCCTGCATGCTATAAAAGCCTGCTTTATGCCTTGTTTTGCAAAAATGCTGCTACTACTCTTTCCACTCTCTTCTCTTCAGTCATTATTTATAGGTTCTCATGTTCATATCAGTTTCTCTGACCTCTCATCCGCTTAGTCTCCTTTCTTCTCTGTTGGTGACAGATTTCCCCTCCCCATTCAGTCAGGCCTTTCCCCAGTGTATTCTGTAGGGCTATGTCTACACTACCAGAGTATTTTGAAATAATTCCAGAAATAACTATTTAGAAATAAGCTTATTCCTCGTCACAAGCAGGAGTTGTTATTCCAAGACAACAAGCCCATTATACTGAAATAACAGGCTTGGTAGTGTGGACGCCGGCCTTTTTATTTCAAAATAAGGGGAGTTATTTCGAAACCACTTCCCAGTGTAGACATGGCCTAGCTAAGCTACCTCCAAGGACTTCTAGGAACGCAGAGCTCTGGCTGGCTGAGAGCAAGGTCAGGCCTGGAAGAGATGGAGGGACGGGGACGGATAAACAAGGAACCAAACAGGAGGCTGAGTCACAATGCTGAGATGTGGATCATCTCCAGAAGGAGCCAACCCAAACCTCGGCCAGAACTAGAACGCAACTGAATGGACCTCGATGGGGGGGGGGGGTATTTTTAAAGTTAGTTTATTTGATTTTTGCTTTGGGGGTCAATTTCTGTGCTTCCTAGTTCTCAAGTGAGTCTAGGGTGGGGGGAGGCAAAGAGAGATGGAGAGTGGGGGGCCCAAGCAGAGAGACTGAGCAAGCCTGGCGGGAATAAGGAGTCACTCACACACAGCTGATAACAACGAGCAGCTTGGAGACGCTCTGAAGATGGAAGCCACCGGGACTGTCCTCGGAGACATGCCGCGTCTGCGTGGAACCTGAGGGAAGCGTTTTGTCACCGCTTTCAGTAATAGCCTAAGAAGAGCTCAGCTCCCTTCTCCACACTCTCAAACCCCACTCCAACCATCGCCCCAAGCCACGATCCACTGCACCGCTGCCCCCAAGAGGGGTCTAGCCTTTGGTCCCACTCAGCCCCTGGCCCCAGCCTCCAAGAGCCCAGCCCTAGAAGGCAATTCCATACCTGCCACGTGCTTGATTCGATGCACGACTTCCTCGTCGGTCGGGGTGGTGACAGGACTCAGCACCTCCTCCAGGTGTGGCACCCGCAGGTGGGCATGGGGCCGCTTTCTCCGGCGCAACGTGGGTTGCTTGCTCATCTTCTCTTTGGGGGATTGTCTGTGGATCTCGGCTAGGTACGTGCTCTCAGTTTTGGTCAGTTCACTCTCTGCAGCGGAGTCAGGCACCGTGTTACAGCAAGGGAAAATAACCAGTGTCTCTCTGTGCAAGGCCACTGGGGACCCTAACAAGAGTTTCCGCCCAGGGCACCATCTGGCCCAAGACAAGGCTCGGTGCTGGCAGCTTGAGATGAAAGCAGGCACACCCATAATGCACCTGGCCCAACACCTGGTTACGATCACCTTGTGTTTGGGCTAATGCCATGTGACCTCACGGCCTGCCCATTTTTAGCAGGCAGAACTACAGGTGCAGGAACAACATCGTCAGCTCTGTTTGAAACCCTTTCACAGTCCCAGTGCAGTGTTGGCCCCTACCCCCCAGACTGCCTGCCGGGAGGGGTGCATGTGTGCACACCCGCTATCGATACACAATGGTAACGAGGGCAGCGCGAGCTACTGCAGCTCTCACCTAAATGACGGAAATAATCTTCTAAGCCGCTCCAGAAGTTTTTCTCGATGAAGGATTTCACAAGCCCCCACGGCTGTTTCCTATAACGTAGCTCTGTAGAAACCCTGAGGGAAGAAAAGGAACAAACCCGGTTACCCGCGAGCTGTCACCTAATCTTTGCTTCCGGGGTCTGCGGGGATGGGTGCAGCTACAGCGCTCTGCTAAAGCAACTGAGAACGCATTTCCCTCTCGGGGTTTGATGGCGGCTCCGGCTGAGACCTGAAGTCCCACAGTGCTGCCAGGGGCCCATTCCTATAGAAAACCTCCATCTGTGGCAGTTCTTTTCAGCCCAGTTTCAAAACCCCTCCCAGCAAGGCTGGATGTGTGCTGGATATGCAGCCAAACTCTAGGGCGCTGCTCCAAACCTCCACGGTAGCAGAATTTTGCCTAGTACTAGCTCTCCTTCCCCACTGGCCCTCTGAATCTCCCACTGTCTTGTGCTGTCTGTAGGTGCCTCCCGCTGCCCACAAAATTCAACTGGCAGAACACAGCAGCTGACCCTAGCAACCATTTACTCAAAGAGGAGGTTCTCTGGCTCCTGGCCACCTCCCAACCTTTTTTCCACACTTTCTTTGCTGCTTCTACTGTGCTCAAGGCCCAGGGCATTAGGCAGCCATCTCTCCGGCCACTCTCAAGAGCTATGCAGAGGTCCTGCTTGCAAGAGGTACGGTATCGGGGCAAAGGCAGGGTTCCTGCAGTCTCTCCACCCTTCCCTTGTAAAGCAAAAGGCAGGAGATCAATCCTCATTATTTGTAAAGGCATTTCAGAAGAGCCAGGAATAAGTATATATGTCATCAAGTGCCAGCAATGCCCCTCTGCTTTGCATATTGGCCAAACGATGGGAACACACATACACCTGTAGGGGACACTTTAACCTCCCTAGACAGACAGTGATGGATTTGAAAGCAGCCATCCTTCTGCAAAAGAATTTCAAAAACCAGTTACAAAAGGGAGACGTCTGACTGGGAGTTCATTTGCAAATTCACACTATCAACTTAGGAATGAATAAGGATCTCAACTGGTTAACGCAATACAAAGGCAATTTCCCCTTCTCTCGTTATTCACATCTCCAGATGAAATGCTGTGAATGACCCACTTCACTCTGGCTTGATTAGCTTCATTAACACAAGCAACTTCTCTCCCTTATAAATTCTCCTGCTTCTCCAACTTCCACTCCAGTTCATCTGAAGAAGTGGGTTTTATTCACAAAAGCTTATGCCCTCATAAATCTGTTAGTCTCCAAGGTGCCACAAGGCTCCTCGTTGTTTTGTCAGATAGGGTATGTCTACACTACCCCCCTAGTTCGAACTAGGGGGGGTAATGTAGTCATACGGAGGTGCAAATGAAGCCCGAGATTTGAATTTCCCCGGCTTCATTTGCATGAAGCCGGACGGCGCCATTTTTAAATGCCGGCTAGTTCAGACTGCATGACGCGCGGCTACACGCGCCACGAACTAGCTAGTTCGGATTAGGCTTCCTAATCCGAATTAGCTGTACACCTAGGAAGCCTAATCCAAACTAGCTAGTTCGTGCCGCGTGTAGCCGCGCGTCATGCAGTCCGAACTAGCCGGCATTTAAAAATGGCGCCGGCCGGCTTCATGCAAATGAAGCCCGGGAAATTCAAATCCCGGGCTTCATTTGCAACTCCGTATGACTACATTACCCCCCCTAGTTCGAACTAGGGGGGTAGTGTAGACATACCCATAAAGACTAACAACCCCTCTGAGACCTTTCACCATCGACAAATCCACATCCCCTCTGAGTACTGTACCTGAGTCGGCTTTTGTTTCTGGCGACACGAGTCAACGTGTAGCGGTTAATGGTGTAGAAATAATCATGGTAGGGGACGTCGTGAGTTAGCACCTCTGCGTCTATCACGTAGCACTCGCTTTCTTGGCTGGCTTTGTACATTGTCTGCGCAAAGCAGAGAGGAGAGCACAGGGGAGTGACTAGTGTGGTCAGAGCAAGGCGAGGGCAGAGCAAGGCTCCCCACTGCAGTCATGCAAAACATCTCATGCAGCCACGAGCACCACTTACGTGACCCCTTTTGTGTTAAGTTTTCCATTAGCAGCTGAGTTTTCCTGGTGTGAATACTAAAAAAAAATTTAACTCAGGTATTTCCCTAGGGCAAATTGGAAACTGGAGCATAATGTTCCAAACTCAATGGCTGTGTCTACATTGGCACCCCTTTCCGGAAAAGGGATGCTAATGTAGACTTCGGAATTGCAAATTTAAATCCCCCGCGGCATTTGCATTTACATGGCTGCCGCTTTTTTCCAGCTTGGGGATAAGTAGGAATAAGAAATCCTCCGGAAAGGGCTTATTTTCCGGAGAATCATGTCTAGACTGGCGCTTTTCTCCGGCTTATCCCCAAGCCGGAAAAAAGCGGCAGCCATGTAAATGCAAATGCCGCGGGGGATATTTAAATCCCCCGCGGAATTTTCAATTCCGAAGTCTACATTAGCATCCCTTTTCCGGAAAGGGGTGCCAATGTAGACACAGCCAATTAGTTTGGGTTAGTTACATACCTAATCCCATCAGAAGCAATACCCCAACTGACTTACATAACTGACCAATGCTAATATTCCCCAGTAAACTGATCTCTGGCTTTTTATATAGTACAGAGGAAAAATATTAGGAAAAATATTTCAAATATTTGTAAACAACCCAAACAGTATTAGTTTCTTGGCATGAAGACTAAGTAGCATTACCTTACTGGATGGAATTTACTACAGTCAGTAGACTCAATTATCTATTGCTTTGTATATGGCAAAATCACTTACACCAGTGCAAAATGAGCGTAAATCATTACCATTCTGGATTTGGTAGCTTTTCACAAGGGCTTTGCACTGGTGCATATAGCTACACAAGGTGCAGGATAATGGACAGTCTAATCCATTTACGTTACACAGTAACTCCCTCACTTTTAGACAGTACAGACAAAAGATTTTCCAGAGATTTCATCGGGCTGGTCTTACTGCAGAAGTAACTCAAGTTATACTGTAATTGGAGTGCTGCCCCTAACTTGAATCCCAGCTACACAACAGAAACCCTGAACTCCAGTGTGTAGGTGCTTTTAAGTCACATTTTCCCTTTGGAGGTGAGGAGATACTGGCTACAGAGAAGTGAACACAACCCATTTGCTGCCAGTGCAACCACTCTGTGTAACTCAGGAGTTTTGCAGTGGGGCCACTCTCACTCATCCCGGAGAGTTAACTGCTGGGAAGACACAGCCCCAGTGTCCTGTGCGATAGCCCCACTCTCCCACGACAACGCAGCCCACGTCCTTGCACACTGGGGTAACTCCTCTGTAGGAGCTGCAGCATTTACTTATGAAGAAAACAACATGCAGGAGCAAGCTGTGTCCGATTCTCTGCAGAACGATAAGCGGTCTGTCTGTCCCTTGGAAACAGGGATGGAAAATCCTGTTTAAACAGTTAACTGGGATTCCAGCCGGGCTGCAGCAGCCCCCCACCAGGGCATGGCACAGGAGTCCGGGCTGGGCTGCAGTGGCCCCTGTCTGCATTGGGCAGGGTGCTGCTCCAGACCAGCCAGGCCAGGCTGACGGTTAACTGGTAACCGGGAAGCATGACCCAGCAAGTGCGATGGTTATTGGTTAGCCAGTTACATTCCCTACTTGGAAATAAAGTTATTTGCACTGGTTCCTTCTGTGCTCCATTTCAGCTCTCCCCTTCCCCCACTCTAGTCTGTTCCTCTCCCCGCACATTGCCTTCCTATGCATGATCCCCTGCTACCTGGCTGGCTCCTTCCCTTCTGCATGGTCCTCTTCTCCCCTTATGAATGCTTTCTTGTGCTTGGATTCCCATCTCTTCTGCTTCCCCAGACAAGTTGTTCAGCCCCACTACTGTCTTCACCCCCTGTTCCCAGGACATTCCTCCTGGCTTGCCTGGATTACTTTCCTCATTGCTTGCCTGGATTCTCCTCTCCTGGGCTGCAGCTGGCAACTCCAGTTCCACTGCAGGCTCTGGTCTCGAGACAGGGCCACTGCTTTCTCCTATACAACTGCAGCTCTAGCGGAAAGACCGCCAGACTGGCTCCTCTTGCGTGTTTCCAGCTGCTTTGGCAGGCCTCTGGCTTTGATCTCTCTATGTAATAGAGTCTGAACAAAGGAGCTACCACCCTGTGATCCACCAGCTCCCTACCGACCCCAGTAAGTGCCCCATAGGCCGAACTGTGGGAACCACTAGTGCAGACAATGCCTTCGCTGTGCAGTTAGGTTGTTCTGGGAACAGAAATCCTTTCACTTGGACAGTCCCACTCACTTCCCTGCAGCACAAATCAGCTATTAGAATTTGCAACAATAATGAGTGGTAAATTAATAATAGAGGAAGCCGTGGCCAGCGGGAAGAGGCGGGGAGGAGAACAGGGCACACACACACCCCTCCCAGAGCATTCAAACGTCACAGCCTGGTACCAGCCTGTTCTGCATCCACCTACCTGAGTCTCGGTGACAGTCGCAGTTTTGGGGGCGAGAGGGTTGGTGAGGGTGATAGTGTACAGGATTACTCTGCTCTGATTGCCGTTTTCTTCCTTCTTCCATGGATGAAAGATAATTTCTGAGACAGGAAAGGCCGCCAAGTTAGGGTCTTGAATCGACAGCTCTGGGGGAAGCTGTCCACATCCCCAAACCCAACAGGATCGGCCCTAATTGCTCCCCTCACTGGCAGGGCTGAGGCTGGGAGGGCAGGATGGGCCATGGAGACTGAGGACCTCTTCCTCCCCTAGCCATGGTCTCTCCAGGGACAAGGCGCATTGGTGTGGAGGGGCCGGGGAAGCGGCTGCCTGTCCCATGAATTCACCAGGGCATCGTTCCCCAAGGCTGTCAATCCTGCACCCTCCGACACTGCTCACATTCATTTCAGTTACCTATTTGTTTGAAAAATATGGAGTTTTGTATTGACCTTTCCAACCACACTTCCCAAGTCCTGTGAGGCAGGAAAATGTGCAGAAAGAGGCTCCTTGTTACATTGCTTTAGCATGAGACATGCCTGAGGAATTCTGAAGCCAGTTTCCCCCCTTTGTTCAGCACCAGGGATAGGGTCAGGGGGTCTCTCTGCCTCCCACATGAGGATCTAGAGTTACAGTCTGAAGACAGCCTGTACTACAGCAAGAATCGCACGCTGCCTGGGCTACAGACTGTGGCACTTTGTGATGGGATTTGCATGCGGTGACAGATGCTTTCTACTGGGAACCTGGCACCTGGAGCTGATTGCGTAAGCAAGGGTGGACTGAGAACAGGTGATTGCAAACAAGGAGTTTAGAGAGGGCGTTCTCCAGGTAAGGGAGAAATGACTACAGTCCCTTTTTTAGGATAGTGATAGGTCTGCTGTTGTTACCTGCACAGCATGTGCCATGTTTGTCTTCCTCCCGGAAGAAAGAACGGATTTCATCTGCATTAAGTGCAAGCTGGTCGCCATTTTGGAGGAAAAAATTAGAGGACTGGAGGCCCAAGTGTCGACTCTCTGCTCGATCAGAGAGGATTATGACTTCCTCGATAGAAGCAGCGTTTAATCCTGCAAGCAAGGCAGGCGGAAGAGCCAGAGAGGGCAGTACAGGACGAGGAAGAGAACTGGTAGCATGTAACTTCTAGAAGGAAAAAACGGCCAGCACAGGAATCCCCCATTCCTACAGCGGTAAGTAATTGCTTTCAGGCTCTCTCCACAGGCTCTGCAATGGTGAATGCTTTGGAAGGGACGTCACAAGGAAGAAATCGGAAGGGAACCACGTCTACTGGAAGGCATGGGATGCATAGTCCTAGGGATGGGGGTTCCACGACCACCACCCCCAAAAGAAGAAGGCGGGTGGTGGTGATCAGGGACTCCCTCCTAAGAGGGACTGAGCAATGTATCTGCCATCCGGATCTGGAATCTCGAGAGGTGTGCTGCTTACCGGGAGCTCGAAATCAGGATGTGACTGAGAGGCTTACCAAGCTGATCAAACCTTCGGATCGCTACCCCTTCCTGCTTCTCCATGTGGGAACTAACAATACAGCCAAGAATGACCTTGAGCGGGTTACTGTGGATTACGTAGAGTTGGGAAGAAGGATCAAACAATTCGGAGCTCAAGTGGTGTTCTCATCCATCCTCCCTGTTGAAGGGAAAGGACTGGGCAGGGATCGTCGAATTGAGGACGTAAATGCGTGGTTGTGCAGGTGGTGTCGGAGAGAGGGCTTTGGTTTCTTCAACCATGGGACTCTATTCCGGGCACAAGGATCGTTAGGAAGAGATGGGATTCACCTAACAAAGAGAGGAAGGAGCATCTTCGCGGGCAGGCTTGCAACCTAGTGAGGAGGGCTCTAAACTAGGTTCGTTGGGGGACGGTGACCAAAATCCTGAGGAGAGCGGGGAAGTCAGATACCAGGGAAAAATGCAAAGAGGAACAAACAACAAAGGAGGACCCCTGATTCAAATGGAGAGGGTAGGGCGATCAACTGGTTATCTGAGATGTTTGTACACCAGTGCAAGAAGCCTGGGCAACAAACAGGAAGAACTGGAGGCCCTGGCCCAGTCCAAGAACTATGATTTGATTGGGATAACAGAGACTTGGTGGGATGACTCGCATGACTGGAGCACTGTCATGGAAGGGTATAGACTGTTCAGGAAGAACAGGCAGGGGAGAAAAGGAGGAGGAGTTGCACTATATGTAAGAGAGCACTATGATTGCTCTGAACTCCAGTATAAAGAGGTAGAAAAACCTGTTGAGAGTCTATGGGTTAAGTTTAAAGGCACAAACAACAGCAGTGATGTTGTGGTTGGTGTCTGCTACAGGCCACCGAATCAGGTGGATAAGGTAGAAGAGGCTTTCTTCGGACAACTGAGAGAAGCTTCCAGATTGCAGGCTCTGGTTCTCATGGGGGACGGGGGACTTTATTCACTCTGACATCTGTTGGGAGACTAATACGGCAGTACACAGACAATCCAGGAAGTTTTTGGAGAATGTTGGGGATAACTTCTTGGCACAAGTGCTGAAGGATCTGACCAGGAACCGTGTGCAGCTTGACCAGCTGCTCACAAACAGGGAGGAACTAATAGGGGAAGTAGAGGTGGGTGACAACCTAGGAAGTAGTGATCATGAGATGGTAATTTCAGGATCCTGACCAAAGGAAGAAAAGAGAGTAGCAAAATACACATCTTGGACTTCAGAAAACCAAACTCTGACTCCCTCAGAGACCTGATAGGCAGAATCCCCTGGGATGCTAACATGAAGGGAAAGGAGCCCAGGAGAGCTGGCAGTATTTTAAAGAAGTCTTTGTGAAGGCACAAAAAGAAACCATTCCAATGCGTAGCAATAGAGGCAAACATGGTAGGAGACCGGATTGGCTTACAGGGGAAATCCTTGGTGAACTTAAGCACAAAAAGGGAACTTACAAAAAGTGGAAACTTGGATAGATAACTAGGGAGGGGTATAAATGTACAGCTCAAGAATGCAGGGGACTTATCGGGAAGGTGAAAGCGCAACTGGAATTGCGACTCGCAAGGGATGTGAAAGATAACAAGAAAGGTTTCTACAGGCAGTTTAGCAAGAAGAAGGTGATCAGAGAGGGGGTGGGGCCCCTACTAGATGAAGGCGGTAACCTAATGACAGATGATGTGGGGAAAGCTGAAGTACTCAATACTTTCTCTGCCTCTGTCTTCACGGACAAGGTCAGCTCCCAGACTAACGCGCCAAGTGACGCAATATGGGACAAAGGTGGACAGCCCGTGGTGGGTAAAGAACAGGTTAGGAACTATTTAAAAAGGCTAAACATACATAAATCCATGGGTCCGGACTTCATACATCCGAGGGTACTGAGGGAGTTGGCAAATGTCATTGAGGAGCCTTTGGCCATTATCTTTGAAAAGTCGGGAAGATTGGGAGAGATCCTGGATGACTGGAAAAAGGCAAATGTAGTGCCCATCTTTAAGAAAGGGAAGAAGGACGATCCAGGGAACTATAAGCCAGTCAGTCTTACCTCAGTCCCTGGAAAAATCATGGAGGGGAGCCTTAAGGAATCCATTTTGAAGCACTTGGAAGAGGGGAAAGTGATCAGGAATAGTCAGCATGGATTCACAAAGGGCAAGTCGTGCCTGACCAATCTGATTAGCTTCTATGATGAGGTAACTGGCTCTGTGGACATGGGGAAGTCAGCGGATGTGATATACCTTGACTTTAGCAAGGCTTTTGATATGGTCTCCCACAATATTCTTGCCAAGAAGTTAAGGCAATGTGGATTGGATAAATGGATGGTAAGATGGATAGAAAGCTGGCTGGAAAGTCAGGCCCAGTGGGTAGCGATCAACAGCTCGATGTCAGGATGGTGGTCGGTTTCTAGCATAGTGCCCCAAGGTTCGGTTCTGGGATTGGTTTTATTCATCTTTATTCATGACCTGGATGAGGGGATGGATTGCACCCTCAGCAAGTTCGCAGATGACACTAAACTAGGAGGAGAGGTAGATATGCTTGAGGGCAGGGATAGAGTCCAGAGTGACTTAGACAAATTGGAGGATTGGGCCACAAGAAATCTGATGAGGATCAACAAGGACAAATGTAGAGTCCTGCACTTGGGACAGAAGAATCCCAAGCATTGTTACAGGCTGGGGACCAACTGGCTAAGTAGCAGTTCTGCAGAAAAGGACCTGGGGGTTACAGTGCATGAGAAGCTAGATATAAGTCAACAGTGTGCCCTTGTAGTCAAGAAGGCTAATGGCATATTAGGTTGCATTAAGAGGAGCATTGCCAGTAGATCCAGAGATGTGATTGTTCCTCTTTATTCGACTCTGGTGAGGCCGCATCTGGAGTATTGTGTCCAGTTCTGGGCCCCCCACTACAAAAAGGATGTGGACACATTGGAGAGGGTCCAGCGGAGGGCAACCAAAATGATTAAGGGGCTGGAGCATATGACTTATGAGGAGAGGCTGAGGGACTTGGGTCTATTTAGTCTGCAGAAGTGAAGAGTGAGAGGGGATTTGATAGCAGCCTTCAACTTCCTGAAAGGAGGTTCCAGAGAGGATGGAGAGAGGCTGGTCTCAGTAGTGACAGATGGCAGAACAAGGAGCAATGGTCTCAAGTTGTGGTGGGAGAGGTCCAGGTTGGATATTAGGAAAAACTATTTCACAAGGAGGGTGGTGAAGCACTGGAATGGGTTACCTAGGGAAGTAGTGGAGTCTCCATCCCTAGAGGTGTTAAAGTCTTGGCTTGACAAAGCCCTGGCTGGGTTGATTTAATTGGGATTGGCCCTGCCTTGGGCAGAGGGCTGGACTTGCTGGCCTTCTGAGGTCTCTTCCAGCTCTATGATTCTATGACTGAGTTTAAATTAATCCCAGTGCAAATGAGGTATTAGAGTTTTCAACACTAATGAATGGCTAATTAATAGCAGAGGAAGCTATGGCTGGCAGGAGGGGGACAGAGCAGACCCACATCCCAGAGCTTTAAATAAGTCTAGGGCCAGTCTCTGCCTGGTATCTGCCTCTCTGGCGTCCACCCACCTGAGTCTTGGTGACAATCGCGGCCAAAGACTTTATAACTCCCACTGCCCTTTCGCTGCCCCCACGCCCAGACAGCTTCACCACCCACTCGTGACAGCAACAGCATGATGCTGAATTGCGCTGCTAAGCCTCACACTCCAGACCTACATGCGGAGGCCCCCTTCTCCATGGCCCCCACTCCTAGTGCTCAGAGTCCACCAACTGGCCACGTGGTGCTTGAGCCAGGACGGTGCATGGCTCACCGGAGAACCGACGCTGTTCCATGAAATCCCTCTGGAACTGGGAGTCAGTGAAGAGCAGGTCGTACAGTTTGTCCACGCTGAAACTGAATACTTCATTCATGTACTGCCGGCCATTCAGATCCTCATAAAAGGCCTGGACTTCCCCTGCAGGGAGACAGAGAGAGGTGAGAGAGCTGCTGCCACCCTTCTAGCCAAAGGATGCTGCACAAGGCTCCCATTATGCAGAGCTAGGACTGTACCATTTGCCACCTGAGCCAAGGGAAGAGCTCAAAAGAGACACAGCTGCTTCTCTTTCTTTTCATGCTCCCGGTGCAATGGCGGTAACATTAGTCGTGGAATTCGTCCCATGGAGTTAGCCCATCGTTACCTTTTCATCTGCCTCCCCCCCCCCCCCCCACGATGCTGAGTTGCTGGTTTCTTCTTGGTGGTAAAGAACATGAAAGACCCTGTGTGTCCAGTAAAGGAGGATCCCACAATATCCCCCCAACGTCCCCACTTGGGAAAGAGAGCACAGGGCATCCCGGGACACCACAGGAGCAGCCAGACCCGCCCTGACTGCACACCTTCGTCGTGGGTATCCGACGAGTCACTGAGCTCCGTCGGGATGTCCTCGTTGTCGTTGAAGTCCAGGGAAGGGGAGTTCACCGGGGCGATAATCTCTATCTTGTCTCCAATGATGTTTTCAATGGTGAGCTCCTTCTCAAGGGGACTCTCCACCAACTCCTCCTCTTCCGGAAGCACCCCCTCAAACTGGGATGGGGACAGAGCGCAAGAAAAGCCATCAGGGTGGCGCCCCAGAGAGCTACAGGGCAACCCAAGCCAGTTAGGTCAAAGAGGAGGGACCAGATGACGAGCAACTCCTTGATCCACCAGGTTGGGGCTGAGCAACGGGCCAACCAGGGAACCTCATAAAAAAAGTTAAATTACAGAAGCCCAACAAGGTAGCCATTCCTGCAAACAGCATGACAGGCAAGGACAGGGAAGCCATGCTTCTGCCTACGTGGTATCGCTTGGTGTGGGAAGGATTCATGTCTAGCCGTATCGTTTTAGTACAGAGGGGAGAACTGTTCAACTCTGAACACCAGTCAGCTCTGGAAATCAGGCTGACATTCTGTGCGCATGCGCACACTCACGTTGTTACACCACGTAGTCCCAAAGCCCTGTTGCATTTCCATTAAGGTTAAGCACATATGTAAGGATATTTAAAAAACCACAGCCATGCTGCAATTCTCCCCAACTAAACCCCAACTCAATCTAAACTTGTTAAGTCATTGAAATGTGTAGCAAGGCCACCTCAATCTCTGCCTTGGATGCTTTTAAGAGAATCATATTTGTGGGGAGGGGAGATACGACAATCAGCTGAATCTATCTTTAAAAATCAGTTTCCTCTCATTTGAGACCACCACAGATGCCAAAATGCCTTCATCGCCACCACGGAACAGTCAGGGATTATTGACTGCAGGCTGTTGTAGTCTTGTAATTGTGTAAGTAATAAGTTAGTTACTTATAATGAATGTCTGTTATAGCAAAAGGTTTGGATTAAACTCAGACAGAAGATGTAGGTCTCAGACAGGCCAGGCAGCTTTAACAACTTAGCTCCAGCTCTGTTTGATGTTTGCATAGTAAAGTGAAGAGACGGAATATTGTAATACATAGCAATGTTAATATTAGGCAAGGCCTTGTAATAGACAGAAAGAAGTTTAATGTTGAAAGACTTTGTAACTTTGTTAAAGTGACTAGAAGGACCCTTTTGTCCCACACTGCAATTGTGTAAATGTATTGTTTGTGTGAATGAGAGAGAGAACGTTTTAGGAGAGGTAAGTGTGCAGGCTGCTGCATGCTGAAATGGTCAGAGGAGGGGCCGGAGACTCAGAAGCACCAAATAATGATCAATTTAGTGAAAACACCCTGAAGACCCAGACTACCAGGGCAGATTGACAAACCCTGAAGTTAGTGACAAACACCCCTTGATAGGGAACGGATAACAACTTTCACTGGAAAGACCACACCTCTGAGGGGTCATCAGCATACAGATATCAAATGACGGTGAGAACAACTTCTTCCCCATAAGCATGTCGTCGCAAGACTGATTGTGATGCTGAGGGACTGATTAAGGCCTGACAAGGCAAAATGCATAGACTTGCATGGAAGAAAAATCCTGCAAAGGATGGAGTGTCTTCTACGGTTCTTTGAGTTCTCGTCCTGCCCAGTGGAGCATCAGTCCGGACTGACAAGAACCCGGCTCCTTCCTCCCACCCGACCTATCTGGCTAATAGGTTGGGCCGAGCAACAGACTGTTGTGTGTGGGGGGGAGGGGGGAGGTGTGTGTGTGGGGGGGAGTGGGTTGTGGGACGGTGTGGCCTTATCCCCCTGAAAAAGGTTCCATGTGCTTCTTTTAGGCATAACACTGCAGGTCCCTCTTGTTTTCCTTGTGGAGCGCTGCATCCGATCATAGCAATGCTTTGGGTGATTTAGTTTTGTTTACGGTGGAAGGAGGACTCCAGGAGCAGCCTGTTACATCACAGTTTAGAGGTCAGAAGGAGGAGGAGCAGAAACTCCTGTTTAAAAAGTGTGTGTGCACGCGGAACTAAAACAAGTAAATAAACTGAGACCACAGTATCCCAAGAGATCATCCATAATCTCTATAGGCTGGTATTTTATCAGCCTGAGTCTCTCCCTTAAGTCATGGCCTGTCTTGCCTTCAGCCCATCAGCATGCTCCTGGCCTCTGCCTGCAGTCAGATTTGGGATGGGAAAGGGAGAGGGGACGCATACCGAAATTGGCGCCTCACTGCTCCCTGTGGATGTCAACGTGCTGGTGGTGATTGACTTCTTGGGCAGCAAAGGACTTGCCTCGGGTTTGGCCTCCACACTGCTCTTGGAGGAGCTGTCGTTCACGTCATTTTCTTCTACAGGAATCTCCTCGCAGTAGCTGTAAATCCAGACACAACAGGCGCGTCTTTAACTTTGTCTTTCCCTAGCTTTGGCTGGCACGAGAGGGGAAATGCTGAAATAAGGATTTCTTTGGTATTTCCAGCCAGCCCAGAAGCAGAAACAAGCAGGAATCTTGTTGGACAGACTTTTCCCAGCATGCTTTCAGCTCTGGACATTTCAGGTGCTTATACAAATGATCAAAAAGGTTTTGATACCTTCTGTCAGGATAACGCACCAGCTGGTGTGCAACACCTTGTCCCCATCATCGTGGTGGACTCTAGTCAGGGTACGTCTAAACTACATGGCTCCGTCGACGGAGCCATGTAGATTTGTTTATTCAGCAAAGGTAAATGAAGCCGCAATTTAAATGATCGCGGCTTCATTTACGTTTACATGGCTGCCGCGCTGAGCCGACAAACAGCTGATCAACTGTTTGTCGGCTCAGCGCGCTAGTCTGGACGCTCCCCTGCCGACATCAAAGCCCTTTGTCGGCAGCCCCGGTAAACCTCATCCCACGAGGAATAACGGGGCTGCCGACAAAGGGCTTTGATGTCGACAGGGGAGCGTCCAGACTAGCGTGCTGAGCCGACAAACAGCTGATCAGCTGTTTGTCGGCTCAGCGCGGCAGCCATGTAAATTTAAATGAAGCCGCGATCATTTAAATCGTGGCTTCATTTACCTTTTCCTATGTGTCTAATCTACATGCCTCTGCCGACAGAGGCATGTAGTCTAGACACAGCCTCTGTGCTATAGCCTGCTACTCACGAACAGAGCCCGTTAGCCATTGGCAGAGGAATGTGCTTTCAGCGCTGAAAGTCCATTAACACCTAAGGGGCTAGCACAGGGAAAAGGGTGTGGTGCAAATAAGCTTGTGAACTGTGAGGCGCTTAGCTCAGATCTTCAGCCTGATCTTTGCACGTGGAGGTCAATGGGAGTTGGAGGCAGGCAAGGGATGGGGCCCCTAATTTCCTGAGGCCCCTAATGGGGCCCCTAATTTCCCAGTTGCACTTACGCACCCCATAGTGTTGAAATCATCATCAGGAGGAACGTAGTCTTCATCATCGCTGGTCAAGCCCAGTTCATTCCCGTAACACTGGTGGACAAAGTGCCAGAGCTCCTTTGGACACAGGGGCTATGGGGGGAAAGGATAACACCACACACATTGCACCTCAGAATCCCAGACACTAATGAATTCATCCTGCTTAGCACTTACACCGCCCTTTGCATTTCCAGCGTCCCGCCCTAACAGCAACCAACTCATCCTCACAACGCCCATGGGGGACCAGAGATCAGATGCTTCTTCCCCTTTTCCAACCATTAGGTAACACTCCTGCCCAGTGAAATGCCTGGTACAAAGAGGCTAGGATACAAGTCAGGCCTGTGGGGTTCCCAGGCCTGGGAGACCTGGTGGAACTTCTGTCCATTGGGCACAGCTGGGAACCGGTGTGGAGTGTTACCATTTCTTGAGTGTGTTGCTGACCTCTTTCTTTTTCACTATAGTTATTGATTTTAAACCATTTCTTTCCTTTTCAGGGGAGGCTCATTTCCGCCTGAAGAGCCGAAGCGAGAGCTCAGTAATCTAGCTCGCAATGGCGTAGCGTCCTCTGTCCTAGGGCCGCAAGCTTGTGGGACTCTCTTCCTGGCAACAAACCCCAGTGATGCTGAGAGATGGTTTGCTACAATGAGCCTGCCACAGCACTGACTGGGTGAGCACAGGCTGGGCCGACCCATTCCCTGGTTAGGGTGCACGCTGGTTAAATAGCCACCCCATTACTGTGCAAACTGTTCCTGTCAGCTCAATGTCTGCCCTGCATAGCTCTAGGTGGCCCCCTTGATTTCCTGTGCAACAGTCTCAGGGCTTTGCAGGCACCTGGGAAAGAGAAGAGGAAGCACCAGGATGCAGATAGGCCTGATTGGAAGACCCATCTACTCATCTCCCTGCACCATCCATGGTTGCTCTGCTCCTCTAGGAAGCTCTTCACCCCTTCACGTGTGTTTGTACTGCCACTGCTCCTCCCACTGACGCGTCTCCCAGTGACATGATACAAAGCAACTGGGGGGGTTTGGTCAAGTTTGTTAAATTTTTTTTTGAATGGAGGCTGCCCATAATTTGCTGGGACAGAGAAAGCTATTTTAGAAACCCTGAACTTGCTTCTAGGAGACAGAGATATTTTCCCCTGGGGCTTTAACTTGAGAACACTAGTGTTACTGTGATTGGATGGACTCGTGGCATTACTGCGAAAAGGCTGCACACGTCACTAGTTAGAATGAGAAATAACATTACCGGGAAGGTCAATCTTCAAAGCCTAGCTCTGGTGGGTCATGGTCACTTGATAAAAATGTGACTACATCTTCCAGCTACAAGGGGCTGCAGCAGCAGAATGTGAGATTTAGAGTTTTGGGCGACAATAAGGGGTTAGTTTTATTCCATCGGGAAACAAAATGGCAGGCAAGAAGGATTTCTAATTTAGAAAAAGAAATCTTTTCTGGAATTGATTGGTTTGAATTTTCCCACTTGTTGCTGCCTGTGACCAGGCAGGAAAATCTTAACCAAGGTTACAATGATTTAACAACGATGGCCAGGCTCAAATGGGAAAGACTTACCGGGGGGGGGGGGGGGGGGGGGGGGCGGAGCAGCTCTGCCCATCTGCAATCTATTACATTCATATGCTTTATCAAGGGCATCTGGCTGGGTTTCCTTCTCTCTCCCTTCCCCCTACCACTTTGGGGCCCTTATTTCGGGGAAAGAGCTTCAAGTATTTCCTGTCTTCACTGCTCCAAATCTCAGTTCCTGTTTGTTTCAAGTCTTGAACTAAGGACACTGATGTTCAGTATCAATTTAAAAAAGGCTGCTGCAATCACAACATTACATCTGTGACACATCAATGTCTACCTGTGGGAAGTGTATCTAGCTACATATTAACATTGTCTTGGCCTGAACTCAAGGCCTGCGTTAGTCATCTGTATGTTGACTAAACAGTACGTTGTGAGCTCATGCTCCTATGGCATTGCGGAGTCTCTGTTCCAGCCTGGACTTGCACTTCTGCACCAAGCTGCTATTGGAATGTGAGAGTCAAACCAAATACAGTCAGGACTCCAGCTGCTGCAGAATAGGTAGATATACCGGCATGTTTGGGAACCATAGTCTTCCTATGTTTTGCATCTTCTCCATAGTTTCCACACACCCCGGGGACGTCGTAGACTCATGCTTGGTCTCAGCCCCATCCTTGACTCATCCTCCTGCACTATGTGCCTGTTATGCCCTTTGCCTGTGGGGTCAGAGATTTTTGCTACATCCTGGAACTGCTTTTTGCTAGGCGGGTTCATTTTAAATGAGCGCCTTCTGAAAACGAGTGCTGGGCCACGCATGAATTTGTACTCCAGCAGTGGTAAATGTGGTGGGACACATTTTCAACAAAGGAGCTTTAACTGGCGGGCAGACGTGCCTGTGCAGACAGGTCACTCTGCGAGTAGCAGGGTGTTGCATCTGCACAGTTACCTGGTTCGCTAGCACAGACGTGCATTTACTGGACCTACGGGTTCATGTGTACGGATTAGCCACACGTACTGTGGGTTCTTGCATGGGCGGCACACATCCAGGTGGCAGGGAGCGCTGATACCCGCGCAGGAATGTCCCCGTACCTTTTCGAGGAGAGCGTTCTGCCAGAGTCTGAACATCATCATGTACGTCCTGTCTCGGGCGCCGAAGGAAGTGAAAAAGTGCTGAAAGGGCAGAGCCAGAGAAAGTGAGTGCCAGTGAGAGAGCGAGGAACATGCTCTCAGCCTTCACGCGCAGGACACACAGACACCCAGTGGCAAGCAGAACTGTGACACTACTGAGCAAAAGAGGGATCTGAGCATCACCTACCCGAGGGAGCATGTCTGAGGCCATGTCTGTAGCCATTACCTCAGGAGCCTACACTGTGTGTCAGAGACTCGTGTGCAGGGGTTTGTATCAGCAGGCCTGCTGCAGAGGCTGTGTGCTCTATCCCGACTGTCGACCCAACCCCACACTGGGTTCTGCTGGCTCTCCGCACACCACCCCTCCCCACGGACCAAACGAATGCAGGTTAATACTGGAACCCCCCCCAGGGATTCGTGGAACACTTTGCATATATTTATTTCTAGTTGAAGATCACTAATTGCACTGCGTTAAGTCTCTCAACACCCTTGGGAGGTAAATGCTGTTATCCCCATTGCAGACATGGGAAGTCTGAGGCTTGGCGAGGGGAAGTGATTTGCCCAAGTGGCAAGGCCTAGAAGCCAAAGCCACAACTTCCCAGTCCCTTCCATAACCCTTTCCCCACACCGTCGATTCACCGTCCCTAGAGCAGGCAGCTGTAGCTCCCGGTCTGGGAGCTGTCCCAACATCACCCGCACATGCCCGAAGCTCTGCTCAGAGGTGTGCGGTGTACAATCTACAGCCCTGTGTCTACCCAATGCCAGCACCAGTGCTGACCCCCTGTAGGTATTTATAGCACCCCGGCAGCAGACTAGCTCAGCACTCACCTTGTGCAGCTTGCCCAGGAGTGGAGGGTTCTGGGACGTACCTTTTCAGTGTCAGTGCAAACTTGGATAGCGTTAGGAATGAGCCGCGCTGTTTTCTCCTTGGTCATGGAGCAGATATCCTTCAAACGGACTGTCAGCTTTGGGCGGGGCCATGGCACAAGGGAAGAGAGAAACAGAAAGGGGACAAAGAGAGTTGATGAAGAAGCCGCAGCATGCCCCCGCTCTTGAGACAGGCAAGAAGGTGCTGAGAGCTGTGGAAGCGCAGCCCTGATGGAGAAGTAAGAGGCTCTTTACCAGCGTTTCCCAGCGGAAGATGTTGCTGTAGAAGCAGATCCAGTTTTCGGAGAGGTAGAGTCGGCCCTGCAGGAGAATGTCTCTTTGAAGCGCACATGAGTAATCTGTGGGTAGACACCAGAAGATGAGCATGGAGCAGGACCTTTTGGTACACCGCTGGGGATGGCAGGCCAGGTAGAGCCACAACTATATCAAAACAGGTCACAGAGCTGAGCCAGAGAAAAACAGGAGAACCAGAACTGGTAACTCAGGCTCCAAGCTCCTGCAGGAAGTAGCTATCAAGGTAAATTACAAAGCCCACAACGAAGTTAACCTTGGACATATGCCAGGCTCAGCAACTGAGCTACAGTCAAATGCATATCAGAACTACAATGAAGCTGAGACCAGACACTTGCAAGAACCAGACCCGTGCAATACAGCAAACCAGGCTTCAACCACCAACATGCCAGAACAAGCAACCAAATTAGGACTAGACCAGCGCTAGAGCCAGTAACCAAGCCAACTCAAGAGGTGCAAACATGCTAGTGCTGGAAATATGTGGAATTGGTACTGGGGTAGCTCTGGAAGCCCCAACTGCTGCAAAGAGCTTCCAGAGAGAGAAAAATGGGAGGGGGGAAAAGATGCACCAGAGAAGTAACTTGCCCAAGGTTACCCAGCAGGCCAGTGGCAGAACCAGGAATAGACTCCAGCTCCTCTAACAGCGCAGTCAGCACCGTGGCCACCAGCCTATGCCAACACCACTGTTACAGCTGTCTCAAACCATCTGCTTGGGGGACTTTTCTGCCATGTGATTACTCAGAATCTTAGGCATTACTTCCTGATTTTTAGCTTGTTTTATCCTTTGTGCTGTTCGGTGCTCTTATTCATAACTTTGCCATCCTGAACCCCCTCCCCCCCTCCAAATAGCTCTTCTCCCTCCTTAGCGCACCTTACAGCAATTACAAGTAGCTCCTCAGATCCTCACTCACACGCAGTGCAAGGAATGGGTGCAGTGTTGTGGTAGTAATTAACTGACTGCAGCACCATGGCTTAACTGGCAACCAGAGAAATGGGTGCCTGTGTGTGAAGGGGACACAGAGCACATGTGAAGACGGGGCTGCAGGGGAGACGGAGCAGCGTGAATGATGTGACGTGCAACCCAAAATAAACAAGAAAAAGGCCCACAAAGCAACTCTGGACTACCCTCCTGACACACGTATGGGGAATGTGCTCTCAGGCTAAAACCTTGGCTGACTCATCAACTGGGAAGGGGACTTTTCTGCAGGCTCTGAAAGCCATTAGAAGTCAGAAACTCAGCCGAAGCCAATCACTGTTGCTCTAGTGAAGCCAGCAGAAAAAAAGTCCATCTGTACCAGTCCTACATATACAGGAGGCAGTCAAGGGGCTTGTTCAGCATGGTACGTCTACAAATGACGGCTGTGTGCAGCACACAGATGTGGCACATCCCCTTAGTACGTGTACGAACAGCTGGGTGGATGGTGAGGCTCTGCATAGGTGGGTAGAACACGGGCACATAAGAACCTCAGGCACATACCTGCATGTACACAGAGTGCCTGGCTGCCTCTCTGCTGCCCTAGACTTTCCCCACTGCACTAGGGATGTTAAATTTCATTTAAACAACTAATTGACCAATCGATGGATTTTCCATGGACTAGTTGATTAGTCGATAAGCAGGGGAGCTGCCGGGGGGTTAGCTCTTGGCCCCAGGAGGTAACCCTGCTGCAGCTCTGCCTTTTAAATGTTAGTAAGAGCCTGTTGGCTCTTAATACATTTAAAAGGCTGAAGCGCAGTGGTGGGGGACCGGCGCGAGCCGGGCCAGATGATTCCCGGCTCACGCAGGGTCCCCCTGCTGTGCTCTTAATACAATTAAAAAGCAGAGGCACAGCATCTGGGACTGAGTGCGAGCCGGAAATCAGCTGATTCTCAGCTCGCGCTCGGTCCCCGCTACCCCCCCGCCCCATGCAGAGACGGTGCTGGGGGGAGGGGAGGTGGAAGCGACTACTTGAGGGACTAGTTGACTATCTGATAAGCTTGGACACAGCCAGACATCCACTGCAGCACGGAGCTACGTGCCGCAGCGTGGCCACCACCAGCTTTTTGCCTCAGCCCGGAGCTACCCGCCACAGCCTGGAGGTAGCCAGCCTTTCACCACAGTGCGGAGCTACATGCAGACAAGGCCCCGGGGTGGTCACTGTCTAGAGGAAATGGATTCATGCACCTGGTCCTGAACTTACTCCCACAACGTCTGCCCGCAGCCCAGCCTTACCGACTATGAGGCGCTCAGTATCGGGAAGCTGTTTGAAGAGTTTCCTGAAGTCTTCATTGCGCTGTTTATACGTTGGACTCAACACCTGCAAAAAACAGAGGGCCGGTTAAAGAGAACCCGGGAGCGGCAGGGAGAAGAAGGCGGGGAGGGGGGACGGGAGGGGACATCTGAGCATGGTGGTGCGGGGAGGGGATTCAATGAGTTTACAAAGCAGGAACCAGAAGACGTTGTTTCCCAGTGACACATCGAGGGGAAGAAGGGAGCTTGGGTTAATAAGCGTGTAGGCGGCAGGGATGACGGAGGAAGAGACCCTGACTTGTCAGAGAAGCGGGAGCAGAGCTCAGAAGGGTCTGGAGGGGGTGGGACCTGCCAGCTATTGCGGACGGTAGCAGAGCCAGGGACAGCACAGGGGCTCCAGCGCGAGGGGCTTTGCTTGCAGGGACTGAGATGGAAATACTGGCGGTGGGAGCTCACGGCTGCTCTCCCAGGAGAGTGTGCCATGTGGAATGCCAAGCCCCACACACCCACCACTGCACCCCGTGTGGTGCCTGCACTCTAATGGGAGACAGGAGAAGCTGCAAGTAGGGACCGTTCGCAGGCCTGAATGGAGATTTTGCCACTGGCTGCAGTGAGGTCAGGAGCTGGTTCAGCTCTTGTGTTTACTACACGTTAGCGTGAATCAGTCTCAGGAGCAGTGATCTTAGACACACGCAGCCTCCCACAACGCTGATTTCTGAGAACTGCTCGTCCTCCCCTGCAGCAGGAGCCTGCTGAGAGCGATGGACGGAGGCAGGTTGAAATGCAGAAGAGCCACCTCTCTCCTCTAAACCATAATGCTCCTCTCTCCTTCGTTTGTGAGACAAGTGATCTGGAGCACAGGCCTGTCTACTCCCTTCCCACCCTTCCTAGCTGGGCGACACTCTCCCTGAGTCAGAAAGGCAGGTTCAGGAAGACACAACACAGGGAATTCAGAAGCCGCCTTCTGCTGCAGGAAGGGCGGGGAGAGGGAACCAGGGTGGTTACTTGCCGTGTGTGTTACAAAAGGTGCCAGGTCTCAGCACAGGGGAGAAGTGAAAATCATGCAAAGTGATCCCCTATCATGCCCCTGAGAACTGTCTCCCTAAGAATTGAGCTGCATCCCTATGCCCCCCTGCCCGAGTTCGATTAACACGCCATTAATAACTCTTAGCTTCCCCATGGCCCTTCATTAGTGCCTGCGGACCCAAGACGGGCTCTTCCTTGCGGCGCCCCCATCTTGCACTTGACACAGAAATCGGCAGACGTGCAAACTGGGAATTGACTCACCAACATGCCAGTCTGAGCATCCAAATGTGGGCTCAGAACTAGAGGTGGGGCCAGCGGAGTTCTAGCCTGGACCCACATTTCTCCCAAGCTCACGGTGAGGTGAGGTGAGTAGGAGAAGGGGCCACCAGAACTGAGGTTTGGTTCAGCCCATCAGAGAGACTGAGTTGAGTGGGACACTTTGGATCTGGACCGGAACCTTCCCACACAGTCAGGGATGTTCCGATCTGCAGTTTTGGCTTGGGGTCCTCCTGGGAGAGTCCCGTGTGTAAAACGTGGACTCTCCAGCGTCTTGTTTGGCAGCGAGATCTAAATGACAAAGAGAGGTGGCACCAGAACTGTGTGACACTGATAAATGGAGACACTCACAGCTGGAATCTCTTCTGCTCCTGGGTGGTCATAATCAGGGGACAAGCCGTTTAGCCCCTCCAGGAACCACAGCAACTCCTCGTTCTCTCGAGCCAGCACGGAGGCCCAGAGCACCGCACAGTCCAACAAGGAATCCATGAGTCCCCCGCAGTCCCTCTGACTTCACCTGCTGCTCACACTGCCACTTGAGCTGCTTCAGATCCAAAGCCAATGAAGACTCAACAGCAGCAGCCTGCTAAAGGTCTGTGCGCTTTGCCCTTCCCTGCTCCTCACATCCAGCTCTTGTGCTCTAGCAATCTCTGCAGCTCCACTTGCTCTCCAAGGGACTCTGAAAAAGCGGCTCCTACGGGGACCTCATTGGTCAGCACGCTCAGCGCTCTTGTGGCTTCTCTCTCCCCGGCCACAGCGAGTATCTCTTAAAGGAGCACTGCAAACATGCCTTCAGCTGGAAGAGTCCAAGCGGGGCTGCAAGGGGGCGGCAGCACCTCCCAGATGCAGTCCCAGTTTCCACAGCTGTCCAGGACAGGCAGTTGCTTACACCGTCCAGCTCTCCAGGACCCCACGCAGTGTGCAGTAAATCACAGATCTAGCCCCACAGGACACCGGTGTGCAGCTCACAAGCAGCCCGCCGAGCTGAGGAGCAGGGACTTATTCTTCCCGTGCCTGTCTCAGGCTCTTCTCTCCCGTCTCCATTCCGCACATTTTTCTCGTGAACGGCACGGCTGGGGAGACACTGAACTGACTTGCACATGCTTGAAGTTACTGGATCTGGGTAACTCTGACGGCCAATGCCCTGCAGTAACCCAGGCTCAGCCCTGCCTCCAACAGATGTTTCCTGTAATGGAAAGTTGTTGGAAAAGAGCCTGTGTTTAAAGGGAGGGGAAGGAAGGAGGAGAGCACAGCAGTGATGCAACCAGCAACGTGAGACCCTATTAGCTGGACCGGTCTGGAGCTCTATTATCCCAAGATGCCTTTGAAAACTGGGATTCCTCCTTTGATTCAGTGACCAGATGGGAGTTTGCTAGGTAGGCTGAGGATTGCCTTCAAGTTCCAGCAGCTGGACTCTGAAGGTTTCAGGACAGATTGGTTAGACCTTCTGCAATCCACAGCGGCTGCCCCCTCTCTCTCCCTTTGTCGCCCTTCAAGTGCAGAAATGCACAGAGGAGGAAACACACAGAAAGGCTCCTGTAATGTGGCACAGCTCCTGTTCGCAATGACAATGCTGATTGTGCAGGAGCTGGTCCAGACTGTATCCAGGAAAACGCGCAAAGAACTGGGTACAGGCACATCCAGAACATCTCAGCTGTGGCAAAGCTAGAGGAGCCAGAATCAGGCTTAATAGTAGGCACAAGGACTATGACTTCCTAATGGGAAGGAGACTCTCCTGGAGAGACAGGCAGGCAGCTCTAGTTTGGGTCAGTAACTTCTTACCCCAGTCGCTCTCAAAGCAGAATTGCTGAAGCTAGACTAGACACTGCTGTGTCTTTTAGCACTGGCAGGAGGGAAGCAATACACCGCATCTGCTGACAACAGCGGAGGGGCCTTGCTACAAACCAACACTGCTATATTCAACAGTGGCGGCTGCAAACAATGCAGACACAGTGCTCTGTGACGAGGGTCTAGTGCTGCAGACAAGTGCAGCATTAGGGCTTTGGGCACTTGAATGACTGCTCCCCTTTGCTGCAGCCGGTTAGAAACTACTTCCCAAACCACCTGGAACTGCAACTGATGTTTCTCTCTGTCTTTGCACATCCACCCACCCCCTCGGCAAAGCAGGAGCAGCACACAGAGATAGCACGAGCCAGGCGGGAGCGGGTGATGGTAAACATTAACTCTACCACAAACACAAGGAGCTGGGACAGCATGGCACTATGGGAGTGGTGGTGGGGGAAAGGACAGGTTAGATCTTGGGGAAGGGGGTGGATTTCACATGGAGAAACCTCCCCGGCTTTGGCTGTTCAAACACAGACACAGCTCCTCTGGCAGGAAAGCCAAGGCAATAGATGTGGGAGGGAGAACACGGGGAGGGTTGGCAAGGGAAGATCCAGGGTTGTACAACACAGAACATGAAAAACACTGAGAGGGAAGAGAGGCAAATCCCCTCTTCAGAACGGCACCAAGGATGGGCTTGGTTCTAGGGGTTTCACAAGGGATGTACATGAGTTTTGGGGTTGAAATGGACACCTACGCCAAACGTGGGACAAACGCTCTGCTAGAACAAGAGGGCAAAATCCCAAGGCTGTTGCCTCCATTAACACTAAGAAGGAACTTGGCCAAACACACTGCAAAATGCGTTGATGTCTGTGAGTTGCCGGCGTTTGCAGCCTCTTTCCGGCTTTCCCCAAATACTCTCACTGAAGCAGTCTCCTGAGGGGGGGGGGGGGGGGGGTGTACAGCTGGTTTTAAAGAGAAAGGCATGAATGCTGAGCAAGTTTCAAGTAATTTTGGGGGAATGCTGGTGACAACCAAACTTGAATCCCCAATCATTCCATTAAGAAATACCCGATTTCTAGGCTGGGCTAACAAAGGAGTGCATTGCTCGCGTGTACATCACACCCGCACAGCACTCCTAGAATGGGCATGGTTTCCACGGGCCAAACTGCACTTCTGCCAGCATAGCTTATTTCTGCGCCACTGGAGCAAAAGGTGCATTAGCAAAGCACAGTGTCGCTGGCACAACTGTGTCTACAGTAGGGGCTTTGGCCTGCACAGCAACACTGGTGAGTGCTTACACCTCTTTGCACCCAAAGTGCCGTAGATGTGCTAGCAAACACGTGCAGAGCAGGCCTGGCCTCTGTGTTAAGATCTTCCAATGAGAGAACAGATCCTATCAAAATGACATACACACCCTATTAAAACGAATCAATACAGGACAAAGTCTGAACACTGAAAACTTGCAAAGAACTGCTTGTGAACAAGACACTGACCAAGAATTATTTGCCAGAAATTACCAATGATTTAAAACAATGGCAACACTTGAGAAAAAACTCAAGCTGGCCACAGTCAATTCAAAGCGAAACAGAACTGGCGTTTATCAACCAAACTGCTGACTTGTCTCTACTACCGGGGCTTTCTGCAATGCATTCCCCCCCACGTTGTGTCACTGTCTGATTCTGAGTCAGTAGCTCAGGCTACCAGGCAATGTTTCTACTATTACTTTCCTTCCTCCTAAAGTTATACACAGCTTATCTCCCTCTGGTTTGGGGAGGAATTTTGGTTTTGGTTTTGGGTGGGGGAGGAATCAGGAGAGACAGAAAGCAAGTTGCAAGGAGTGAGCTACAGGGAGGTATGAGAATGGGGGTAGGACAGGCCCTGGGAGCTGATGAATAGATAAAAAGCCGGAGAAAGTATCGAGTCAATGGAGCCAGCTCTGTTTGCTCTAACTCTTCAAACACATCTCTTTACTCTTGCTAATCGCTCTCTCTTACCAGTGACTGGGGAGGAATATTCAGCTCCCGGCTGTTGGGCTTCTAGCTGCACAAAGATGGCAGGAGGTGATTTACAGAAGCAGCACTTGACACACACGGCAGCTGGAAATGCTGAAGCACGCCCGACATTCTGGCACCAGACAGCAAAGAACCCTGAGGTCACGCCCCTATTCAGGGACAGTCAAGAGTGGAGGGTCACCAGAGTGATTTATAGCGGAGAAGAAAGGTTGGGCTAGCTCCATGTCTCCAACAGGAATCCCATAGAGTCCTCCGTGGCTCTGACCTTGGACACAGAACTTGAGGCACATAAACGGAATCCTCCACCATGATCTGACAGGAAACAGGGCCTGTCGTCTCAAGCAGGGAGCTGGGGGTGCTGGGGAGGAAGGAGACTTTTTCTGTAGTGAAGTATTTCCAGAACAGAATTTTAAAACCATTTGTTGGGAGGGGGATTCTTGCTAGGGACTAAGAGCTTTCGTACCTCCAACACAGCTGTCTCTGTGCCAGAGATGGGCCCAAACCAAAATGGTGGATATGAAAACCCACAAACTCTAGGAGGAACAGGGAATTGGATTGGTTCTGCAACCTGATTTCATGGCGTAGGCCCTCGCTCTAGAATGGGCTGGACCAGAACCTCAGATCCCAACACCTCAACTCCTGGCAAAGCTTGTCTCTGGATTTGAAATTCATGATTTGTGCCCATTTTTACTTTAGTCAGTGTCAGCACCTCGGTATTCCCTTTCACCTCCATATGTCCCCTGCCTTGGGCCTTACATTAGAGCCCGTACGTCCCTTATCTCAGCTCCTTTACCAAGCCTCAGAGACATCTCCCAGCATTGCCCACTCGCACCATTTCATTGCACATCTCTCAATATTTGGGGTTTCTCTTACCGATCCAAATGAGTTATATTATTACATGGCACTGCCAGCTCTCTTTTAAAAAAAAAAAAAAAAAAAAAAGTAACACTCTAGCCCTCGAGGCTGTAAGGAAAAGCTTGCAAGTGTGATCCCTAAGGTCTCAAAACCCAGTCAGCAAAGAACTCGATATTGTTGTTCAAATCCCAGGATCTTTTTGCCAATCCCATAATTTTGGGAACCTGACCTGTGGTTTCTGAAAACCTGGTGTTGGGCCATATTGCCCTGGGCTTTGTTTCTTCCCAGTGCTAAGACACCTCCATGCACTGCTGCCGTATTCTCCGAACGGAAGGGAATGGCAGACTTGTTCCACACGGCACAACAGGACAGAGGCTCTACCCATCACACCCTGTGAGGTGCTTTTGCGCGCCTGCCATAAGTTTCAGGCGCAGGATGGCCCGGAACATGGCCTGTTTCCTCTATGCTAGAGTAGCATGAGCTGACAAGCTACTGGGTCCCACTTCTGGTGAGCTCACACAAGTGAGCAGTTTTGATCCATAACCAAGTGACAGGGATGTGTGGGTTTGTTCTGAGGAGGGGGAGCCAGAGACAGCCCCAAAGTTTGATTGCCCTTTTTTGGCCTGGGGTCCCACTAATGCTTCTGCCTTCCCCAGTGGTGGCTGCTGAACAGTCTATTGCCAAGAACAGGGGTGGGCAATCATTTTTGATGGGGGAGCACTTGAGAAATGTGGTAAATGATCACGAGCCTCACTCTGTTATGATATTAGTGGAGGGATGCGGGGTCAGGGATGGAGGTGGGGTGCAGAAGGAGGCAGGCGTGGGAATGCGTGCAGGACAGGATTCTGACCTGGGGAAGGGGTGTGGAGGTTGGGGGTTGTTACCTGGGGCAGGAGGGGCTGTGACCTGAAGCAGGGATGCAGGAAGAGGTGCAGAGGGTTTGGGTAGTAACGGGAGGCAAGGAGTTTGGGGGAGTGCCAGGTTCAGGGTCTGACCTGAAGGCACTTACCACAGTAGGCAGCTCCCAGGCAGCAATCCATTGGGACCCTCAGGCTGCCATGGCCCTGCATGCCGCTCAAAGCGGCCGGCTGCTGGAGCCATGTGTTTCTCTGCACACCTCACACCCCTTGGGCTTACAGCCAGCAGGAGCTGCAAGTATGGCGGGGAAGCAGGGGCAGCTTATGGAGGCCCCGCAAGGAGCGCACGGCACAGACACACACATGGCCCAGAAGCCGGCCGCTGTGAGCAGCGTGCAGAGCTGTGGAACACTGGCATCCCAGAGTTTCATGACAGGCGGATCTGAAGTTTTGGCAGGATGAATCTGTCATGGGCCATGTTTTGCCCTCCCCTGGCCTAGATGCTCCAGAGAAGACTGGATGACAACACCAAGGCTAGGCATAGCCATACTGTTAGGGGGGGAAGGGGATTTTTTTTAGTGACACTTCTATGCTGGCAGAAGCCCTAGTGCAGACGTAGTTACACTGGCATGAAAATGCTTCTGCCACTATAGCTAATCACACAGGGATCCGATACAACAGTGTTTCCCAATCGGTGCCCCACGGAACCAAGGGTTCTGCAAGAACCCGGCACTCCCCTACGCCCTCTTAAAGAGACAGAGACGAACTGCGGCGGGACTCAGGTTTGATTTGGTTTTTGTTTTTTGCCTGTCAACCATAGGGGTTCCTTGAAATTCTTTCAAGCTGAAAAGGGTTCCGTGGCCAAATAAAATTTGGAAACACTGCAATACAAGCTACACTAGCAAAAGCACTTCTTTCTGCCAGTCTGAACTGCAGCTGCACTGGGAGGGTTTATAGCTAGAGCTACACTAGCAAAACTTTTCTGGGGCTCAGCAGGCCTGAGAAAAGCTCCATCGCCTCCTTAGATCTGTGGGCCAGGAGATTACACTCCAGACTACCCTGCCTATTACGGTAAGCGAATGCCAACAGTCCTCTTAGTGAGCAGAGCTAGGTGGCAACTCACGGCTGATCATAGTCCCCGCACGCCCGCACCTCCTTGTTTCAAAACTGAAGAGCAGACAGACAGCACTTAAGCCAAGAAGAGGGGCATTCAGAGTGCAGCCTGAGGACGAACGGCAGAGTACAGAGGCCTGCGGATGCTTAGTAGTGGACTTCTAATCAGTAACATTAATAATCCCGACAAGCCAGGCTCCAAGACAGCTGCTCCTCACCAATGTCTCTGGAAAGACCATGAGCGGCTTTTCCTTTTCACAGCTGGCAAACTCAGCCAGCCACTCAGTAAACCCATGCTCCCCACCCTAGGAGTGAGGCATCCAGGTGGACAGCAGGCTGCATGCCTGCACACTGTGTGGCTCAGCTGCAGCCCAGCATCTGGGCAGGTGTGTGAGACAGGTTTCTAATGCTGTGGAATAAAGCAGGGGCCTATAACCTCAGTTGGCTCAGATCTGTTTGGCTGCTTTATGACAATGGTTCCTGGAAGCTACAGTCACCAGACAGAGCAATCGGCTGCTGGATACAACAGAGGTGAGGAACCTACAGCTTGCAGGCTGAATTCGGCCCCCAGCTTAATTTGATCTGGTTCCCAGCAACCATCCACGTTGTGAGCCAGAAGCCCTGAGCCTCAGTGCCCACCTGCAGGGCTGGAACACGAGCGCCGGCCCGCCTACCCCAGGCTGGAACCCTAGGGTTCCTCAAGTGAGGCTGTGGGGGCGGAAGCCCCAAGCTTCAGCACCGCCCCAAACCTCCTGCAGGCCTGGACTGCAGCGCAGGCTGAGTTAAGTGTGAGTGAAAGGTGGGTTCTTCCCTTTGCTTCCCACCTTGGGAGCGTTGAGAACCGGTGAGTAGTGAGGGGTTTTTTATTTTTTGCTTGTGTGTGGCCCCCGACTGACTTTTCTGTGGGTGAGTGGCCCCTGACCAAAAAACGGTTCCTCACCTCAATAAACAAGAGTCCTGAGTGGCTCAGCTCTGGAGAGATGAGAGCTAAGCTAAATCTGTTCATGGGTCCCAGGCAGGAGATGCAGGGAATATCTGTGAAAGGTCCCCACAGGAGAACGGTATGTCCTCTCTGCTGCCTTGCTTGCTGTTGGCTATTGGGAGTTTTCTGCGTTACTTTGATCTCAAGCTGGCCCTGAGGAAACGAACTGTGTTTTAATACTGAGACGGAGTACCTGCCTCCAGGGCACTGAAGGGCACCTGCTCAGACAAAGGTCTGCTACCACTGGGAGCAGAAGGGCCTATTCTTCCTTTGGTTTCTGTACCTTGAGCTTCACTACCAGAAATTTCTCCCCCTTCCTCTCGACCCTGTTTGATTGAGTCCTGATGCAAATCTCACTGCATCTCCGGAAAGCAATGGTGCACCAACCAGAGAACACACCAACAGGAAGGGGAAGGGTGTTCTAAAGAAAATATTCACAGCGGGAGGTTGCTATGCTCTTGGAAGAAGAAAAGAGAAAATGGAACATGGGAGGGAGCAACCGCTACCGGATAAGCAGGGGCAGATCAAAGCAGTGTTAAGGGAACAGGAGATAACATAGTAGGTAAGACAGAAGTAAGAAAACCAGTTAAAAGCAGCAGGAATAGGGCTGAAGCCTCCACCGCCAAGGCCCATGTTCTAATATGACCCAACGGGGCATGTGTGCGTCAGGGAAGATTTGAACGCCCAGGGGGCACAAGGCTCCATAAGTGAGGGTAAGATCGAGTCAGCGTGCAGTGAATACAGGTGTATCTGTGTTTCATGTGTGCGGGTTTAAAGACACACCCTACAGCTGACCAAACTCCAAGACTACACCAAAGGTGGCCTCCTTCGAGATGGACTTTTATGAATGGATCTGTCCCCGGAGGAGAGAGGAAGGAAAAGTCCCCAGCACTGGAGATCCCAGTCACTTGTTGGAGGGGCTTGCCCAATGCAATTCAAAGCAGGAGCAAATTACTGACAATTGTTACACTATCACTAACACCGATTCCTCTCCTGGAGTTCAGGGGGCCTACGCCCATTTCCACATTGCTGCTTTCATCTGGCCATGATGCATTTCTGGACTAGAACTAAAAAAGAAAAGGAAAAATAAACCCGGCAGAACGCAGCCAGTGCTTACTCTCCGGATGTGCTGTCTTTCATGCTGAAAATACATGGAGGAAAAACAAGAGAACAGAAAGATAAGGTAGAGCAGACACAAAACCATGAGAGAACCACAGAAGCACATCACACCAAAGCATCATGCAGCAGGAGATGGCTCCCAGCAGCCATAGAAATAAGCGGCTTATAGAAAATACAATGCCACCTTCAGCTGTAGTTACTGACTTCTTTACATGCATCTTCATGTCACCTCCTCATGCACCTGTCTGCATTCTGGGTGTCTAAGCATCCCCCACCTTTCTGTTCAATCTAACCTGCTCGCCATACTGGTGATCACTTACCCATTTTCTTACCATCAGCAGGTCATGTCTGTCCCAACCCCGTCTGTCTCTCTGACCACTTGCTAACACCATCTGTCTACACTGTCTCTTTAGCCAGATGTTCTCCTGACCTTGCTTCTGTCCCTCTCCTGCCTGGCCTGTGCATACTGGAGCCACACCAGTTCCCACTGGAGTCAAAGGGAGTTTGGTCATTGATGTCAATAGGAAGAGGTTGCTTGTTTTCTGCCTGTATTGCCATCTTCACCCCTACATATCTTTATTCCACGCTGTGTCCTCCCAACGAGACCTGTTTTCATCTACAACCCATCTCTCCTGGGGAAAATTCTGATTTCAAACCAAAACTCATTTCAGAGCTAAACTACCCAGCAAAGAGATTTGATTTCAGAGATAGGGAGGATTTAAAAATAAATACAATAATGGTGACAACAGGAAGTGGTGGCCAGGCAGATGTGCAAAGGAGGAGAGCGAAGGAAAAAATGAAAGTGTCTGGAAAATGTTGGTGTCTTTCGAACTGTACAAGATGCAAGTTCCTGCCGCAGCCTCACTCTCCCAGAGAAGACAGCAGTCTCTTCTGAGGATGGGAACTTTGGAGGAAGGATACTTGGTTACAACATGGTGAATCTCTGATTTCCATGATTCAGTGCACACAAAAAATGCAAGTGCTGCATGACTATGATGTGCAGAGAGCTCAACAGCGGAATTAGCCAGATATGGGCTCAGTTTCTAGGGTATCTCCTTGCTACAACCCCTTTGGGGTCTAGGCTCCCAGGTTAAGAGGGATCCAATGCTTTGCTTTCTCTAGTAGCAAGGTTCCTATGTGTGTTGGCTCCAAATCCATCATACTCCACAGTAGATGGGCATTAGAGGTCTGTATCAGATCCTCACAGGCTGGCTAGATGGATCCCACAATTCTTCTAGCTGCCCCCCTCCCCCCCCAAATGAGGCTGGAGGACAAGAAGACTCTTGAGATGCTCTGGGAGGAGCGAGGGAAACAGAAATAAGAATTCCTGGTAGGCTCACGTACCTATAGACATTTTTGGCTCTAGTTCCAGGTTTGTCTTTTGTTTCTTTTTAAACTTTACTCTGCCTTGTCAAAATACAATACTGTAGTTGGCAATAATACACTGAAATCTGCTGGGAGTTCTGGAGCCAGGAGAGCCTGCAGCTTGGGAAGCATGAAGCCAAGCAAGCCTGGTCTAATCACTGGTGAGTTAGCAGGCAGTCTACACCAGAAGACTGGGCAACCCTTAATCAAGGAGCTGAAGGGCCCAATTAAACAAAGCATAGACACCACCCATTAAATCCATCCTTCAACAAACCACTTGAGGATGTGCTTAGCTTTCAGTGTGTGTCCAGCGCCAAGCACATGTTTTAAGAGCTTTACTGAACAGAGGTTGACTGCTGGATAGAGGACACATGTCGAGATTTTTAAAAGTATTTAGGGGCTAACTCCCATTGATTTAATTTGTTATGAAGATTCTTCTGCATGGTTCTGCCCTCCTGGTTAATGCTTTCACACACACTCAGATCCCATGTATGACTTTTTTTCCAGATCCCTTGTGAGGAAGAAACAGAGAAAGGCAAAACCTTTCATTTCCCAGTGCAGGACTCTCAGTTACATTTCTGCTTTCATGTGCTCTGGAGACATGGCAAACTCAGTTTGAGGGGCGGTGATAAAAGATATTGAGTCTTACACGGATTTCTGTTAATGACCCTCTCGGGCATCCCTGGCAGACCTCCTGCCCGATGCTTCAGTCCTGTCCAAAACTGCCAAGAACACATGCCTTTAACAAGCGTGTTGCTGGTAAAAAGGGCCATATCCACAACTCAGGAGTTTCAGGGCCAGGTTTTTTCAAGTATTCAGCTACCAATAGCTGCTGCTGTCTGTTTATGGGAGTACCTCGTTACTCAACGCTTCACTTTGGTGTCTAAAGAGGAGCTGAGCTCCTTTGAAAATCTGGCTCTGACGTCCATTTATCCTCGGAAAAGGGAAAGTAAACAAAGCAGCCCAGCCATGTGTTTTCCCCATGACCTGCAGAGACCACCTGGGGAAGGAGGAAAGTTCAATGGCCATGTTTTATTCAGTCCTTGGCCTCCCTAATGAGCTACCAACAGAGTCCCCCCACACCTTCATTACAACTGCTGAGGAGTTTTTTGGTGGGGCAGCCCCGTTTGGGAGACCCATTGAACTAAGCCAGGTGGCCACCTGAATGAATAGAACAAGTAACCGTAGTGATCCAACCCGTCACCCATTCCCAGCTTCTGGCAAACAGAGGCTAGGACACCATCCCTGCTATTAGCCACTGATGGACCTTCCCTCCATGAAATTATCTAGTTCGGTCTTGAACCCTGATTGACCTTCAAAACATCCCCTGGCAATGAGCTCCACAGGCCGACTGGTGCACTGTATGAAAAATATTTCCTTTTTGTTTGTTTTAAACTTGCTTCTATTAATTTAATTTGGTGACCCCTAGTTCCTTATTTACTTTCTCCACACCAGTCATGATTTTATAGACCTCTATTATATCCATGAGTCATCTCTTTTCCACGCTGAATAATCCTAGTCTTATTAATCTCTCCTCATACTGAAACTGTTCCATACGCTTAGTCATTTTTGTTTCCCTTTCATGAACCTTTTCCAATATTCCCTGGAACATGCCCGTTCCTTCTAAAATGTGCCCTTTTTCCTCCTGATAGCCTCAAAAAAAGCGCTCTCACCTTCCACTTAAGCCCAGGAAAAGTCATTAGTGCAGAAACTGCTAGCAAGGCACTATCCTTCAGAGGAGGTGTTAAATGAAAGGTGTTAATTTAATACTTCATCTTCACCGCCACGGCCTGGCTGGTATCTATTATCAGACACTTGGGGTGGGGGGCGGAGCTCACTTGTGCAAGAAAAGCTTCCACTATCTGTTTGTCGAAAATTTGAAAACTGACAGGGTTGGGCCTGCGGATGCTGCCACTCATCACAAAGAGGAAAAATCAGAAAGGCTAAAATGAAAGCCGGTTTATATTCCTGCAAGCTCTGTGGGCAGGTGATTCCCTTCTGCCCCATCCCACTCCAAAAGGTGTGGACATTTTCATATACTGGTCACGCTGTCTGGTGCTATCTAAAGCCAAACTCTCCTTCTGTTCCAAGGAGATCCAATGAGATAGAGGATTTGGAGAGACTGACTCTGTACATGCAGCAGGAACCCTGCGACTGAGAGGACACACCATCTGCTCTCATTCTCAGAGTCTCTGTCTGATATCCTTCGGTAAGTGGCCAATCTGCTGAACCACTGCTGAACCATTTCCACCCCTCCTTTTCTGAAACGATCCACATGCCTCGGTGCCATTGCAAAGCCCCTTTTAACCCAGCCCGCCTTCCCCCACCCTACCCCACATGTACCAAGGGACAAGAGAAATGGGAGTACTTACATTATACCAACTCTGGCTTTTCTGTAAGGACAAAATAAAAGAGAAGTATTAGTTATTGTAGAGATCTTAGTATGAGAGAGAAAGAGAGAGAGACTAGAACCCATCTGCTATGCACAGTATAACTAATCAGTAGAAAACGGGAAGAAAGACAAAAGACGGTGGGTTTCAGAGCAGACGCTAACATGTTTATTCCCAGTTATCCATCTTAAGACCCAACCAGAGGTATGTGTTTAAAGCGGGAGGTAAATCAGGCGCTCTCTCTTACACACACACACACACACACACACACACACACACACACACACAGTTTGTAATCATCTCTGCAGAACAGTCACACGCATTAGCCACACTAGAGCTAATGATCACCATTCATTCCTATTACAAGCTTCACCCTTCCACAGGCAGGCCTGTCAGCTAACTAATAGAAACACCAACATGTTCTGAGACTCCCCTTCTAAATAAACCCTGAGGAACTACCACAGTGAGCAAGGAACTTGCTTTTACTTCAGTCACTCGCAACAGGCATCCGACAGACCCCTTGCAAGGCTTGGATGTAGAAAGCAGCATTTGAAACGAGTAGGAGACAGAGAACACTGGGCAAAACTGATGGCACATTTTCCCACAAAACTAAGTGTGAAGAATTGTTTTGCCCCCTATCTGTGATTTGGTACCCTGTCACTGAGACATTTCATACTGCTCTGGGACTAGGCTGGGCCACTTGTCACATTGGAGCAGGTGGAAAAGCCAGTTCAGCCGGAAAAGCCACATGTGCCATCACCTAGGTGGCACTTTCCATCCCGTCGAGACATGCTTGCAAGTCTGATTATCCCCAGTTCACAGACATGGAAATGAGACACAGGGGTTGTCTGATCTAGAGGACTAAGGAAGGAGCTTGGATTTAGAAACCTGGACTCCTGTTACCCTCTCTTTGAACTAGACTTGCTCTGTGATCTTGGGCAAGTCGCTGCATTCCTCCAGGCTCCAGAGTTCCCAGCTGTAACAAGGAGCAGCTACATTTATTATGTACCTCCAGGACACTGGGGATCACAATACTGCGGTGGACTTGATCCGTAAGCCCGTCTTCATGCGAACAGATCTTACTCACATGAGCAGGCCTACTGACTGTGCTGGGGCTTCTCAAGACATTAGGAACACACAGCCGCAGCCATGGGTAGCCAAAACTAGTGAGCAGATGGCATGAATAGCTCCTTTCACTCAGTGGACCTCATGACCAGTGCTGAGCAACCTGCATCCCACTGGGCTTCCATCTGAGGTCCATGCACACGCTCTCTGCCCCCTTCCCCTATGCCCCCTTACTCCTCCCTCTCACTCCCCTTCAGAGTGCCCTGAATCCTCCGATTCATGCTCCGTTCCTCTCCCTCCCTGAGCTTGAACCATCACGGACAGCGGATTCCCAGCATTCAAGCTCGCGGAGGGCGGGGGAGGAATGGGGATGGAGCGCAACTCAGCGGATTCACGGCACGCCGGAAGTGCTGGGAGGAGGGGAAGGGTTAGGGAGCCAGAGTGCGAGAAGCATGTGGGGGAGGGGAGCAGACAGGGAGTGTGCCGGCCGCAGGTGGAATCCCAATGGGCCACACGCAGCCCGTGGGCCTCAGGTTGCCCACCACTTAAGAACAGGGCTGGGTCTGCATTGCTGAAGCAAGACAGTTCCAGAGAACTTGGGAAAGGAGGGAGAGCTGGCTCCCTGCACTGGGCTCCATCAACTAGATCATGTGGCATGTTGACCCCTCCTCCTCCCCTCACACATACACACTTGGATCATGTCAGAATGTTTGCAAAAAGGCTACAGTTCTGCAAACTTGATGACAAGCCGTTTTTAAAAATCCTTTTGCAACAAATTCTTTGCCTATGTCTAAGTAGCGGGAACAAGATTTCGCTACCGCTGCTTGGCTCAGAAATGCTGCTGTGCTAGTCACATCATATGCAGTTCAGGGCAGTTGCTCAGACCAGGTAGCAATAAATGTCATTTGTCCAAATCTGCTGCAGGCTAGACAAGACCAGGCATGCATAAAGGTGGCATCCTATTAATTTCACATTCTACTGCATATGCTTGTTTGACAGGCAGGTTGGTGCGTGCTACTGTCCCTGTCTCTGGTTTCCCACTGGAACAAACTGGATCTCCTTGGACACCTCAGCCTGGAACTGGTGAGGAAGCCTGACTGAAATGCTTGGGCCTGAGCACATCTGAATTTTGAACTGGGAGATCAGCTGTGAGGTGAGGACCCAGCCCTGCTTTTGTAACAGGACAGTAGATGACTTCTGAGCGAGGCTCCCCAGAATCCTGTGTGTCAGTTCCTGAGTGAATTGGCAAAGGTGTCCAAGGAGATCCAGTTTGTTCCAGTGGGAAACCAGAGACAGGGACAGTAGCACACTCACAACTAGGCATGTGAAGATTTAATTGGTTAATCGGTCCCACCTGATGCAGGCAAGAGGCTGCTCCAGCCCTGAAGAGGGCCCGCCGCAGACAGGGAATGCTCCAGCGCAGCACCTACCTGCACTGGGGGTGAGAGGGGCATTCCAGCCCAGCGGCAGGTGAGGGGGCCCTCACCTTTTAGTCAGTTAACCCTCGCCTTTTCGTCAGCTGGCCCCTGCCTGTAGTCAGTTAACCTGTTAAACAGTGTGTTTGGCCCAATTAAATGGGTTTTTACATCTCTACTCAACCCACCGCAGAAAACTGCTTTATCCCCTTCCCTCTTCCTGCATCTCGATACTCTGTCACATTACCAGCACGTCAGACTTCGCTCATGGAACCAACCCTACTCAAAGATCCTGGGCATCTCTGGAGCTATTTGGTCCACAGCAAAAACACCCTAAGAGCATCCCACAGGCTGTGGCCCTCGACCCATGTTGCTCAGTAACTCTACTCCATGCAGCCTCCATTTCTGGGATCTCACACCAATTTTGGCAGGGAAAGTAAATCACCGTGCTGATGGGTCTTCAAGACACAGAAACAACCATCAGCCTGTGGAGTAAGGACGTAAATACCCATTTCAAAAGTTAACCAGTTACACGATATTTTAACAGTTGTGAAGGGCTGGAGCCCCAGGGGCAGGAGAGCCTGCTCTGGCCAGCTGGCCTCGCTGCTCTGCAGGCAGAGGACTTGCTCTGGCTGGCCCCGCCGTGCAGCAGGCTGGGAGCTTGCTCCAGCCAGACCCAACCCTCCGGTTAACCAGTTACCAAGTAAGCATGCCAGTAAGGCTAGTGCCTACCAGGTAACCGGTTAACCTTTTGACCATCCCCTTTCCAAGGCTGCCTTTGCCCTCTGCTTTTTCTCCCAGCGGAGTCCTCACCCAAAGAAACAAGGAGAAAGCCACTCTTTGTCCACAAATGACGCAGAGATCAGGACATCATGTGCCTCAGCTGACATGAATGATAGTGTGCCATTCAGAACTCATCACCATGGCACCTTGGATAAAGGGGTTCTCATGCAGATTTCTTTACCCTAGTTCCGACCCTGTGGGTAGGAAAACACAGACGTGCCTGGAAAGTAAACCCCTCCCCCAACAAACCACAGCAGGAAAACACGCGCATTGCTGCCACTGAGGATGCTGAGATGAGCTTGCCTGTGCCAGAGACTCAGAGCACTGCCACGGAGATTTCACTCCCCTCCCCTGTGGTAATTGTAGCAGCCTACTAGTTGCACTGAGAACGCCGTATGAAGGTGGTGTCCTTCTTTTTCTTTAGGTAAGTTTATTGCTATTTGGGATCTGAACTCTGTTGGCTCACTCTTGCAAATTATAACCCAGGTTCCAGTTTCTACAGAAAACTCAGTGGCTGGACACACGCTCTTGCTTCTGCATTCACTCATCAGATCCACTGCCCATTATACTCCTGGATAAACTTAAAAACAACCAATAGTCTAGCAGCACCGTAAAGACTAACAAAACCTGGAGATGGTATCATGAGCTTTTGTGGGCACAACCCACTTCTTCAGATGACTGGAGTTATTAAAGGTCCAGTTTCTAAATAAACGGGATGTGGGGGGTTGCGAAAGAAGGAAAAAGAGGGGGAAAAAAGTGAAAGAAATAGTTAATTAGAGTGTATATGCTACATTGATGACATCTTCATCATAGGGACCCACGGGAAAGAGACCCTTGAAAAATTTCACAGGGATTTCAACAACTTCCACCCCAGCATCAACCTCAGCCTGCACCAGTCCGCAAGAGGGATCCACTTCCTTGACACTACAGTACAATTACATGATGGACACATTTCCACCACTTTATATTGGAAACCTACCGACCATTACGCTTATCTCATGCCTCCAGCTTCCATCCCAGACATATTTCTCAATCTACTGTCTACAGCCAAGCCCTAAAATACAACCGGATTTGCTCCAATCCCACAGACAGAGACAAACACCCACGGGATCTATATAGAGCCTTCTTAAAACTGAAATGCCCACCCAGAGTAGGGATATAAAATTTCAATTAATTGGCTAATCGTATAGTCAATGCAATTTGCATCTACTATTCGATTAGTCAATAAAGACGCTTCTGCCTTTGAAGAGTAACAACAGCCCCAGGGCTATTGCTACACTTCAAAGGCAAAAGTGTTGCTGGGAGCACAGGGCCAGCGAGGGACTCAAGCTGTCTTCTGCTGACCCTGTGCTCCCAGCATTTGAGAAGTGGCAGCACTGCAGGGAGCCCGGGGTCAGCTGGGGCATCCCCAGCTGGCCTCGGGCTCCACGCGGCACTGCTGCTTTGAAACACCACGGGGAACCCGGCTTCAGGCTCCATGTAGCGTTTCAAAGCGGCAGCACTGCTTGGAGCCCGGGGTCAGCTACGGCATCCCTGGCTGGCCTCAGCTCCACGCGGCACTGCCACTTGGAAACACCGTGGGGAACCCGGCTTCAGGCTCCATGCAGCGTTTCAAAGCGGCAGCACTGCTTGGAGCCCGGGGTCAAGTGGCAGAGTCCACAGCTGACCCCTGGCTGCACAAGGTGCTACTGCTTTGAAGCACCCTCTTCTTATCCCCTCTTGCTGCCTCTTTCTGATAGAGGCAGAAGAGTACTCAGAAGAGGCAGATCAACAGAGCCAGAAGAGTTCCCAGACATGAATTACTTCAAGACAGGCCAGGAAAAGAAAACAACAGAACACCACTTGTCACCACCTACAGCCCACAAGATAAACCACCTACAGCCCACAAGATAAACCCCTCCAACGCACTATCAACAATCTACAACCTATCCTGGAAAATGACCCCTCACTCTCACAAACCTTGGAGCACAGGCGATCCTTGCCTACAGACACCCCCCCCCCCTTTTTGTTAGTCTTTAAAGTGCTGCAAGACTATTTGTTGTTTTTTAAGTTTTTCCAGTTACAGACTACCCCTCTGAAGTTATTATATTTCTGTTACCCATTTTTTAGGTTGCAAGTTCATCCTGTTTTATTTATTCCCACATCAGAGATTCATTTTCTAGAGGTTCCGATTTATTTCCACCAAAGTTGGTTTGATGCATGGGAAGATTTTTAGGGTAACAAGGAGTTTTATAAGCATCAATAATCTTGCAGAAGTGACATGAACCTACAACAGGTTTCCCTAAACTGCTCCCAGAGCCTTCTATCTCCTGCCATTAGCCAGCTTTCAGAGTTCCTAAAGGAGAACACCAAGGGGGGAGATTAGAGAGAGCATTATGGGGCATAGGAGTCCGCAAGAGTCAGAATAAGAGGTATGTCTGGTGGAAGCACGTGTTTCAGGAAGCAGGAGGGAGAAAACTATTGGGGATTTGGAGAGGCCTAATTAGCTCTTCTCTCATGCACCAGAGTAACACAATTCAGAAGAAGACCTCACAATCTGAAATAGCCCAGGACATTTATATAAGATGAAGATTCACAGCCTCAGAGCCTAACATTGGTTCTTTGCTGCATCTCCAAAGCGAGTTGTGCCTGATTTCTTTACAAGGTGAGAGGGAGTCAGGATGAAGGAAAGCGTCTGGAAGAATCAGCAGGTGGTTTTTAAAAAAAGAAAGGAACAAGTTCTTACTTTGATCAGGTTAAGTCTGTCATACTGGAAAAAGAAATCATCACAATTAGAACTGAAAGGAGAAAGCAAATCAGTAACATCTAACGTAAAGGTGGAAATAAACACACACAGGACTGAGAGGAGCTTCCACGGACCCACAGAACATAGCACTACGTAGGCACAGAGGGGCTGGTGCCAGGGGTGTCAAAGCACACAGTTACTCATCTTCCGCAGCCAAATAACACTCCTCATGGCGCCTTGATGAGGGAGGGAATGGAGTTTCTTAATGAGTCTTTCTTTAAATCCTGCTACATCCCTCTGTCTACCTTAGCATTGTCTAACAAGAGCCTGCCTTGGGGAAGTGACCTTACTGTGTGTAATGGCAACTTTGCCTGGGGAGAGTCGAGATACGGCTATGGGTAGGAGGCAATAGAGCGTGCCGTTTGTATGAACTTCTGCTTGCTGGCTGGTAATCCTATTCTCCATGGAGCCAGTGGAGGGCTTGGGACCAGGACCATCTTTTGCTCATCAATAGTGCTGCTGCCAGGGGAATCCAAAGCACGTCACATACTGTAAATAATTCAGCCCCACCACACCTTCTAGGAAGTAGGGAAGCACCATGATCAACATTGTACACCTGGAGAAACTGAGGCACAGAAAGGTGCCTCAGGTTACAAATGAGTTTGCCACAGAACTTGGAATACTGACTCTCAGTCTAACGCCAAGGGCCCCTTCCCTTTTAACACCATGCAGTTACTAGCTACTGAATATCCAGCGACGAAGGGTACGAGAGATCCTGGAAGTGAGATTGCCGGCTCAAGGTCTGATTGAGCTAGTGCACTAAACACAGAGTGTAGCTGCAACTGTATGGTGGGGGGAAGCAAGATGCCCCAACTATGTGGCCACCAAAAATCCCTAGGCACATCCTCAGGGTGGCTAGCCTGTCCCAGAGCTTGTGCTGCTACAGTTACATGCTGTTTGCAATCTGCTAGCTTGGTGACAGCTAGCATCAGCGGCTCCTCGAGCGGGGAATCACTCCCCCACCCCCAGCTCCAAGTGCAGACATATCTTACAGCTCAAGCACCTGTTTGCTTTATCCAAGGATTTGCCCAAGGGCTCCAAGGGCTACGGAACCTGCTCCAACAAGCCACCCTGGTCCAAGACTGACAACCTTCTGGATACACTGTAAAGCTCATCTTTCCTATCCACGCTAATAAATAAATTAATATTATTTGTTTGTACTATTGGACTACCTAGGAGCCATAGTCATAGAACTCCAGGAGTGAGCGTCTGTACCAACTGTGTGCACAGTACAGATCACTTTTATCCACATCGTTCAGACTCAGCACTAGGGTATAAATGGGATCACCCCTTTTTGTGTGCCAGAGTGAACAAACCAAAATGAAACCAATCCTGCTGATGCTTTAATAGCAAAGCAACAGCTTTCATTCCACGGCTACTAGGCCAGGTGGCAATCTCAGGCTGAGGTGGAGCAAAGTGTCTCCTTGCTGCACGGATGAACCATCTAAGTTCCACCTGTGAGCACTGGATCGGAAACCTCCTAAAAAGCATTAGTACAGGCTTATTCAAATGGTTCAAAATGACAAGTGAAGTGGCTCCCTCTGATGGCGGAACTGTGTCATGACAACAACATGAAACAAAAACTACTCCAGTACAACAGTCAGCAACTGCATAACACAGTGTCAAATTCATGGGCTCAGCCCCTTCCCCCGCCCTTGCCAATCTGAGCTGGTTTGCATAGTAAAGCAGGATATTTTTCTGCTTGCAAAATGAAAAACTGAAACAAAAAAAAAAGTTGAGAGATAAAATATGGATTTCTTCATCCTGCATTTCTGTGTGCATTCCTATACACTGCTCTCTCTCATGACCCCTGCTCTGGACAGACGCAGCAGCATCTGAGCTAAGAGAGGAATTTAGTTCACCTGGGCTTCCTCTCTCTACACTGTGCCATCAGAAGAAATTAACCCAGATTGATCGCAACCAATTTCTCCTGAGGTCCAAAGCAGTTTTCATCTTTGTATTAGTTCTACCAGCAGTGTCCCCACAGCACAGATAGCTTATGAATGCAGAGTGGGGGCAAACTGCATGAGAGAGTGGGACACGTCTGTCTGTCTGTCTGTCCACTGGGGAATGTGCTCAGAACTCCCTCGCCCACCTATTCACCATTCTCATTTCAGAACTTGCCTCAGGTTTCTTGCACCGTTCTCTCTTTTAGAGAATTTTGCTCTCACCAAAGCAAGAGTCAGACTGGAAGTGAACCAAAAAAGACCCTTGTGTGTGTGTTGCATCTCTGCCAATGCACTTCCAAACTGATCTATTAGAATTTCCACCGGCAAATCCTATGGAGAGCTCCACAGTGCTCTCCCAATGCATCTCCATCCTGACCCACAGGCAAAGGCTCCTCAACCTAGACCAATAATAACGCAAGTCTGAGCCAAATTCTGTGATGTGAACAAATAGGGGACTAAGCTAGGACCATAGGTTTCACTGTCCACTGGGAACTAACCCAGCATTCGAAGCCAGGAGAAATACCAGCATACAGGGACACTGAGCTATCTGAACCATTTCACTTTAGTGCTTTATCCCCTAGTCACCCCCTCATCGGTCTTATTTTTTTATGATAACCAGAAGACAATGTAGTTAGTGACCAGATGTGCAAAAAATGAAAGCCACATATGCCTCCCCTGTGGGACTTGGTTTCTTATCCCAATGAAAGACACCTTCCACTTGTACCTTTCAAAATGAGCCCATGAATTCTCAGGGTTCCTTAGAAAGCAAGTCTATTCTAAAGGGTACAGCTGTATTCTTTTGAGGTCACTGAACTTTAATATTCATGTCACATAGGAAACCACTTGAGGGCCAGCCTGACTGTGATCAATTGTCATGAATCGCCCAGCTCAGAAAGAGCAAGTCCCCGGTCATAAAAAATATTGGAGAAATAACACAGACGAACTGGCAGGTCTCAAACGACTAGAAAATTATGAGGTGGAAAGAGGAGAAAGAGGATGCTGTGGGACTGTGTCACCTATCACAGCTTGTAGGTTTCACTCTGCAAACTGAGAACGAGTTAATCTGAAGTTAAAGAAAAACAAATTTCAAAATAATCCACAGGGTCAAAGGAATGTAAAATAAAGGCGCATAATGAATGGGACAGTTCTCCTGCCATGTGAATGAATATTAATGAAATCCCAGTGACTTCAACTGAACCCAGCCTCATAGCAACAGGTGTTGGGGTGAGCGGTCACCAACATTCCTACAGAAGCACTAGGACAACGTCCCGTTGCAGGGGGCAGTTCCCAGTGCCACAGGGAGAATTTCTCAGTGTTAAGACAACTCTATGGTGGAAAATGGGGAATAGAAAGAAAGCTTACTTTGGAGAGGCGCTTGTGTGACTAAATCGGAAAGAGAGCATGCAGAAGGGAAGAGAGAGAAATTTAAAAAAAACATGCCTCACAAAACAATGGGAGGAAAACCCGCAAACACAACAGGAAATATTATTTCCTTCCTTTTCCTGGTTGAAATGAGCCTCAGATAAATGCAGAGCTGTGGTAGCCAGCGGGTTGGCAGAGCTAGAGACCAAAGTCTCTACCTATGGAACAAGCACAGCACGGGCAGTGGTGATGCAAGCTTCTCTTGCACTGTCCTTTACAAATAGGACACGCTTCACCCACAGGGACATCCCTTTGGGAGAGAAAGCAGTTCAGTCTCCACCAATCAATGAATTTAGGGCTTCTTTGCTGAGACCGATAATGGAAAGTAGCAAGGGAGCAGAGGCTCTGCTGTGTGATCCAGACAATTGTCCAATGATAACCTGGGCTGAAAATCCACCAGTTCATTTCACACAAGCCAGAGAGGCACAGGTGTGCTGACGACATTCTGATGGTGAAATGTTTCACCTCACAAATTTTGAAAAACACTTTTGAGCAGTGAGCTTTTTGACAATCCCTAGGGCTGGCATCAAGGCACTGTTCTCGTCATACATGCCTAGAACCCTGGAAGTCCCAAGGCACCACTGACCAAGGCTAACAAAATCAGCAGGGCCGGCAGGCTTATTTCAAACCTCCTTGCACATGCTCCCTGAGCAATTCCCTGTCACTCTGTCTGTACAGTGGGGATCATGCAACAGCTGGCTTCAATAAGGTCATGAAAATGGTAAACCCAGCCACCTCTGGACTGAAGGTACCTGCACTGTAAGGGGAACAAAAGGGGCTTTTTACACAGTTCCTTCAGCCAGTCGGTGTCAGCACACACCTTAGAGGGTAGCTACAGAGAGGCAGCTAGATTAGTCTTTTCTTTCCTTCCTGCAACGGTGCCTGTGGATGCAATATATTCATCAAGAAGGTGGCAACCAGTCAGCAGGGGGAGGAAGGGCTGGGAACGATAAGAAAAATCCATCCCACTCCCGGTGTTGATGGAATACACTGGCTGTGGTTAATCCTGCAGCCAAAGGAGTCTGGGATTCTGGGTGGACGAGTACCCCGGAATCCCATTTATGGGCTCAAACCAGCCTTCAATGGGACTGATGTGGCCTCTAGGACTTGTTCTCAGCTCTCTGCACTGCATGCATTTACCCTCAGCGAGCCAGAAGCTTTTCAGAGCGGGCCCCTCGAGGCCCTTTTCCCTAGCTTGTGCCTCCGAACCTCACCATGAATGGCTGAAATGGAATGTTCACTCCAGCTGGTTCCCAGGGTCCCGCTGGAAACAGTGCAGGCTCCCAGACGACGGGGACCCTGGTTCCAAAGGTTCACTTCATAGAAGCCATAACAAAGCTGCAGCACGGGCCTGCTTGCAAGAGCAACTAGTGCCCTGTGGTCTGAGCTTAGTAGAGGGGAGACAAGGGTGTGTTTAGCATGTGCTCAGCTCTGTCCTAACCACTCAAGTGCCCCTAGAGCCAATGGGCACCTCTGTGGAGGACCTTGGGTAATGTGGTGTCAGGGGAGGAGAGATACTCAGAGAAGAAAGGCACAGAACAAAGAACTAGAGTGTACAGAGGAAGGGGGGGAGGTGTCTGATCCTCGGGCCGCTCGCCTCACCTTGGAGTTCTTGGCCCCACTGCGGCCTGACTGAGCAGAATAACTGCGCTGCACACACTGCTCCGGAGTGGAAGGGGATTTGTCTGAAGAGTGGTCTGAGCCTTTCTCCACCATGGCGTCTCCTTGGGAGTCCTGCGGGGTCGGAGACCGGGAACGTTTGCGCAGGATGGGGGAGCAGGCAGGCGTGCTGCGATTCGAGTTACTGGCAGTGCTGGATGGAGAAAGAGCACAGTCAGTAACGACAGGCCAAGAGGCGCTCAAACAAAGAACAGCTACGTTACCCGCGCATGTACAAGCTGGCGCAAGGGGAGATAGTGCCATGCGGCTTCTCTGTCTGCATTCTGGCCAAACTGTCCTCGCTTGGCTTCCTGAAGCTAAACACTTTCTGCCAACTTTAGGACTTTTCTACCTTTATAAGCTGAAGCGCGAGGTATAGTTATACCTGTAATGTCTTGTGTGGGCATGCTTGTTCCAGCATAAAAGCTTTGGATTTGTTGGTTTAGCTTATGTTAAGTGGGAAGGAGTTTAAGTGACACTGAAAAAGCCACACTCATTCCAGAGAGAAAGTGTCTACCCTTAAGGTTTATACTAGTGTAACTACAGCAGTACAACTATACCAGTATCACACAAAACTTTCCTTATAGATGAGCACTTAGACTCCTAAGCACATGGCCTGATTTTCAAGAGGCACTGAGCACTTACAGCTCCCAGTGTAGTTACTAGAAGCTGCAGGAACACAGCACCTCCTAAAATCAGGCCATTTATTTTGGTACCTAAATATGGTATCAGGTCCCTAATATCTTGCTTACACTAGAAAGGGCTTGCTGTTTAGGTACCCTGACAAACACTCCGGCTGTGTCTACACTGGCATGAATTTCCGGAACTGCTTAAAACGGAATACTATTCCGTTTTCAGTTTTTCCGGAAAAGGAGCGTCTACATTGGCAGGCTGCTTTTCCGGAAAAGCCCTTTTTCCGGAAAAGCGTCTGTGGCCAATGTAGATGCGCTTTTCTGGAAAAGAGCCCCGATCGCCATTTTCGCGATCAGAGCTTTTTTCCGGAAAAGACTACTGGGCTGTCTACACTGGCCCTTTTCCGGAACAGTGTTCCGGAATAAGGACTTATGCCCGAGCGGGAGCAGAATAGTTTTTCCAGAATAGCGGCTGATTTTGTACAGTAGAGCGTCGTTGCTTTTCCGGAAATTCAAGGGCCAGTGTAGACAGCTCGCAGCTTATTCCGGAAAAGCGGCTGATTTTCCGGAATAAGTGGCCCAGTGTAGACACAGCCTCCTAGTATAGACATAGCTTATACCGGTTCCCCCAGCTAACTAGCAAAAGGACATTTTTGTTGGCATAATTACATCTACACTAGGACTTTTGCCAGCATAGCTATATCAGTACAAAAATAAAAATCACAACCCTTCCCCGAAACAGCTAACTTTGGGCATCTCATAGCCATAATTACATTTGTAGCTGAACACTGCAAATTGACCAAAGACCCATTTGAATTCTGAGTATGATCCTATTAATTCCTCTTATTATTCCCATTCGATAAACACTTGGATTTTTTTCCCAATAAAAACGATCCAGTATGGTATGATTATGTTTGGACAGTCACCTGGGGGATATCTTTTCTTCCTATGAATATCAGTATTCACATGCAGACATGGGTATTCGTTCAACAAGGACATTTGCTGCTCATTATTCATTCTTTACTGGTGATTATTCTCCTTTTTAAAAAAGCTCCATTCATCCAATCAGGAAGCAGAAATAATGCTAAACAACTTAGATGACCAACTGTATACCACGAGTAAAGAAAAGTTAATTAACAACCCAAAGGCTGAACTTGGTGCATATGGTGAAATTACCTATAAATACAATAATAGAAATCAGAGTTGGTTGGTGAGCCAATGCCAATAAATCTTTTTTGAGATGAAGATGCTCGGAGTATTCAAGATGTGGGCCTACCATTGATTAGTAGAGGGAAATAAGATATTCTCTGTCTTACTCTCCACACCTTTCTCGATGATTCACAACGTTCTGATTGCTTTTTTGACTGCCACTGCACACTGAGGGGATGTTTTCAGAGAGCCAAAGCTCTTAAATTTTCCCAATGTGCTGGGGTATTAGGTGAATGCTGTGGCAGAGGATGGTCGCTGAAAGCCCATCTCTTGAAATATAATGTTGCTTTTATTACACAATTAGTTAACAATTATTCCCAGATGTTTGAAAATACCCAGAACACCTGCTTACAATATGTTTATGGACAAAAAAGTAGGGCTTATCATCAGAAAACTGCCTATGTATAAATAGCACTTTCTTACTCTACAACCACATTTCCTTTGTGGATTGTGAGTTAGATCTATGCCATCTAGTGACCAAATTAAGCTTTTTCTACTTTTCAGTCCTGCACAGCCAATACAAGAATGAATGGGTAAACTGGATGCCATTCTGGCTCATGCATCATCAACAAAATTATAAGTTTCCATTGCCAAATCTTTATCATTTGCAAACAGGTATTTTACAGGATGGGGGAAAGAATAATTGACTTTATATTCCCAGCTTGCATTTGCACTCTGATGAGCTGGCAACTGGGAAAAGAAGCCAAATCTCCTCAGCTCCAGTCCAGAATCCCTATGGGATGGATGCTAGCAAGAGAAAACAAACATAGAACCTCCTCACCCTTCTTCTTAAACCCATCACTTTCTAGAACAACCACTTTCAAGTCATTATGACTCACTTCGAGTACATACGCTCACACTCAAAGCCTCTTCCATGGGCGACAATGGACAAGCTTGGCACCTTAGCACCTCACACTTCTATGGTACATACATGGCCCCCATCACCATAGAGTCTGACAATCTCAGACTCTTTAATCCTTAATGTGTTTATCCTCACAAAACTGCCGGGCAGTAGGTCCGTGCTATCACCTCCATTACAGATGAGGAGCAGCAGCACAGGGAGGATAAGCGTGACTTAGGCAGTTCAAAGACAAGTGCTCTAATCATGGAACTAGCCTTTCTCTTCCCATTTATACATCTATTGCATGCATATGAAATATAGGGAATGGTCATCTTGACACCACTGGAGTAATTAAGTTAGAGAGGAGGAGCTTGGGAAGTGCATATTGCCATAGCAACACAGCAGCTAGTGCCTAGTTGTTCACTATGGAAGCATAAGATTGAGCAAACAATAAATTCCGGGGTTTTCACCTTTGAGCTCTGTGAACTAGCTTCATTTTCATATATGTAAGGCCAGACTAAAACCACAGCTTTCCCATTTGAACTATCTGCAGTCGGTCAATCAGCTCCTCAGTAAAGCATGCATCCAGGGGGTCAGAAAAACACAGATGTGTGAATGGAGCAAGGGAGAAACAGAGAAAGAAACGTAAGTGTGGGAGCCCATTAAGGACTGGACTCGTCCTTTGTTCTGTGGAATGTGGAAGAGACTGGAGCTTGTGCTTAAGAATCAGGGAGATATTTGACAAACACTCGATCAGCTGCTGATTTCCCCATTTGCTTTTCTTTCTTCCTCTCCCTCTTTGTTCATTTTGATGGTTGAGAAACCCAGGCTCCCCAAATCTAACTGCATCGGGTACCAAGAACTGCACTGAAGACTCTGAGCTCCTGGAGGTAGTGACTCCAAGTATCCAGAACTCTAAAAGTATCACTTTATTTTCTTTGTGGTCAGCACATGGAATTTTCTCCTATTCCCTGATTGGATACGCATGGAAGCACTTTTCATGAGAAATGCATAAATTCAAAATAGGATATACACATTCAGCAGGACTGTAATAGTAAAATTGATAGGTTACATCTAAAAGATCTTTGAGTTATGTATGTTCATATTCACAAGTCAATTCTCGTAAGGCATGGAGGGTTGGAAGGGGGAAGTCACCATTCCAGCCTGGCTTTAATGCTGAACTCTGTGCCACTCTGTATCCTCCCATTCAGATACACCTGGAGGAGCATGTCACACTTCCAGTCCCCGCCAAAGTTCTTTGCCACAGGCAGAAGCATGGCCCTTGGTAAATGTTGTTCAGAAAGTTTAAGCAGTCGAGCGAGCGGAGGATGATTTACACATTGGACTGACATTGAGTTGGGATGGAGTATGAAGGGGGCAAAGTTATAATCAACCCTGATTCACAGGCAGGGGAGAGTAGGGCAGGGAGAGTCATGCATCACCTCAGTGGCAGTGAGCTACAAGGGAGCAGGTGAGGCTGGCAGCCTCATTTATTTTTTCCTCTGCGGTAGATCCCATGTTTACACTTAGGGCACATCTACACAGCAGGGCTAAATTCGAAATAAGCTACACAACTTGAGCTATACTAACTGTGTAGCTCAGTGTTTCTCAAACTCTGGGTTGCAACTTAAAGAGGGGGTTGCAGCTGGATTCAGTTTTTCACTTTTGGCCCCTCTCTTCCAGGCCGCGAATAGCGGCAGGGCGGTGGAAGGCAGCTGCCGGCAAGCCGTGCAGCATGGCCAGGGCCGCGGGACTCCAGGAGCACGGCTCAGCTGCAGCAGGAGGCGGACGTGCAAGGGGTAGGCTGGGGCACGGTTGCCGGGTGACCGAACGCTTCCCCAGCTGGGAGAGGCCAGGGTCCCTCAGGCAGTGGGCTGGGGGATTGGGTCGGGGCAGAGGACCTGGAGGTAAATAAGGGCACGTGGGGGTCAGAGGAGACACAGGGGAGGAGTGGAGGACGGAGGAGAGGAGAGGAGAGAGAGAAGGAACCAAAGGGATGCGGAGCGGAAAAGAGGCACAGAGGAGAAAGAGACGGGGGGAGGGCGGGAGAAGGAGCCTACCAAGGGGGAAAGGAATTGAGGACCGCAAACACCTTGAAGGAATCCCAGGAGGGCAAGGAGTCTGGTGAGAAGGGGGAGGAAGCGACCCAGGGCAGTGAGAGTGGGGGATCACACAAATTCATTTAGCATTTTGGGGGTTCATGGTATCACAAAGTTTGAGAACCCCTGGTATAGATTAAGCTGAAATTGCTTATTCGACTTTTGGTGCAGTCTACACAGCCGTTATTTCGAGCAAGAGCACTCTCCCCCCGACTTCCCTTACTCCTTGTACAATGAGGGTTGCAAGAGTCCTCCAGCTCAACATTTCAACATTATGTTGAGATAACTGCGTGTGTGTAGACTGCGCCAACGTCAGTTATTCTGAAATAACGCAGTCGTGTGGACGTAGCCTTATAGATGTGGTTTGAAGCAAGGAATCCTGGCTGAAGGTGGCCACTCTACTGCATAGTTTGCAGCAATATTCCTCTACTCTTTTCCATATGTGTGCAGAATAAATGTATGTGCACCCAGGCATGTGTGAATGTGCACCACCAACAGAAACAATAAAGCTAGCTGTGGGCACTCTGCTAATCAGCTGGAAGCATTTGAATCTCTCCTGAGTGGCCACTTAAGTGCTCGGCTTACAGGCAACACTGCTCACCCGGTTGTTAACAGGAACTGAAAAGTATTAGCTGTTTAGGATGATGCTTACTGGTTAACCTTTCACATCCCTACTAGTAATATAAAACAATGCACCTTGGCACATCCTTCATTCTGCCTGGAGAGGAAGCATTAATGCCAGAAATACTATGAAAAAGCCATTCTAACTGAACCAGCTGAGATTTTGCAAAACAGCCTGCTGCTTTCATGGATTTTCTAGGTTAAAGAGGTCTGGACAACATTTCATAAACCAGATAAAAAATGGAACTCTTGCAAGTGAGGGTGGAATGAGCGTTTTGCAGGTCTCATTTTGCTCAACCCACTGCTTTAATGACTCTGTTTCTAGTACTGTCCTGATGGATTAAACTGTTGGTAGTTTCTCTGATAGTAGCATAAACATTGTGAATACCTGACCAGTGCCCAGACAGAAAAGGATGCAGTAGAGAATAGAGCATTTAGAACCATGTGGCAACCCTGGACTGCTGTCTGCTCCAGAGAAGTTGCCTGAATGTTCTCCATTATTAGCTGTGTAGTACAGTACTGTATTGCATAACATTCCAACAACCTATGTGTGTCTGGGCTTTTTTGTGTGGAGGTTGGAGCAGGGGACTTGGGTGTTCTCTTTCTGTCTGTCCCACTAGCTTGATGTGTGATGTTGGGCATGTTAGTTAATCTCTCTCTTCCTCCGTTTCACCGTCTCTAAAATGAAGATGCTCCAAAAAAGCATTTTAGGATTTCACAGAGCTGAGTGAATAATTCACGGTGAATAATTTACTTAACATCTCTTCCTGCTCTCAGAATATCTGTGAGCACATCTCAGTTTCTTCCAATTTATTTGTGATTTGCATGAATTTTTCACGTTACATTCTCTAAAAATTGATCCATAGACTTGAAAGAAGGAAGCATTGTGATCATTTAGTTTGATTTCCCTGCACGCTGCAGGCCATGGAACCCTGCTCACATACTTCTGTATAGAACCCCAACCTCTGGCTGAGTCACTGAAGTCCTCAAGTCATGGTTTAAATACTTTAAGTTACAGAGAATTCACCACTTACACTAGTGTAAACCCATAAATGCCCCATGCTGCACAGGAAGGTAGACCTCCCCCACCGACCCTGTCACAGACCTGGGGGGAAATTCCTTCCTGACCTCAGATATGGCAATCAGACTCCAGCATGTAGACAAAACCCACCAGGCAATATTACCACTAATATTTTCTATCCATGTGTGGAATAAATTTTTATGTGCACTGAGGCATGTGCAAATGTGCACCACCAGCAGTAACAAAAAAAACTAGCTGTGGGCGCTCTGCTAATCAGCTGGGCAGTGCTTGAATCTCTCCTGAGTGGCAGCACAAGTGCACAGCTTACAGGGAACACTGCCAGTGGGGGCTGGCTGTGGACAGGGGCAGCTCTTATCCAGAGCGGCTTCTGGCCATGGTGGGCCCCAGATACCCCATGGACAGAGGCTGCTCCAGTGGGGACTGGGAGCCAGGAGCCAGCAGCAACCCCAGCCTCAGCATGGGGCTGGGAACCAGCAGCCATTCCCAGCACGGGGCCAGGTGCAGGAGCCCCACAAGCTGAGGGCTGCTCCAACCAGGCTGAGAGTGGTTCCCAGTACAGATCCTGCTTAGGTAACCGGTTAAACATTAGATCAACCTAATGTTTAACCAGTTAACTATTAACCAGAATTTCACATCCCTAATTACTAGTAGCATTACAGAGTGCCTGGGGGCCCCAGTCATGAACCAGGCTACCTTGCTGTGCTAAGCACTGCATAAATATGCAGCTGTTTACGAGAAATGTTTATGTCCACTTGAAGTTCAGATGAAATTTCAGGATGTTTCTAAACATTGTGACCTGGGGTTAAGGAACATCTCATATCAAAGTAGTAGAACTTGATAATAAAGTACCTCAAATGTTGAGCTTGACTGATAGCATCTGCACTGCATAACTGTTCCATAGCACCACATCAACTTCCCAAGACCTCTCTCTCACTTGCTACAACAATATACAACATTTGGGACAGATTCTTGGAGGGAAGTCTCTTGTTTAGTTTGCTACAGATCGTGGGTCAGGCATTTGAAATGGATGTCTTCAGACATGGCACTAAATTTAGCACATCTGTATGAATCTCATTGACTTTCTTTGTAAAGTATGCAAACCTTTCTCATCAGTTTCAATACATGAGACTTTAGTGTACAACAGGAAGGGACCTCAGGTTCTTCTTATCCATCTCCTTGAGATTAGGCAGAAGTAAGTGTACCCAAAAAATGTTTGTCTAACCTTTATGTGGCTCTTCGCATTTGGGGACAATTGGGGGCGGGGAATGGAATACATATCGGGGGCGGGAGGGGCCAGGGAATGTGGGATGGAGGGAGAAGGAAGGAAATATTTTGGAATCTCCCATAAGTTTCAGCTAGAATTTGAGCAGTGCTTTTCATTGCTTATTTTTTTCCAGCTGGCTCACTTATCTATGAGTAGATGACAGGAACCTACCCATGCCAAAGTAGAAAGTGGAGGAAGCAATGTATAACGAGGTTCCACATCTAAGTTTTGAACATGGATCTGACTTTTGACTTTTTATTCATTGGCCAGACTCGCCTCTCTTTATAGTGGGGATGTAACAGTGTAGCTGATTAAACAATTGTAGCAGTAGCAGTGAACATAATAAAGGCAAACGATTCTATCAAGTCAACGCTATCGGCTATGCACAAACCCCGGCTCCGTGCGATGCTGCATTTAAAGTGTTTTGGGAGCTGGCATGAAGGCACACTGGCTCAGTCCTGGCTCACGCCGGGTCCCGCCAGCTACCCCCACTGTGGCTCTGCATTGAAAGGAGGACTGGCAGACTCACCCATACCCTTTGCTTCCCACAGAGGCCGGGTGGGACTTTAGTGTACAACAGATGCTTGGGGGAGGGGGGCTGGGCTAAGTGAGGCAGGGCTCACCACAGACAGAGACTGCTCTGTGGGATACGGGAGTAGCCTCTTTCCATGGGGAGCTTGGCCCCCATGGACAGGGGCTGCCGCTGCCCCATGCTACTGCCTGGGTGGCAGGCGGGAGCCAGTCTGCGTGGGGAGCCGATTTTTAAACAGTGCAGGGGGCTTCCTGGGATTGGGGCTGGGAACACACTGGCTGCTGGCCCGGCCCCTGGGGAGTATTTTAGTAATCGCATAACCAAAAAAATGTTTTGCAGCTACACAATTACTAAAATAAACATTATCTAACATCCCTAGTGTTAAACCTGGGCATGCACAGTGTAGCCTGGCGGGCTAGTTTGCCTTTGTTATATTCACTGCTACATTATACTCTCCTTCGCATTAGATTCAGCAGTAATGCAGCCCCTACTGGCTTGTATCCTGTAAGACATTAGCTTCAGAATTAGTGTAAATCTTGAGATCCATAATCTCTAAACAAATAAGCTTTGTACAGACCAACAGCCCAATGGAAAACCCCAAGTTTTGGGGAAAGGAAAACAGAGGGGAAGTACATCTGTAGCTGAAATGTCTTCAAGACAGACATGGTTCTGTGTGGACTACAAGGGGAGGAGTTGTGGAATAAATCATCACCATGCCCGGTGAGGCTGACTAAACAGGAGACTCTGATGGAGAGGGTAACCTATTCTGGACATGGCCAGTTTTGCATAGTAACCAATCCAAGGAGGGAGCAATATAGGTAATAATATGGTCCCTTAGAGTGTCCTGTTACAAACTTAAATTTCTATTTTACTCCAAAAAGTATCCTGTTTTGGTGGGGACCTGAGTCTTGACTATGCAAAATACATCCATAGTTCCTGTTTATAGTCCCCTGCTTGGATTATCGTTAAAGTAATTATTAGCTCATAAAGTGACCCACGTCATAGAAATTACTAACGATATGGATAAAATAAAACAAGCTATTCCCTAATTAATGAAGGAAGGTAATGAGACTAGCAGTTCCTGCTGTGGATGTTGGATTAAAAGGATGAGTATAGATCAGATATTATTGGGGATTATTTTCATTATTCTAGGCTACAAATCCAAGAAGTGCGAGCAAAAACGTAGACAGGTACCAAACACTGATGACAGCAGTCACTCCACTGAGTTGAATGCAGGTCAGAGCAGAAATTCTCCATGTCTCTCCAGCCAAGCCCTTGTTATTAGTTTATTATTATTTGTTTTGTGCAGTGCCTTGGAGCTCTGGTTATTGATCAAGACCCTATTGAACTAGACACCATACATGCACAGAACAAAATAGTATTCCCTGATCCATGTGCCCCAATGAAGGGACTTCGCTTGTTCTCTGTCTGGATCACTTTTGTTCTGTCACCTACTGTGATCTACAGTAACTCTCAAAGGCTACCTTCTAGACAGGTATCTGAGGGTCTGAGCAGCCTCTGGTCAGCAAGGCCTGTAGAACATTATTTATTATATTTTTCAAAGTGGGTCAAGCCATTTTGGCATTTCGAGCGTGGATTCCCGGTTGTATTGCAGGCCTTGGTCACTATGGAAACAACAAAAAGCCTTCGTCATGGCTGTTCCTTGGGTCAGATTCAAAACTTTGGAAGTGAACAGGAGCAGCACAGTTTTTCAGGGACTGGGGTGGGGGAGGTGAGCGAGGACTTGTGTAATGTGCATGTTGTTCTTGTCCTATTTGTGCTGGAGTAGAAAGGCTGAATAAGTAGACTTCACACACATTATGAGAACTCCAGCTGAGTTCTCCACGTGAGGATAGTCAGTCTTGTCCAGTGGCCAAGTGATGAGAGCAGGAGCCAGGCTTGCCTGAGGAAGTCTCCACTCCACCACTGACTTGGTGTAGAGCCATGGAGAAGTCCATTTCTCTCATTATCTCTGACTGTGAAAGAGAGGTCATCCTAACAAGGATGCTGTGCAAATTGACTGGATTTGTGCTGTGTAAAGTGTTTTGGAGATGGTGCATGAACATAATCCGTGTGCATGTGTGTATATATAAATTGGAGTCTGTGCAAAACATTACTTTCAACCCTTAAAAAGGCTGTGTCATCCCAGATTTTATTACAAATCTAAAACACTGGATAGTTGGGACAAAAGTTCCCTAATCTTGTGGCAAACCTGAGTTTGGAGGTCTTGTTTTGAGCTAACCAGGGCTGTTTTATGCTCTCTGGTGGAAACCAGGCAAGGTTCTTTCATAGTTTTAAGCACAACCTTGATTGGATTTCTCTCTGCGTTTTGGGGTTTTGTTTGAAGTAGGGACTCAAAGAGAAACATGTGCATGTGTAAATACACTTCTGTGATTCTTCTGAGTGAGGCTGCTGTCAGGGTTTCTGACCCAACAGGAAGCAGAGGTCCCTTGAGACAGACTCTGCTCATAAGATTTCCTGCATAGTTTTATACACCGAAGTGGTTTGGGAAATTCAGATATGAAACCAAATTTCTGAGTATTTTGCCAATCCACTGAACTTTTTCAAGTCCAGTCTGCTGCCCTCATGACAGGACCAAGCACCATCTTGATCATCCCTGACAGGAGTCTGTCTAACCTGCTCTTAAATATCTTCAATGATGGAGATTCCACAACCTCCCTAGGCAATTTATTCCAGTTTAACCACCCTGACAGGCAGGAAGTTTTTCTTAATGTCCAACCTAAACCTCCCTTGCTGCAGTTTAAGCCCATTGCTTCTTGTTAAGGAAAATAATTTTATCCCTCTTCTTTATGACACCCTTTTAGGTACTCATTTTTTATGCAGAAGATTCCCCGAACCCTAATCTCCACCATATATGAGTTGAATTCACCTGGCAGAGCTGAAATTGAGGCTATTACTCAGAGATTAGAGGTTGGCGAAAAAGACTCAGCCAATATGTTCAAGGAATCTGGTGCACAACAATATATAAATGTGAGATAGCATGAGCCAATGGAAAGGGCCTTGGACAGGGAGTCACGAAACCTGAGTTGCATTCTCAACCCTGGCACTGATTCTGTGCCTCACCCTTGGTCTTCTCTCTGTGCCTCAGCAGCTCTGTCTATAGAACGGACAACAATACTGCACCATCTCTGAAAGTTGCTCTGCTGAGCCATGTACTTGTGTCCACTGGAAACAAGTTGGAGACTCACTGACTCATTTCATGCAGGCTACCACACAACCATCTGATGGTGCAACCTTTAGTCACTCCCAATCTGGACTGGCTTCAGAGTGGCAACCTAAATGAAAATCTCTATATGTAACCTCAACCTAAGCCCTGAGCTTCCCAGCCACCTTTGTCTAGTAGCAACATATTGGTGTAATAAGACTACCCTTTGGGGGAAAATCTGATACATTTAACAGGGTGAAACCAATTGAGTTGCACAGAAATTACACAATCCCTCTAAAATCTTGGGATCCTTTTCAAATAATTTTTAAACAAGCCTATAAACTTAAACAGGGAATTATATACTGGCCATAGAATTCTAGACATTGGTTTAACATTTCCATTGGAAAGATTTTCATTCTCTGCAAAATTCTACAACATATTTCCATAGGCACAAGACAGGATTAATTAAATCTTCAAGCTTCAGACATCACTGCAGGTGTCAAGAAGGAATTTGCCCTCCACCCACACAGCAGCATTGCATAATTGGTCAAATGTGTCCTTAATAATGCCATTGCTTTCCTGCGAATCCTCTGATATTTGTCACTGCTAGAAACAAAACATCAGACCTGGTGGATAAAGGGTTGAAACAAACATTACTTGCTCCTTTCCCAGCCCCCAGTAATACTTGTGGAAATTGCAGAGAAGAGCTGGGAGATGCTTTTAAAGCAAAAGCGGCAGTGTGATAGCAAGGTGAAGGGAAGCCCTCTCTGGTCCAGGACTCGCTGGTCCAGCAACACATGTGGTTTAATGAACTCCCTTCCCAATATCCTCCCTTCCCAGCCTCCAGCCCCAGCAACAAGCTCAGCCCATGTCTCAGCCTGGTTGCTGGCCCCAACCAGAGAGCTCCAGTGGCTGGGAGTGAGGGCAGGCTGGTGGCTGAGTGGGCAGCAGCCAGGAGCAAAGCCAAACCAGCAGTAGAGACCGGGGGGCACATTTGGGGCCGGTGGCCAGGGCCAGGGCCAGGAATGGGAGTGTGGCTGGGAGCAGGAGCTGGGACCAAAGCTGGCAACCGGAAAGCGAGCCCGGGCCAGGAGTGTGGCGGGCTGCGTGGCTGGGTACCGTGCACTCCTTGGCTGGGAGTGCAGCCAAGGCCTGGAGGCTGGCAACAGAGAGCCAGAACTGACCTTCCCTGATACGGCAAACTCCCTCTTCGGGGACCGGTCAGGTCCCGAAGGTGCCGGACTAGGGAGGTCCAAAGGATGGTGACTTGTACCCCCAACCTCCATACATGGTATTGTCAATACAGGAGGCCCCCGACCTATGACGCGATCCGTTCCTGGGGCGTCGCAAGCCGGGAGCATCATAACTCGATCCTTCATTTATAGCAGGCGCCGTGCGCCATTGTAAACGCGAGCTGAGGACGTAAGTCGGGGGGTTACGGCCCCTTCCGCACTTACAAAATGGTTGTAAGTGGGGGGCGGACGGAATTGGGGCAGTCGCATGTCAGGGGCCCCCTGTAATAGAACAAAAAATCATATTTGTATCAAGCTCTGCTCACCGTGAAGGAGCGCAGAGCACATCATAAATTATTTACTGAACATTAGGGATGTTAGATTGCATGTCACTGAATAGTCATGTAATTGCATCAAATCTTAGCGGTTTAACGACTATTTGATAGCCCACGGGGCAGGGCCAGCAGCGAGTCCGCTCCCGGGAGGCCCCTGCCACCCTGTGCTGCTGTCTCTGTATCCGAGGCAGCAGCGCAGGGTGGCAGGCAGGAGCCGGTCCACGAGGGGAGCCAGTTTAAAAACCAGCTCCCCGCACAGGCTGGATGCCTGTTGCCCCATGCTGCTGCTTCTGATACAGAGGCAGCAGTCGGGGTGACAGCAGCCCCTGTCCATGGGGGATCCGAGCTCCCCACAGACAGAGGCTGCTCCGTGGGATGTGGAGCAGCCTCTGTCTGCAGGGAGCTCGGATCCCTGTGGACAGAGGCTGCTCCGCAGCAGCCTCCCCTGTCCCCACTTTTAAGTCAACTCCTCCCAAGCACCGGATCCTGCCTGTCCCCCTCCCCGTTGCCTCTGCAGGAGGCAGCAAGGGGGAGCAGGTGTTCAGCGGAGCAGTTGGGAGAAGGGGGGAGGGGGAGGCAGATCTGGTGCTTGGGAGGAGTTGGCTTAAAAGTGGGGACAGGGGAGGCTGCTGCGGAGCAGCCTCTGTCCACAGGGATCCGAGCTCCCTGCAGACAGAGGCTGCTCCACATCCCACAGGATGTTCCCCATGGGCACTGGCTCCTCCCTCCCCCCTACTTCTGAGACAGAAACTTCAAGTGTGGGGGGGGATGCAAGTAGTCAATAGGATCAACCAATAAGCCTAGGCTTATCAGTTAATCGTGTACTCATCTACACACCTTGACATCCCCAATACTAAAATATCTGTGGGAGAGAGAGGCAAACCACCCACTAGCACACAACGTGATGCATAAACAGTGGATGGAAATTTGTCTAAGGGACAAACTCCTTCAGAGAAGCGCTTAGCATGGATCTGCAGCAGACAGGTTTGGTTTGTAAGATTTCCACCGGAGCCCACACACAGGTGGCTCTGCAGTTGCACTGAACTCAATGCCTATAATTTGTAAGGATGAAGTCAAACTAGCTGGGATGAAGTTGGACAAAACCTTGACTCTCCACTAATAGCTCCTGTGGCTTTATCTGAAGCCTCAGGATATTTGGTGCTTTTCTGAAAGCCCCAACACCTGGAGTCCTGTGCTTACAGGAGAATTGTAGCTTTCATTCAACGGGAAAAAAGTATTTCTAGCTCTCCTGGTTGTGGAGACAAATGTCAAAATGCAACCAGAGTGCTAAAGGAAGGAAAAGACAAAGAAATCCAACATTTATTTTTAATCCCATGACTGGAGGAAGACAACCTGATTTTTCAACGCGTGGGACAAGTGATACTTCCTCTATAGCAATATTCGTGGGTACATATTTGGACGAGACGAGTTGCCACAAAATCCAATTCAATGCTAAACTATGATGCTGTTCTTTGAAAAAGGACCTATATGTACACCTCACAGCAGTAAGAGTTTGATTACATAAGATGAAAAACCAGGTACTCTTTCTTCCCATCCCCTGACTCACTCCTCCCCCTACTTCCCCCCAACCTCTCAACAAGGACAAAATCGGAGGGAGGGGGAGGTTGAACCTAGCAATGCCAGGGCCTCCCTGGGCACGCTGTGTTCTTCTGGTGGGGGGGTGGGATGGTAACATAGATGAATGTCTAGAGGAGCCTCGTGCGCCATCATGCTAGTGACAACGCGGGGGTGGACAGGGAGATTGTCTTTCCCAGGACAGGAAGATGAAGCAAAAGCCTGACTTCCTCCCACTCAGTATCGGCTGCTCATATGGATCATCTTTCACAGGCTAATGGAAGATGCTGTGATCTTCAGAGCTGGTAAATGGGATCAACTTGATTTCCTCTGCTAGTCACCTGATGCTGCTCTAATTTACTGTCCTGGAAATATCAATATTGCAGTACCACACCCCTCCCCCTAACACTCACTCACTCTCTCTCTCTCTCTCTCTCTCTCTCATGCTAAAGATTAAAAATAAGTAAGATTGGTTCAGGGGCTGAGTCAGAAGCCAGCAGTGCAAATGCACAAAATTGAACAGAGATTAAAATACCTATTAGGCTATGCAAAATCCCCCTCTCCTACCCCTCCCAGACAATGGGTGCATGGTTGCTCGATACTCCATATTCTTTCTTGCTTTGCCCAGTTTTAGTTTTAAATGAGCCAGAAAGCTGGGGGAGGAAGGAGGGCTTCCTGTGTCAGAACAACCCACTGCTTGACAGACAATTATTCCTAAAATTCAACATCAACTTTCTTTTGCTTAATTTCATATTCCTGGACCAAAGACACCAACTCCAGTGTCACTCGCTCAGCTAAAGGGACTTACCCCAGGGATGCATTTGGCTCACACCATGTGTATGCAGAATATCTGTGTCTCTCATAAAGAAGAGAGCAATTTTTTGCATCATTTCTGAGCAATATTATCAATCCGCTGATTATGGAAAAGCAAATCATTTCTCTCCGGCAGGGGATTTATAAGTGTCCTACTGTTGCTAAACAGGGACAGGACAATCAGGTCTCCTTCTCCATCAGCCCCTCATCAGATGAGTCACCTGTGTGGAGCCTGGCCTGTAAAGTAACAGTGCACACACCCAGCCTTCCCCCTCACTGCAAGCAGGAGAGGATGGAATGCCAAGAGAAGACAGACAGAGAGTGTGTGTGTGGCAGCCAGGGAGCACATGGGTACACACATATCCCTGCAGCTGCTCCATGACGCATTGCTAATTCAACCCTAGATCTGCCTTGGGTCTCCTACCTCTCTCGTCCCCCAGATGTTGAAAGCAGCAGCAGCAGCCGCCTCCTTTCGGAGAGCTGGGGCAGGGGGACGGAGGGAGGAGGCGAAAGGAAGGGAGGGTTGTGAAGACGGGCGAGATCCGGCCGCTCGTGTCGTTTTCGGCTACTGAAATCACTGCTTCAGCAATTCCACTGCGGGCGGCGGGCGGCGAGCGACCCCCCCACGAGGAAAGAAAGGAGGCATCTCCGCAACATGATGTCACGCTGCCTGCTTTGCAATCCCCCTGAAGAGAGACGAGCAGCGGCAACCAACATGGACTCCGGATTGAATCTGCCTGGGAAGCGTATGTTCAGGCAGGCGAGTTCTTCCCCCCCAGCAATCCCGGGCAAGCCTGCAGCGCCCAGAAAGGCTCCCCCCGGCCGCCGCGCTGCAGCCAGCGCGCCCCGCACCCGGAGGGGCAGAGAGACGAGCAAGCATCCGCAGAAGGAAGAGGAGAAGCACTAACCTGGTAGCCATCGGGGACCGGAGCACAGCACAGAGCCGCTAGGAATTCATTCATTCATGCAGCGGTGTGGGGGGAGGTGCGCCGGGACCATCTCACAGCCCTTCTCCACCGAAGGAGATGGGGGGGCTCAGTGGCTGAGCAAGCCCCCACTGTCTGGAGCCCTGCCGAGCTCTGGGGTCCCTGCCATGGCTCCGTCTCTGCCCCCTCCCCCCCCCCCTCCAGCGCTGTGGGCTTTTGGGTTCTTTGATGTCTGTCTATTGTTGGGCTGTGTGTGTGGAGGGCGCGCTGCCTCGCTCCCTGGCAGGGTCTCTCACAGCTGCTCGCTCGCTCTCACACGCGCGCTCACATCCACACACACGCACGCAGCCTGCTGCCTGGCGGCTGGTCGCTTTACATAATGCAACCCCTTTGGTGCAGCCAGCCTCCTCCATTATTCACGTCTGCCCGGCGTGGGGCGCTGCCAGGGCTCAGCTCCTAGCCAAGGCTCCCCTCGACCTCACCGGGTGCCCAGGGGGAGCTGCAGGGAGACCGCCCGAGGAAAAATCCCGTGTGCACGCCCACACTAAATCTACTCTCGGGGAGCTGGGCTCTTTCACCCGCACGAGTTGGTCCAATACAAGGACACTCACATAGCTGGATACATTCTAATATCTACTGATTCTCACCACCCCTGCTTCCGACTATTAACACTAACAGGAGTTTTTCACCACCTAGGGCTTGGATTCCTCGCTATGATATCGGTATAGTTAAACAGTTCTACCTCTATCCTCCAGCCCCAAAACTGGGAGGATTTTTTCAGTTTATTTCTTAATCACACCCCCCCTCCCTGTCAGAACAACATAAATTAGCTTTAATAAGGCTCCCTTATACAAGGGCTTATCTACACAGAGAAATTAACCACAATGGGTATTAGGGTTACAAATCACTTCCAACCTTAATCTGAAATAACTCCTGTGTAGACAAATCCTGTAAGAGTGGCCACGAAAGGAGCTATGCCTGTATAACTACAGCAGCGTAAACTCACATCTTAGCTCATACCCGTATGATTGCGTCTCTACTTCTAACCGGCTCTTTGCTTCCTTTTGTTGCCTTTCACCCACTTTCCATCATGACATGGGGTGGGTCTGTTTCCCTTTTGTTTATAGTTATTTACACCTTTCACTTTCCAAGGCAGAAAGATCCTGACCCCACAATGTGCTAAGCAGCCTCATCCCTAGCCTAAATCACGGGGTGTGGAAGATGCTCAAACCCAGGAAAAGTGCTCAGCATCTGGCAGGACTGGGCTACCCCACAGACTACCAATGTCTGGGCTACAAATGCTGTAGGGAAAATTAACTTGAAAATGCAGATGAGCGGCACTGTCTACTTTGAGCGTTAAGCAAACATTTCCATTATACATGGAGCGTCCATATACTTATTCTATGCTTTAAAAAAAATCTCATTTACTTATTATTACTAGGGGGATGTGCCCACTGCTTGCCACGCTCAAAAACCTCCCTCTCCATGGCCACACTTGGTCATCCCGGTCTGCATGCAGTACTCCTCGGCCAGCGAGCCGCACGTGTTGGTGACCACCACGGTCACGTTGAGGGCGGTGTTCATGAATTCAGGCATGCAGCACTATGGCCGCCCGCACGCCTCAGCCTTAGGCTTATCGGGTAGTCAAGTAGCTACTCAACTAGTTGCTCCCTCCACAGCTGTCTCTGTACCAGAGAAGCAGGAGCCAGTGCTTGGAGGAGCCAGCTTAAAAGCTCCCACGGTGCAGGGGAGGCAGAGCTGCAGCAGTCCTGAGGGTGATGCGAGCAGGGACTATTCCGTCCCGGATTGCGCCACCCCGGGGAGTTAAAGTGCAGAGCTGCAATGGGGTTAAGTGTAGTAAGTGGACTCTTACTACACTTAAAATGCAGAGCCCCAGCAGGAGCACGCTCCCTCCCCCCTTATTGACTAATCGAGCAGTTGATGGAAATTCCATCAACTACTCAGTTAGTTAATTAACCGATACTTAAGGTCCCTAATGATGATGTCATTCTGTTGTCCCGCAGGACATTTTTTTATGCTCAAAAGCCCAAGTCATGGTTCCGAACACTATTGTGAGAGGCTTGTCTACACATGAAAGTTCTCCCAGAGTACGGTAGCATGCAAATTTAAAGCAGAATAGCTATTTCAAAATAACTGCAGCTGTGGACAGTCTGTGTCCCCAGAAAGTGCACCTTTTACTAACTTTAGTTCACTTCCAAACTGGATTTAGCCAAGTCAGCAAAAAGGAACTCATTCTAGAATAAGGGATTCCACACCAAAATTATTCAGGAACAGTAATCCCAAGACAACTTTTCCTGCATTGCAAATCACTGCAGACAAGCCATGAGGCCCATCACAGGAATAAACAGGCAATTGAGTGTTCTCTCTCTGCCTTTTCAATTATTTTTTGATTATTGCAGTGGTGGGCAACGTGCACCCCACAGGCCACATGCAGCCCACTGGGGTTCTATGTGTGGCCCACGAGACATTTTGTTTCCTGTTGCCCTTGCACAAGGTTACAAGATTCTGCTGGTTTCTGTCCACACAGTTACCCCCCCCCCCCCCAGTTTTACTAAAGTGACATGCAAAGCAAGGGCACAAGAGCATGTGAAGTGAGTTGCTTTCTCACTGCACACAACATTCCTTGGGAGAGCCGTGCACTCCCTCTGCAGCCAAAGGGCTGCTACAGTTCAGTCAGCACCCCCAGCCCCTCGCAACACACATCTAGGTACCACGAGTGCAAAACTACCCTGTCCCAGGAGGCCATCTTGGTTATGACAATCTTGCAGCCCACTGAGATGAAGGAGGGCCCCTCACAAGGTCCACTAATTAGCCTAAATTGTCCCTCTGGGTACGTCTACACTACAGCGCTAGTTCGAACTAACTTAGTTCGAATTAGTTAATTCGAACTAAGCTAGTTCGAACTAACGCATCTAGAACTAAAAACTAGTTCGAACTAGCGTTTTGCTAGTTCGAACTAGTAAGTCCACATTGAGTGGACTCTGAACAGGGCTTAAGGATGGCCGGAAGCAGTGCCGGCAGGGCATAAAAGGAGGACTTAGAGCATGGAGATACTGTCTCAGGCTAGCCGAGGGCTGCGCTTAAAGGGTCCCGACCCCCACCCCGGACACACAGTTCTAAGGGGTGCCCCGCTTGCAAAGAAGTTCTGGCTTGGAGTGCCCTGAGTGCCCACACTGGGCACATCACACCACTCGGCCATCAGCCCGGCTGCACTTGCCGCAGGCTGCCATCTGGGGAGAGGGAGTAATTGGGGGGCTGCAGGAGAGCTTCCACCCCCAGAAGCCCGCAGAGCCAGCCCAGTCCTCCCCATCGGGGGCTCGTACCCCATTCCTCCCTCACCTCCTTCCACTTGCCCTTCCCTAGCCCCCCTTCTTCTTGATGTACAAAATAAAGATAACGTTTCTTCCAACATTGACTCTGTCTTTATTGAAAAAAACTGGGGGAGACTGGGAAAAGGAGGTGGGAGAGGGGAAGAGAAAGGCTGGGAGAGGGGAGGGCAACTAACATGATCAGGGGTTGGGAACAGGTCCCAGATGAAGAGAGGCTACAGAGACTGGGACTGTTCAGCTTAGAAAAGAGGAGACGGAGGGGGGACAGGATAGAGGTCTGTAAAAACAGGGGTTGGGTGGAGAGGGTGCATTCAGAAAAGTTCTTCATGAGTTCCCATAAAGAAGGACTAGAGGACACCAAAGGAAAGGAATGGGTAGCAGGCTTGAAACTAGTAAGAGAAAGTTGTTCTTGACAAAGCAAATAGTTAACCTGTGGAACTCCTTGCTGCAGGAGGCTGTGAAGGCTAGAACTAGAACAGAGTTTAAAGGGAAGTGAGATCAAGTCATGGACGTTGGGTCCATGGAGTCCTATTAGCCAGAGGGTAGGAGTGGTGTCCCTGCCCAAAGTTTGTGGAAGGCTGGAGAGGGATGGCACGAGACAAATGGCTTGGTCATTGTCTTCGGTCCATCCCCTCCAGGGTCCCTAGGGTTGGCCGCTGTGGGCAGACAGGCTATTGGGCTAGATGGACCTTTGGTCTGACCCAGGACGGCCATTGTAAGCTCAGGGCTCAGGGTCGGGGGTCTCAGTGGACCCCCTTGATTTTCATGCACACCTGGTCCTGGGTGGCCAGGCTGGCAGCTCTCCTGCCCTAGACGGCCACTTTCCTGTGCCTAGTGCGGAGATCGTGGACAAGGTCCACGATGTCCGCACTAGCCCAGGAAGGTGCCCGCCTCTTGCGGTCCAGGGCAAGCTCCCGGGAGCCGCCAGCCTGGTCCCGGCAAGAGGGGGTGGGCTGGGGGGCATCGGGTGGGTGGCTCTGTGCCGTGCCAGGTGCAGGGTCTGCTAGCTGGGTGCTGGCAGGCTTGCACCTGGCACGGGCACCGTAGCCAGCCCATGCCCCTTTAAGGGGTCCGGGGCCGGGAGGGGGGCATAGAGTTTCCCTGGTGTTGGCCAGAGTGGCCACCAGGGAAACCTGGGGAGGGCTAGCCTCCCACTAGTTCGAACTAAAGGGCTACACAGCCCTTAGTTCGAACTAGCTAGTTCGAACTAGGCGTTAGTCCTCGTAAAATGAGGTTTACCTAGTTCGAACTAAGCGCTCCGCTAGTTCGATTCAAATTCGAACTAGCGGAGCGCTAGTGTAGCGCATAGGAAAGTTAGTTCGAACTAACGTCCGTTAGTTCGAACTAACTTTCTAGTGTAGACATACCCTCACTGATTTATTGTTAAGCATTGTACATTAACAATACATACTATTGCTTTGTTGTCAGTAGGATCTTCAATATGTGAAGCACTTTCCTGAACAGAAAAGTAGCCATAATCTTTGCCTCCAAGTGAGTCTTGTCCATGTGTGTGTGTGTGTGTACACACACACACACACACACACACACACACACACACACACACAAACTGAATAGCTTTGCTACGTTATTGCTGTGATCTATCTTGTGAATTATATCTTACCTTACCTATTGTTTGTAGTACCGCAAACCCCATGAATCCAAAAATCATGAGACTAGCTTAAAAACCAGAAAATGTATATATAAAAGCCCCAAGAAACTGGAGGTTCTTTTTATTTGCCTTCTGGAATTTGAACTTCAGGGTGCACCCAGATCGCGTGTTGAAGCTTTTCCATGCAACCAAGAGGGCTAGAAATTTCCATTAAGACAAAAACGGAAATGGAGAGCCTCATGCTGTCATATTACAACCCCCCCTGGGAGGGGTCAGGGCAGAGGGCTGGGATGGGTTGCAATAGGACAATGTCTATAAGAAATCTAAGTGTGGGATGGAATGCGGGGAACTCAGGGGACGGGATTGGGGGGTGAATATAGGGGAGCTCACAGCAGGGGGATGTGGCGGACTCAGGGCAGGGGTTGGGGCTGTGGAGTGGTGCAGGAGCCAGGCAGGGGGTTGAGGTGGAGAAGGCTCAGCGTAGGGAGTTGAGGGGTGCGTGTGGAGAGCTCAGGGTGGAGAGCGTAACCATTGCACTGCCCGGATGCCAGATTACCAGGGCTGGCTGGCACCCCAAGCACTAGGATGGGCGCCTAGGTGCACTGTGGCTGCGCCACCCAGGGTGCTGACAGCATCCAGAGCCCCACCGTCAGCTGGTCCGTCTCTTACCAGTGTGCTGCACTGGCTTACTTTCCTCTTTGTTCATGGGACAAGGTGAAAGCCTAAGGATCCACCTGCACAATGAGATTCTGGGCCTCAGTCTTGCAATCCTTTGTGCACAGGCTGACCTGCACCAACATGGAGCCCCATTTAAACCAAGGGGACTCCACGCAGGCTAGGGATGTACAGTCATCTTACAAGTTAACCAGTCAAGCCATTATGATGATATCGCTTAATCAGTTATCAGATTAAAGGGAGGAGGCTGGGACTACAGCCCAGGGCGGAGGTTGTTCCGGCCAGCTGGCTGGGCCTGCGGGTTAATGGTTAGGATGGGCTAACCAGTAAGACTAATGTTTACTGGCTAACTGTTAATATTCTTAATTCCTAACACACGCATAATGCAATGCAGCATCAGAGCCTTAAGACTTTAATGTACTTTACCATGCTTTTTTTTTTTCCTTCTGTGAAGTGCCTGGCACACTTTTGGCAACTGTATAAATCAATAATAAAAACCCCAATGGGATTCCTGATGGTAGCTCTTGGGCACCTTCACAATAAAAACAACACTAAATAGGTTTTCATTTTGAAGGTGTGTAAATGTTCTATAAAATCTGATTGGAGTTAGAGGGTTAAATTTCAAATGCTTATAGTAGTTTAGCAACTGCTTGAATTTTCTAGAGCATCCTTAGAGATAGGGTGATGAACAGGACACAGCATCTTCTCCCCTTCAAAATAAACCTTCGAAGTAGGAATAAGAGATCCTCCGAAATAGGGCTTTATTCCGGAGCATCGGGCCAGTCTAGATGCTTTTTTCCGGCTTTTCCTCAAGCCGGAAAAAACGCGGCAGACATCTTAATTTAAATCCCGCGGGGGATATTTAATTATCCCCCGCAGGATTTCCCTATTCTGAAGTTGAAAATTAGCATGCTCCTTTCGAAAAAGGGGCCAGTGTAGACGTAGCCAAGAACTTTAGTTACAACTTTGAAAAGAGGAGACTATGATAGAGATCTATAAAATCATGACTGGTGTGGAAAAAGGGAATAAGGAAAAGTTATTGACTTACAATATAAGAACTAGGGGTCACCGAATGAAATTAATAGGCAACAGGTTTAAAACAAAGAAAAGGAAGTTTTTCTTCACTCAGCGCACAGTCAACCTGTGGAACTCCTTGCCAAAAGATGTGGTGAAGGCTAGGACTTTAACAGGGTTCAAAAGGGAGCTAGATAGATTCATGGAGGTTAGGTCCATCAATGGCTATTAGGCAGGGTGGGTAGGAATGGTGTCTCTGGCCTCTGTTTCTCTGGAGGTGAGTGACAATGGAGGGACCACTTGAGGATTCCCTGTTGTGTTCCCTCCCTCTGGGCATCTGGCATTGGCCACTGTCGGCAGACAGGACACTGGGCTGGATGGACCATTGGCCTGACCCAATATGGCTGTTCTTATGTTCTTAACTATTTAAAAAAAACATTCCATGACCAACATTTTTTTTGGTTGTCCAATGCTTTGTCTGACCCCTTCTGAAAACACAGTGGAGCAATCTGAGATGTGAAATGAAACGCATGTGACTCATTGGCATGCATAGTTGGAAAGAATGTGTGTTAAAAGTTGCAACAAATGTATATGAATAATTAAGGTTTTTAAAGTGACTATGACTGAAAATCTACATAAAGTATCTTGACACATTACAGATGACACAAGGTAGCAGAGCAGTTACGTCTACACAATAACAGAGGGCTTAGAGGGATGCAGCGTTTCAGATTGCTTACTAGGATTCTAGAGGACCGACAAAGATGCATTTGCAATCCCCCTAACAAAGTGAGTTTTATTTCTGCACACACAGACCCCTCCTTTAGAGGCTAGACCATCGATTTGGTTTAAGGAGTCTGCGCTTACATTTGAGCTAATAAGCCTGGTCATTTAGATTGCTCACAGAGGTTAATGAAGTTAGAGTCAGAAATCTTGGAGTCCACCCCAGCAGACACATTTGGAGATTTGAATGTCTACAAACCCCTGACACTGGGGATGAGTTTTCCTGCTGACAGGAGTGTGTGTTTTTGTCTTCCCCTGCCCTCCATGGCTAAATGATATATGCAAATGCCCTTCCGTGAGTCAGCCACAGTGAAATGAACTCTGGACTTTTACATTTAGAGCAATAATTTTTAAACTTTTTTCATTTGTGGACCCTCAAAAATTTTGAATGGAGGTGCAGACATCTTTGAAACTCTTAGACATAGTTTGCGGATCCCCAAGGGTTCATGAACCACAGGTTGAAAACCACTGATTTAGAAGCATGATTTGCTATGGCTTTGGAAAAATGACTAGGACACACACTAGCCAATCTGCTCACTTATTCACTGCTGGCCTGTCAGGGCCATGGTCCGTTAGGGCCATAAAAGCCCCTCATTCAGGTACCTCCCTCCTCCGGCCCAATCAGGACTCATCATGAAAACCTTTCATGATGGCCTTAGTCTATTGCACAGAATTACTTTCCCAGCCAATGGACTATGTGATCATTAAATGAGGCAATCTGCTTATAGCAGAGTGTAAGGTCACCATCAAGGCTTTTCATGAAAGAGTTGAGTTAGATAAAATCAAGGTACATATTGTCTTCTAATGTGTACTGGAGACGAAGTGAACGTCTTTTGGAATGTATTATCCAGGACACTCTATGCAGCGTGAAGACAGCAAGCAGTACCTAAGACTCTCCTTTTAACTTTCAAGGATGTGTGTGCATCCTGATGCAATCTTAACTGCCATTAATATAATTCTGTGTAGACTAATATACAGTATAGGGAGAGTTATGACCCAAATTGTGATGGGTAAATGACAAATCTTTCAAGGTTCAGATAAAAGTTCAGCTACTTCTCCAAACCACTTATGGTCTAACAAAATTGGACACTTATATTTTCATCCCCAGATACGGATTATGAACATAAAAAGCAATTTTAAACAAAAAAAGTCATTCAGTTCAGACTTATTACCAGTGATATGTAAAGATCAAAATATTCGACAGATCTAAGAATCCAGAATTTCAGATGCTTTCTCAACCCATATCAGACCTAAAAAATCTGGCTAGAGCTCTCACAAGAACAAGCTCCTCTCATTACATTTGTTTCTTGTTGCTACCATTCAAGTTAGCAATATTGTGAAGACAGCACGCCTCATGGTATTTTGGTAGTACTAGTCTGGAACTAGGAAGTGCAGAGGACTGGACACAATGAAAAGCAATAGTGGGGACCAGGAGAACGTTTTGCGACCTAAAAATATCAGCGGGGGAATTCTTATTTTATCTCACTTGGCTTGTGCCTACCCCTGCATTTTATGATCCCGGAAACATCCACCCTCAATGATCAATCCTTCCTCAGTTAGGGTATGTCTACACTGCAACACTATTCCAAAATAACTTCGTCCACGTCTCCACAGCAAGCAATTATTTTGAAATAGTATCAAAATACCTGTCAAGCTGGAGGACTTCTTATTTGAACTCCTGTAACCCTCATTGTACAAGCAGTAAGGGAAGTCAGAGGAATAGTGCTCTATTTCGAAATAAATGCTGGGTAGACGCTCCCTATTTCAAATTAAGCTATTCTGAAATAAGATACGCAATTGACATAGCTCAATTTGTGTAGCTTATTTCGAGTTAAGCCCTGCAGTGTAGACTCACCCTTAGGAACCTTGCGCCTTTCTGAGGCTCAAGACTTCATCACTAGAAGGTCCAACATGCAGCACTTGAAGTCAAAGAATAACAACTGAAGGCAGGCCCAAATCCTAGCCTTGGCTCTGAAAAGCCCAAAATGTTGGGGTGTGGGGAGGATTTCAGCTCTCTAATGGACCCAAGCAAAACTCAGGCTCCAAACAGTTTTGAGTTTGGAGGGTTGAAATTAAATCCTAGGGGCAGCCCTAGACTAGCTGCCAGCAACTGGTGCTCTAGGTGAACCATGCAATTGGCACCCCCACCTCCAAACCCCTCAATGAGATTGTGCCACCATTTGGCACCCCATTTAACTTGGTGCCCCAGGCGACCGCCTAGTTCACCTATATGGACGGGCCGCCCCTGAACCCCCATACACATTTTTGAATAAAGTCATACCCACCGTTAACAAGGACAAAATTAGTTCGATTTAGGATTCTATTTAGTGTGCCACTTAAGAATTTAATAATGTAAGTCCTAAAGTTAGGGCTAGGGTAGAGATGCTGGGCCAAGTTTAGTGTTTAGCAAGACTCACAGACAGTGTCTGAGGTGATGGCCACAATGCAACCTACAGGACGCAAGGTTTTGGAAAAGAATTACGACATAGGTTATAGCACAAACCCAAGCCTTTTGTCATGGAGTTCATAGTAACCAAATAACATCAGCTGATTAGTGTTACGGTGCGGGTTGTAGGACAAGAGTTAGGGTTCAGGGCGGAGAACTAACAGGTAGCACTAGATATTTAAGCCCATAGGGGAAGGATCTTGAATGTTGAGGTTAAACACACTACAAAGTGTTACCAAGCCCTAGTGCTAATTGGGGAAGTGACAGAACCACATAATAAATGAATCATTTGGAAAGAAGAAAAACCTACGTAGCGGGATACTCAGGTTATGTGGACCAGCTTTGAGGATGTTTTAACCAGCGTGGAAACTTCTATGGCAAGCTGTTTAGTGCTGTCCTGGTGGCAAGAGCTGTACCTCTGTTGTCTGCTGAATTCAGCCATTCAGGTTGCTGGGGCTGGCTTCTGTTCTGCTGTCTCAGACCCAGGTGTAACACAAGCTTACTCATTAATATTGCACATCTCGGGTGATGGGAAATGACGCACCTGTCCAGGTAATTAAAGTCTGAGACTGACGAAGGATATGTGGGAGGCAGTGCAGTAACAGTGCATTTGTGTCTATAAAGATATTACTGTGCTGAAAACAAACTTTCTATTTAACAGGAACACTTCTATCCTCTTTGCACAGGGCATATTGCAAGCATAAAAATGGACATTGGCCTTTAAAAAGTTTGCCTATAAGATCTCCATGGAAACAAAGAAAAACCCTCCTTTTGACCTCTGTCCCTTTGCCAAATTTCTGACAGGACCTATTTTAAATGTCTAAAATCTTGGATAATCTTAGATACACCCCCGCCCCCTCCCACTTCTATTTCCCAGCTGAGATCAGAGCTAAAATAACAGGAGATTGTTCTCATGGTATTTCTGGCCTTCACCCAAAGGAGACATGTCAGAAATCTCATGAGAAGGCCTATCTTCAAGAGATTTGTAGACCAGCTTTGCAATCTCAAGGGTTGCAGATAATGTGCACAGTAATTAACACTTCGCACATGGGTAGCATTTTCACATGTGGATGTCAAAATAGCTTTACAATAGGTAGGTATCATAATTCCCATTTCACAAATGGGAAACTTGAGACATGGATGGAGAAATGGTCTGGACCAAATCACACATCATCGCAGAGGCTGGAGGAGAATCCAGCATCCCTACTCTAGAGCCTGCTGTTAAATCTAAATTCTCAGCCCTGGGAGGTTCAACTTTTACTAGTCTCTATAAAGTACCCTTGTCTCCAGATACACCCACACTATCTGCCTCCAGCTACAATATGCAGAAGTAAACTCTCAGGCATTCGCAGCACATTTAGTAACAGCTTGTGAATGTGGTGTGGGAAAAGAAAAGAGAATTCAAAGCAAGCTGTCAAATGACGCCTTTGTGGCATATAGAAGGAAGAATCCAAGGTGTCTTTGTGCCAGACACCACTCGAGTGTGCGGGGAAACCCCAGCAAGTATGCCTTTAAGAGAGAGAACCCCCAAAGTAGCTGACCCATACCTCTCACATGCATAAGTCCTGCTATTCAGGGATGACTGCCTGCTAGTGGGTGTACAGAACTGGATCAGCCTGTCCCCCAATCCAGGAAACAAATTTAAAACCAGAGGAGTTAAGAGAGTCTGGGAGGATTCTGTTCCATTCCCCAGCACATAAAAATGTCTCCACCCTAACTCAGAATATTACACAGGTTCAAGCCTTTTCCCAATCAGTGGAACAGACTCGGCATTCTCTCTAACGGCCAGGGAAGGCTTTGCATTATGCGGAGCGGAGTACAGGCTCTCGTTCCCCACTGGGCATCTGAAATGGTCTGTTCCAGAGCAAATGTGTGGAATGGGCCCGGCCTTCTTCCATGTCCCTTAGGCCCAGGGCACAGAGCAGGCTTAGCTTTCTCCCTAGCTCACAGTATTGCCCACTGCCCAGGTGCAGATTCTGCTCCTTTCCTAGCGCATGTGGAAATCCATCTGCCCAGCAGGACATAGATTCTTTTCCCGCCGTGACACAGAACGCTGTACAAGGTCCACCCTCTCACCAGGGCATGGAACGCCCTCTGACCCCTCTCGCACAGAGATACGGGGGTGCAAGTCGGGGTGGTCAAAAATCATTGCCATGGGGCCACTTCAGAAATTTTGGAAGGTGCCAGGGAAGGTGGGGCCAGGACACTTCCATGCTTCCCTACCCACAGACTCTGATTGGTCTGGGGGAAGCCCGTGAAGTCTTTGCCTCGCCCCGGGAGAACTGCCAGTTATTCTGAACAGCTGTTCCGCCAACTGTTCCTTCTGGGCGCCAGCACCTCTGGTGGTGGGAGGAGACTTCACATGCTCCCCCTGCTTGAGCCAGGTCAATCAGGGCTTGGGGTCAGGGACAGCACACACAGTCCTGCAAGGAGAGTGTGCCGCACACTCCTAGCAGGACGGGAGAGCCTTTGTGCGCTCCTCTCCGCCCCAGGTCCGCCCGGCCTGGGGGCAGGGGAGCAGCAGGGCCTCCGTGGGCCGGATCTGACCCGTGGAGGCCCTTGTGCTTAGAGCCAGCTTAACGGAGACTCTGCTCCCGCTCTGGGGCAGAGGGCAGGCTCTCAACAACTTGTGGGCAAAGAGGGGCTTTGCCACCACGGCAGAGCAGGCTCTCAGACAGGTGCCAGACGAACCACCCCCGGCCGGGCACTTGGAACAGACACTGGCATTTTTCATGGTATGAGACACTGCAGCTGCCAAATGCCTGTGGATTCTCACAGTCGTCGGGGAAGGAGGGACAGACCATCCTTTGCTCAAAGACGCTGGGTGGAGAAGGGGAAAGAGAGAGAGTCACCATCTTAACTGGGACACACAAAGAGCCAGTTCTCAGTAAGAACTTAATCCAGGATTAACAAGAGGTCAGCTACCTCCGCATGCAGACTGCACGAAAGGGACTAATTATCCCTCCTTAATGGAGCTGAAGGTACTCAGGGCAGCATATCCTATACCTCAGCAAAGTATCACAGAGCTCCACCATGGTCCCCAACGTGACACCCTGGGAACTTACATGCGCAGACCCCCTTCCCAGATTAGGAAGGCTAGGACCACACTAAGAAAAGCCGGGGGCAGACGAGAAGTATTAGGCTAAGTATCAAGACAATACGGTGTCTGAAACTGGAGCAAAACCTCCCGGTGGAAAAGCTAGAAGCTCCAGTGCCAAGGATAAACAGCTTCCCCCCAGGCCAGCTGCCCTCCTGTTTGGGGTTACACAACATCCCTGGAGAGACTACAGCAATTGCCTTCATGAGCAAGGAATATCACTGAGGTTGTTTAAAGTGCTTTTAGCATTCTTTAATGTAATGTAACAGCTGGGAACAGGAGGGACAGCACCAGGTGACCAGACATCTCTTGCAGACCACACAGCAGTGTTCCACAGATTATTGGTGGACTGCAAGCCCCAGGCTTGTAACTAATGGCTTGGGATATTAATAATGTAGATAGGACTAAGCATTAGGAAATGCACAACATGGAGGGGCCTAGGTACCTGATGCCTTCTCCATCTTGAATTTCTACGAGATTCTAGGAAGACGACTGTTTATGAGACAAATATCCATGAGGCACTCAAAAACCAGACTGCATTGCTGAGACATGGACGGATACTTTCGATGCATGGCTGGGTCACTAGTTTAAGATAAGGCAGTCCAAATCTCAAACTGGACTTTGTTTTGGGTTCAAGAGAACTAGGTCTTTGGGTCTCTGTCATTTGCAGGACCAGGAGTGGCAAAGGCTGAGATGCCACCAGTAGCACAAGGATCTTTGCAGCCACAGCAGAAATTTAAATGCCACAGCACTCATGGGAACAGCCCATTCTCAGGGGACTTCCAGGCAAGATTTCCAGCGTTATGTTTGAGGCAAGGAGGGCTGAGCAGAGGAAAGACGAGACAAACAGTGACCTGCTGAAATCTGTGTCTGCAGATAGTCCTCAGTTTTATGACTTTTGCCATGCCCCACAACTGGAGCTCCTGTTATAAACAGACTCCTCTAATTGTATTATTCTAGTTTCACTTCCCTATAAAGCCTCGTTTGCTGCAATCCCCATTTCACACCCATATCAAAAAAGAACCTCCCTCACCTTTCATATCGTAGGGTACATCTACACTTGCTCCCTAGTTCGAGCGAGGGATGCAAGTGTAGCCGACCGAAATTGCTAATGAAGCGGGGATTTAAATATCCTGCGCTTCATTAGCATAATCTCGCCCACGCATTATTCCGCTCAAGAGCTGATTTGAACCAGGAAGTGAGCTCCGGGACGCGTTAATTTGAATCAAACCCCTTGGTTTGAACGAACGTTACTCCTCATTATTTGACTCGTTATTTGAGGAGTAATGTTCGTTCAAACCAAGGGATTTGATTCGAACTAATGTGTCCCAGAGCGCACTTCCTGGTTCAAATCTGCTCTTGAGCGGACTACTTCACGGGCAAGATTATGCTAATGAAGCGCAGGATAGTTAAATCCCTGCTTTATTAGCAATTTCGGTCGGCTACATTTGCATTCCTAGCTCGAACTAGGGAGCAAGTGTAGACATACATAGAGACCCAGCTGTCACATCCAATAGCCCAATAAACAGAGACCGCGGGTGTTTTTCACACCCTTAGCAGCAGAGACAAGCCACTAGGAACTATCCTCCAGTCAAACATGGGCCACATTTTAGAAGCCTATGAACATCAGTTTCCACCATATGCATGTAAGCAAGAGACCCCATCGATCAAATTCAAGTGTTTAAAATGGAGACATCCTGGACCCATCAGATGCTACACTGCCAGTGACAGAAAACAACACGCCTCTGAACAGCGACAGCCTCGTCCATTTCCATATTCTGATTAAGTCTCATCACATTGTCAGTCATTTAAGAGATACACCCAAACATAATAGATCACTCAAGGACTCTAGTCTTATTAACGAAAAAAACATTGTCTTCCAATACAGGAGAGCCTCCTCTTCCTCTCTAAACTACTTCACCTCGATACACCTCGATATGTGTACTTAGTAATGACAGTGGAACAAATATCACTACCACATTCTCCCGAAGCACCAATTTCCTATGCTTTACTCTTCACAGGAGAGACAATTCCATTATCTATTCTGACCTTCTGTGTATCCGCATGGGCCATCAAATGGAACCCAGTTACCTTGAATCATGGGTGTTGCTTTCTCCTGGGAGTCAGTTAGTAAGCACCCCTCCCACCGCACCCTCCGCAGATCATGTGCGCTGCACCTTTAGGAGGTACATCTCAGAATTCAGTCTAGGAGATGGGTTTGGGGTGGTTTTAAATTAGCTCCATACCCGCCTAATCAAGGGCTCTCATGAGGCTGCAGAGAGATGAGAGGAGGGGGATGCTGTCTAAATTATGATACCCTCCAAAGCTTCTCTGTAGCAGAATCTCTGCAGTACTGCATGCTGTTGTCCTGGCCCCACATGCTCCTCTTCCTATGAGCCCCAGCATGACCCCCCCCCACCCCCACACCTCCACCCCACCCGGGCTAGGGATATCTTTTTCAAGAGAAACATAAATCCAATGTTTTGACTACATATGGTCCTCAAGGAAACCACAGCACTTCATTGGAAAAAGTTGAGGACTTAACCCTAGTGATCTTGGCTAAAATCCACAGCTGGTCAAAAGTTTGCGTATTTGGAGTTTTTGATAAAATAACCCCAATCCATCCCCACAAAAAATGTGGTGGTGAAAAGTTTCCTAGAAATGGCATTTCAGGCATTTTTAGATCTAGTTGAAATCTTTCAGTATTGGGGAGGGACGGGGGGGCATCAAAATGTTGGCAACTTCTAAATTAAAAACAAACAAAATACTCACTTTTTGAAAAATGCCGACATTTTTACTGATTTTTGTTAGTTTGTTTTTTACAAGCTGTGCTAAATTCAAACATTCCTCTTGCCTGCGTTCCACTGCCAGCTTCAACTAGATAGAACAATCTTCTTTGCTTCTCATCTTAAACTATTCTGTCCTGTTCCAGTGTGCTGCTAATCAGCTGCTGCACATTCCACCCCATAACTGGCTGCATTTCGCTGATAGGCACCAGGACCGAGATACTGTATAACCCTGCTTTATCAGGGCAGTGGGAAGATTGAATCAATAATGCTTTTGGATGGATTTTTGTTCTTGGAGCTAGAGGAATACTTTTTATTATTGCTTTACAGAGCCCAGTAGACTCCTTGCAGTACAGATAAGGAAACATGGTCTCTGCTTTGAAGGGCTTATGATCCGAAAAGCCAGGCCGCACAGTGAGACGTGGATAGGCAGAACCCTGCACCCCTTCCAAACCACACTGTGCAGGGGTTGGTCTGAGTGCCTCTCATTACAAGGTCACTGCCCAATTTAAGACAAGAGCCGGAGGAAAGAAGGAACAAAATAACAGGGTGGGGAGGAGGGGAAAGAGCATGCACAAAAGCAACAGTGGTGATTAAAAAGCAGAACAGTAGTGATGGAGAAGAGATCCCATTTAATTACAGGCCCTCGTGGAAACGCATTATAAATGCTGTCTTCACTCAGTTTATTAAACTGTACAATAGATTTAAATGTGACCGTGGGGCACTGTTACGCAGAGTCTTGCACAGCCAATGGGGGCGTGAGAATCTGTAAAACGACATCCAATTTCCCAGTGCATAAAAATCCTACACTCCATACAGGGCGGAGACCCCCCCACGTCCCCACTTCCAATAAAGGGAAAGCAATCGTCACATGCTTCAGTTCTATACATGCTGTACATGGCAGAGGAGCCAACTGCCTGACATCTGTACAAAGCTCGACAGCCACCAGCACAGAAACAAGCTGCACATCAGCTCTTCTGCAACACCCCCTGATGTTTTCCCCTCCTTCAAATCCCCCAGTCCTCACTTCCCAGCCTGGAACTGCACCCTGCTTCTCCTCACCCCACATGCCTTCTCCATCCTCATCCCTCCATTCACATCCCTTCTCCTAACACACTTCTCTGGACTGCCTCCATCCCTGCCCCTCGCACCAACTGACTCCGAAGACTCCTTTGTCATCACCTGCTCCCCCTCCCCTAAGAAAGCCCCCAGTTCCTTTAAGCTCCTGCTGAAGTCACCCAAACCACTAAACAGCTGCCTAGACCTGCCCCCTCCCATTCCCACTATCTGCTCCATGGGAGCCTCGCTGATTCTTCCCCGCTTCTATCACTGATGCTATATCTGCCCAGGAGAGGGCTCTCCACTCTGTGCCTTCCCTTAGATACCCCCTGCACTGAATCAGGTCACCCCTTTCCCTAAGCAACCGCTCGATGCTGGCTACAAAGGGCAGGCATGCTCCGATGCATGCTGCACTGACACATGACCACTCTCGCAAGTCAGATCCCCGTACTGCCGCGGTCCGCCTTTCAGATGCAAAACAACAAGATAATAAACAACAACCAACAACAACCCCTGCTCCTCGCCCCTCCGATGCCGACACCGTGGGCTAAACAAAAAACCAAAGTCATTCTGGCAGAGGAGAGCTCATTAAACCATTCACGAATCTTACTGCTCCGGTGGATTTTATGTTCTTAAAAGTAGTAGACAAAAAGATCCCCCAGACTGCTAACAACCTCACACAGCTGAGACAATGGCCTCTTTGCACCACGCCGCCTGGCTCTGGCATCTGACCTGGCTGCTGTCCACTAGAGAAGAAAAGCATTCACTGTCCCTTTAAGAACGCCCTCTCTTCCACATCAGCCAGGGCCTGTGTTAACCCTGCCTGTACCCTTTCTCCATTGCCCGATGGCCACTATTCAAAACACTACTTACATCTTCTCATCAGCCTTCTCCCAGCCTCCCTCACTCCTGTGCTGGGGAAGGCTGGAGGAATTTGATTTTTTATACCCAGGGGCTTCAAATGCTTTTCCAGGGATTTTTGTATGTAGGCAGAGCTGTTCCCTAAGCCTCTTCTTACCTGAAAGGGGAAACCAGCAGCTGCCTAAAGCGTCTCCCTTCTCTCTAACTTCAGCAACACATCTTCTGTTCACCACCATTCCCTGAAAGCTCTCACATGCGGGCCAGACACGCGCTTCTAATGCTGTCACCAAGGTTCTCCGTGAGGAAGGTCCCTCTTCAAAGAGGGATAGCTCAGTGGTTTAAGCATTGGCCTGCTAAACCCAGCGTTGTGAGTTCAATCCTTGCAAGGCCATTTGGAGCAAAAATTTGTCAGGGATGGTACTTGGTCCTGCTGTGAAGGCAGGGGACTGGACTCGAGGACCTTTCAAGGTCCCTTCCAGTTCTAGGAGATAGGCAATCTCCTTTAATTTAATTTTATGTTTATACAGGAAGACCTAGTGGCGCTGGAACTATATTTAGGGTGCAGGTGCTGGGCTGCACCCCATACACCTGTTCATGCCCCTCGCTGCTCCAGGCTGGGATCACACCTAGAGTTGTCATCAATGGTACCTGATCTGTCCAGTCTGGGAGAGTTGGCAACTTAGCCACAGCTAGAGGTGACGGCAAAGTTCCGGGGTGGCAGCAGGACCTTGAGCAGCAGAGGAGCCTGCAGGATTGGTGGTCTGGACCCTGGGAGGAGGGGTTTGCAGACACGGGAGGGGTCAGCGGGACTCCGAAGAGGCGACCCAGAGGCCGGGACCTGGGACTGGTGGGTCGGCAGCAGGGCCAAGCCCTGGGGAAGCCAGATGCAAAACCTCAGAGTGCGGCAGCACCCCCACACCCTTACTTCCTGTGCCTATGGGAAGGCCACCAACAAAACCTTTGCACAAAAATACAAGCCATCTGCTTCCCCAGCATGACCCAAGAGTAAGAGCACATCACTTTCATCCCTGCACAGCAGCCATCAGTCTTCAAGGGAGGGATATTCAATATCGGCTAACGATATCGGCTAAATCATGCATTCTTACTGGTTACTCGACTATTCTATAGTCCCTGGGGGTGGGGCCAACAGCCAGTGTGCACAGGCACCATTCCCGAGTCGTCCCCTGCCACTCCACGCTGCTGCCTCTGTATCAGTTTAAAAACCAGCTCCCCTAACAGACTGTAGAGCTGCCTGTCACCCTGTGCTATTGCCTCTGGTACAGACACAGCAGAGCGGGGTGACAGCAGCCCCTGTCCAGAGGCGGAATGGAGCTCCTGGACCAGTGTGAGCCAGAACCGAACCAGGCTGCCTGCCTGCCTCCTAATACACTTTAAATGCAGAGCTGCAGCGGGGGGAAGGTCCCGGACCCGGCACAAGCCAGGACTGATTTGTGCTGCTGGCCAGCCTGTTAAAAAATTTACTGGAGCAGGGAGTGGGAAATGCTTTTGCTTATCGGTTAATCAAGTATATTATTACATCCCTACTACAAGGTAGAACAGACGACCTCTTCAATGTTGACCTGCATCCCAAGTGAGTGCAAACATCCTAGAGAGATTATGAGATGTAGAAGGTAACCATCAAGTCAGTTTGGAATACAGAAAAGCTATTATGCTGTGGGGGAAACAATCCAAAACGTATGATGGGCTTGTACCATGTCACCTGTCACACATGGCAAATGGGTACAGAATGCTACCACTCTGACAGGATAGCACGTTGCACCTGTCCTGCACAGGTGTGAATGAAGACCCAATGTGTCTCAGGCCCAGCCGCACACAGAGAATGAGAAAGCTGAGCCAGCCCTAGAGCAGGTAGCACATAGGACATGCATTTGCAAGTCAATATAACAACACAAAAGGCTTGTGCAATTTACGGCTGCATATACTGAGCAATCACATAGCACGGAGGTGACAATCTGGTCACACTGAACAAGTGTATCCGTACAAGGGATGTCAAGTCCCATTTAATCAGTTAACCGGTTAAATGGATAGTAGCCAACAAATATTTGAAGAATGTAAACACGCGCACAAAAGAGAGAAATTATATAGTGCACAAAGAGAGGTTCAAATCAGTGAGAATTGGATGGAAGGGAACATTTAAGTAGAACATCAGGGAAAAAAAACTTCCCAGCAGTGAAAACTAGGGAAGTGTTACCACTCAGCATATTTATAATTTTACTAGAAAAAAAATCACTAGTAAATGCACAACAGGAGACAAATCCTGTATTCAAATGAAAATGGATGAATCACCTAACACCATAGGTCTCTTCCACCTCTACAGCAAGAAGGTCTGTGAGTGTTCTGTGATAGCTAGCATGCCAGTTCCTACAGCCAGTTAGTAACAGCTGACAGGGAGTCAGAGAAGAATCTTTAATGTTAAGAGTTTGTGGCAGGTTTGGATAATTATGAGGGCTGGTCGCCCATCATCACTCAACACTTTCACACTGGTTTGCTCCATTGAACTATGTATGACCCCAAAACTCCCCAGTGAAACTCAGCCAAATCCCCGTGTGATTCTTTGAGTTTTAAAAAGAAAGTCTGGCCTGATTCTATCCAAACAATAGGAAGGTCTCAAGACTGCAATGCTAGGCTGGAATCTTTGCAAGAACAAGTATTACATTTCTGCTGCTTCCGGTTCCACGTACGAGCAAAAACATGTGCAGCATTTGGGCCATTTTGCTTTCTGTTCCCGCAGTACAAACTATTACTCAGTTCATATTAAGAGGAAGGATGGCCAGGGGGTTAATGTGTTGATCCAGGACTCAGGAGATCTGAATACAATCCCAAATCTCTGCCACAGACTCACTAGATGATTTTAGGCAAATCACTTAATCTTTCTGTGCCGCATCTGAAAAACACGGATAATATTTCCTTTCCTCCGGCCTTTATACATCTTGCCAATTTAGGCTACAAAATGTTCAAAGCAGGGACTGTCCCTTATGGTGCATATACAGCACAGAGCCAATGGAGCGCTGATATTAGCTGGAAACCCTAGATATTACTACAGGTCGGACCTCCCCAGTCTAGCACCCTCAGGACCTCACTGGTCCTGGATGAGGGATTTTGCCAGACCAGGGGAGGGCTTTCAGGCCCCCCTGCAGCCAGCTCCCCACCTGCCTACCCTTGCACTGGGCTTCCCAGCTCACCCAAGCAGCACAGTTGAGTCATACCGGGCTTCCTGGCTCCCAGCCCTCCCCCCAACCCTCAGAGCCCAGCTGGACCGCGGGTCGGACTCCACCTTCCCCTCTGCAGCGTGCCGGGACACTCTGATCCTGGAACCACCATGGTCCTGCTGGACCAGAGAGTCCCTGTTTACAGAGGTGCGACACAAATAACAACAAAGAACGCGTTAGGACCTGCAAACAGGTTGGGCCGTTTCCCTGCTCAGCTGACAGAAGCCAAAACTCAGCAACATCGAGCCTCCCACAACTTCACTCCTGCCATGAATGTGTGATCACAGGCCTCTCGGTGACTGCGCATTTCCTCGTGGCTGACAGTAGAACACGTAAGCAGAACAGCCACAGCTTGGATGGACTGAGCGGCCTCAATGACCTTGTTTCAAGCAGAGGGCACTTCCTGCAAACCTCTTTGTGCTTGATTTGAATTTTAAAGGGGCTGAATAGCACCAGCATGGCAGCTCCAGGCCTCTACAAGTTTCTGACAATGCCTCAGCCTCCAGCACAGGTCTTTCTTCACAGCACTTGATGTGTCACCACCACCTACACCAGGGATGGCTGAAACCTTGTGAACTATTTTCCATGAATAGCCTTGTGAACTATTGTGAAACCTTGTGAACTATTTTCCATGAGCTTTACAAATCCCGTCATCTTGTCATTTAAACCCAGGCACGTTCCTCTGTTTGTGCCCCAAAAGGGTTTCAATTAAAAGAACAAATCTAGATACAGGGACATCTATGCTCTGTATTAGGGACAGATGAGCCATCCAAAAAGCTGGACTGGTTTAATTACGTGACCTACCATCTCTCCCCCCCATATTTGTTTTTCACTCAACCAGTTCTCACCTCTGTTTTTCTAGCAGGACTTCCCCCTCTCTCTGCTTCTGTTATTCCCATCTTTTTCTTCAACAGAATGAGAAGATAGCAGAGGTCGAGCTGCATTTTCCAAACTGAAATGAGGTAACCAGGCCTCATTCTATGCCTCCTTAACACATGGGCAGAGCGGCTGCCGTCAGTGTGTTACCACCTGATCAGAATGACAGTGATCTGAAATTGCCCAGCACCCGCTGAAAGGCAGTGTGGGTCACAAGACTATCATAACCAAGGCAATCTCCCAGGATACGGTAGTTTCCTAACTGCACTTGCACACCTTGAATTCGCGGAGTGCGGCACTTGTCCCGCAATAGCGCTTTGACTGGATGCAGAGGGCGTGCAAGGCTCTCTCAGCCACTGTTGCCTGCAATCAGCTTCTCACAGTCAGCGTTGCATGCACTTCAGATGCCACAGCTTTGCATGAGTGTGACTTTAGTAATAACAGTCGAAAAAAATGATGCAGCTGGAAGTCAGCAGAATCTGGCAACCCTGTATGTTGCAAAATGTCTTGTGGGCCACACCCAGAACCCCAATGGCCGCAGGATGCCCATCACTGGTCTAAAAGGAAACAATTAGTAAAACAGAACCTTAGAACACAGGAGCAGAATGTTTCAGAAGCAAAAGAAAAGCTATTCACTGACATACGGCATTCTCCCGGGCGACATCTACACTATCCCCCACTGGCAGGTATGTAATGAAAGACACATTGCGTCCATGCTGCAGCGCATAGCTAAGCATGTCACTGAAAGGCTCTGGCAGAGGGGAAAGACTGTCCATGCTGCAGGAGCCTTTTCCTGTTGCTGGAATCCTTCCCTTCAACGGGGAAGGTCTCCAGCAGTGAAGCACGGCTTAGTGCATGGGTTCCCAAACTGGGGGGCGTGAAGAAATTCCGGGAGGGGGGGGGGGGCGTGTGAGGTGACCCAGCCTCCCCATTAATCTTCCCCCCCACCCACAAGTTTTGCTGCTATTTTTGTTTTTCGGCCCCAGTCAGTTCCTTTTTTTCCCCCCCTTCCTCAACAAATTTTGCTGCTGGGGGGGGAGGGGGCGTGAGGGTTTCTCAAAAATCAAAAAGGGGGCGTGATGCCGAAAAGTTTGGGAACCACTGGCTTAGTGAGTAGAATACCATGTAGGGTGTGTACTCAGGTACATGTCCACACCCCTCAGGTATGTCTTTACTTGCATAAGCTGTGCCTCATCGTCTACCGGCACTAGGGAGCCTAAATGGGTATGCACGCCACACACCACCAAAAGCAGGGCTCAGTTTAGGTGCACCCACAGTCTCTCTCCCTCTCTCTCTCTGAAAGCACATCTTACTGAGATTAGGGCTGCTTTTTAATTGCATAATATTATTACTATTACTATTATTTACTTATTTAACTGATGACTCTTGCAAAAAAAAGTGAAAATTATTAAAAGCTGGTGCATATAAGTAACTATTATAGTAAAAATTACTCTTCACCATTATGCAGCACTTTTTACCTGAGGATTGCAAAGCACAGGATGCTCTCGGGATCCCTTTGCCTTCTGAAAGGCTCTAGCATAAACATAGTAGCTGTTTAACAGCCCACAGCTACACCAAACAATAGTTTAGAACAGCAATGGGCGATGGAGGCTAGCAAGTAGGCCGCATGCATGGCCCTCCATCTCAGTGGGCTGCAAGACTGTCATAACCAAGACAGTCTGCTGGGCTAGGGTATCTTTGGTACCTACACATTCGCACCTAGAATGTATGGTGTGTACAGACTGAACCATAGCAGCACTTTGACTGGATGCAGGGGGAGCTTCTGGCTCTCAATCAATGCCGTGTGCAATCAGTATGCACCTTGCTTCATATGTCCTCGCTTTACGAGCATGTCACTTTAAGTAATGCCAGTAGGAACAAAACTACACAGATGGACACCAGCGGACTCTGGCAACTCTATGGATGGGCAACAGTAAACAAAATGTTTCACGAGCCATACACAGAACCCTGATGGGCCACACACGTGGCAGGTTTCCCACGGATTTAAAACGCAAAGCTAAAATGTTAGGGGGATTTTAGATTGGCAGAATGTGATTCAGCACACTGGATTCTGGCTAGGACGCACTGATTCTTACAGAAAGTGTCCTGGAGACTTTTCAATTACCTTGATGGCTTGATCCTGCTGTTGAGTGAGCATTCAGGATCCAATCTAGCAAAACATTAGTTATTGAGACCCAATGAAGGCCTATATTCACATGCTACACACTAGTGTAATAATTGTGCAAAACAAGCCTTGTGAGGTACCATCTGAAAACCAACGGCATGCTGATCAGTAGGGAAACAAAGCAAATCTGCATTTCAGTATATACAGGGGAGAAGAAAGGGCACTTCCAGATTCTATGTCACCTTTCTCCTCCTTGAATACAATTACATTTAGGGATAAAAAGTGAAGGGCAAACGACATGCAGTCTCTTAGTGTCTGTCTCTTTAAGCAGCTCTTTTACCTAAAAAGACAAAGGAAGCTGCCCTCTGGACTTTGGAGGCAGAGCCTGACTTGGGAACATGTGGTAAGAATCTGACATTGAACCAAGTCTAGTTTGTTACGCCTTAGCTACGAAGAAGCATTTTATTTTCATTTCTCAAGTAACCTCTTCTGACTAATACTTTGCACTTGTACTCACTTTTAGAGTTAAATAAACTTTATTTAACTATTTTGGAGTTAAATACACTTTTTTGTTTATGCAAAACTAATCCAGTGTTGCATTTAAACTGAAATGTTTGGGTAGTAAGTTAAAGAGCAAACTGTTGTATATTGACCACTTCCAGAGGCAATGAACCTGTAAATATCTGAACTGTCTAGGAAGGGAGTGTTCTAGGGTCACCCTACAGGTAGCAACCAAGGTTGCAGGAAGCCAGAGTGCGACGGGTGCATTGCTGGCAGGCTGCTGGCGTCAGAGGTGCTAGACTTGGTTTGTGGCTATATACACAGACGCTCAGGGAGTGACCTGCATGCTGTTTGTGAGGCTCGGGCTGGCAGTTTCAGCAGCAAAGCATTGTGGCGCACCCCAGGTTGCAGGGCAGGAGGTGACATAGTCTCTCAATGGTCTGGATTGCACCCTGGAATGTGAAACGCCCGAGCAGTCCTACTGACTTCAATGGCACTGTGTGTGTGCTTAGATCGTATCACTTTCTTAAGAGTTTTCTGGATTGGAGACAAAACTCCTCAGTGCCCTGCAGAACCAAGCCCTGCGGCACATTTCATCTCACAGTGTTTTTTCGAGGAGAAATAAATATGATAAACCTAATTTTATAGATGGAGAAACTGAGACAGGGTCAAATTGATCACATCGAAAGTCACTGACATAGCCAGGCATAAAATCCATGCTTCCTGACTTTCTGCCCTGTATCCAATTCTGTTGGACCACACCTCCACAAGTGGAAGCAAGGTTCTGGGCTATGATGCATCTGAAAGATGCTAGCACTAGCACAGCACCCAAGCATCAGTTCAACCCCAACAGGGAAACCTGCTACCTACTGAATGTGACCTGTAGCCTCACCTTATTGACGTCGAGCAAGATCTCTCCAACAGTCCAAATTTATCTTTACTTAAGGCCCAGAGGAAACTGACATGAATTCACAAAGCATTTTGGTGTCACCTTACTTGCCTTTTTTGTTCCCCCTCCCCCATCACCACATATTTCAGGCAAAAAATGTCACCCCAGCTGTAGCCACATTCCCTGTGCATGTTAGCTTGAAATGAAGAAGAAAAATACAAATTTTCAACCGTTTGCAGGTGAAAATCGAGCCAAACAAAAAGAAACGCCTCACTGTTTTTGCAGAGTTTTCACCAAGAGTTTCAGCCCTGAGCAACCGAAACTTCAGCCCCAGACCTGCACCACAATCCAGTCAGGTCATCACCAAACAGTCCACATCCACTACAAATAATATTCTTATTACAGTCATTTGACAGGGGGACACCACCAATCATTTCAACTCAGAATGCGGTTGTGTGGTCCAATGCATAGGTTCTATTCCTAGGTCTGAATTCTAGTCTTAGCTCAACCACTGACTCACTGTGTGACCGTGGGCAAATCACTCTGGGTATGTCTACACTGCAAACAAAGGTTTGAGCTCACACTCTGCTCTGACCACACACACATCAGTCTGACTTGGGTCAGCAAGCAACTGGAACCCAGGCCCTGCAACCCTGTGAGTGGGGAGGGTCAGAGCCTGAGTCCCACCGTGACTCAGGTCCATGCTAAGAATGTTAAAGACTAGTCAACTATCCAATCAGCATTTGCTTATTGGATATTAATGTCACCTAGTAGACTAGTCAATCTCCCCCCGCGCCTTGTTGCCTCTATGAAACAGAGGCAGCAAAAGGGGGGGGGGGGGTCTTCAAAGTGGCAGCGCCACACAGCAGCACTGCCGCTTTGAAACCCCAAGACGGCAGCTGCACAGCTGAGCCTGGGATCAGCTGTGTGGCGGGCTGCCCCTTTAAAACGCCACATCCGCGTGATTCAAAGGGGCAGCCCTGGCTGACCCCGGGCTCCCCACAGCATTTCCCCAGGACCTGGGATCAGCTGGGGAATGAGAGAGTCAGATCAGCTGTGCGGCCGCTGCCCCCTTTGAAGCTGCTGCCTCCACGGGATTCAAAGGGGCAGGGGAGCCCATAGCTGAGTCCCCCACTAACCACAGCCTCCATGGCTTTAAAATGCACAAGAGCCCCCGCTGGGGACTCTTGTGCATTTCAAAGCAGGCACCTTCCCATTGGCCCTAGCTGTACAGGGAGTTCCCCACTCCTCCTTTGAAATGTACAAGAGCCCCTGCTGGGAATTTCAAAGGAGGAATGCGGAAGGGCCTGTCAACTAGTCAATTAACCGCATTTTAACATCCTTAGTCCATGCCCTACCATTTTGCAATGTAGACACAGCTTAAGCCACACATCCAAGTCAGAAGTACATAGACCAGTATGGATGCATTAGCGTGGCTAGTGAGACCCAGGTTCACAATGCAGGGTCCACATTCAACCACAGACTAAGAAATATCAAGACCACAAGCCCAGGTCCCATAGACCTGGAGACTTACCCTTCAAGGTCTGATACAATGCCCAGCCCCGCTCCAATGTAAGTCTATTTGACCTGGCCCTCAGCCCCTCTAAACATCAGTTTCCCTTCAGTAATGATGTTTACCTACCATCACCAAGGGTTCTGAAGTAAAGAGATGAAAATGGGCTGGACAAGTGCTAAGCATCATCAATAGTATTTCCCACAGCTACTACCGAGAAACTAGCACATACCTTGCTGTTCATCTGACCTTCCTGTCATGTCATTCTACCTGCACAAGAAACAGGTCAGAAATGCATCAGAAGATTTTGAGAAGAATTTTATCAAGTATGTTCCTAATGAAAGGAAATGGGCAGCACAGCCCTTTAAAGACACAGGTTCAATCAACTGAAGTCAAAAGCATTTCATGCACGTTCTGTTCACAAGGAGAGATGTGTGACGTGCCGCAGGATACGCTACACCTTCTCTTCCTACATCCTCATCAAGGGCAAGTTTCAAAAGTGTTGATTCCCAAGGTTAAATCACAGAATTTAAAAGTCCTGCATTTAAAAGCCCACATTTCCAAAACGTAAGAGTCATGTTTGTAAGTAGGGATGTTAATTAACGTGTTTTTCTGTAAACAGGTAACTGCTGGATTTGGTTTTTTTTAGCGGTTACATCTTTACATGTGGGGGGCAGGCGGGAGCTGGTCTTTGCAGGGATCCAGCTTTTAAACCGGCTCCCCAGGAGCCATGGCTTCTGCCTCTTCCCTTCCCCCGCCCCCATGTCTCTGATAAAGAGACAACAGTATAGAAGGCTGGTGGTCCCAGAGGAACCAATACACATGGGGGGAGCCAACTTGAAAGCCACTTCCTGCGTATACTGGCTCCTGCCTCACGAATACCTCCTCCCCTCCCCTCCTGCCTGTCTATCAGAGGCAGCAGAAGGGGGGCAGAGCTAGTGCTCATGGGGAGCTGCTTCCTGAACACAGGATCCTTCCTGCCCCCGCCCATGCTGTTACCTCTGTGGGAGGTGGGGGGGGGGGGGGGAAGGAGGTGGATCCATGCAAGCAGAGCCAGTACACACAGGGAACTAGCTTGAAAGCTGGCTTCTCGTGTACCGGTTCCTTCCTGCCCCTCTGACCCCCCGCAATGCTGCCTCTCTATCAGGGAGGCAGCGAGGAGCAGGGAGGTGGCTCCACGGGAGCCAGCACATGCAGGGAGCCAGATAAAAGCTGGCTCTCCATGGGCACCAGCTCCTGCCTCCCCTCCCCTTGCTGCTTCTGATAAAGAGGCAGCGGGGGAGGGGGCATTTGTGTAATCATTAGAATTAACCTATAAGCTCAGGCTTTTCAGTTAATCGCTAACAATTACACGCTAACATCCCTATCTGTAACATGCACATAAATGTACAGGTCTTATTTGATCAGTCTTCAAGGGAGAGTTAGTACAATATTTTTTCTTTCAAATAAAACATAGAAAAGGGGATGATGCAGACAAAGAGGAGATACTGAATATGCAGAAAAAAAACACAAAGTGTAACACGTTAACTTTTAATATAAAAGTCAAACACTACAGTACATTATGTAACTCCCCTTGAACTATTTAAGTAGGCTGCTTTTTCATCAAATATGGGGGGGGGATTCATTAATATTTCCACCACATAGCATAGCTCTTATATCTTTATAGTATCTATATGGAACTGGAAAGATTATGCATGGCATCATCACCCTACGTAACAGAAGAATAAATGAGAATTTCCAGATACACACACGGGTAAATTAAACTCTCAGCAATAGCAGGTTAAATTCAGATTTGCAGAACGAGTCTCCCCAACTCTCTCTCTTGCTGCTCAATTATATTAAACTTCAAAGCAGTTGTATGGATAGCTCTTTCAGTCACATACGGTTGACAGGCTGCTTAAGTACCACTCCCTATCTTACACAATGGTGGCTGCAAGCAAAACACAACAAAAATCAAGGGACAAGGCTGCTGTCAGAAGCATGGCTCAAATACAAAGAGGTTCTGAAGTGAATATATACAGTGAACATAACTGAAACTGCCTGAAGTTAATCCCACTGCTCTGTGAGGTTCAAGAGCTACAGCTAATTTTAGTTTTGATATTCTAAATCCTCCCTAGCTCTCTAGCTCTTCCCTTCCCCAACAACTGTAAAATAAACCTTTTCCCTGCAGACTGGTAGGAGGTTGGAACATTGTTTCTTGCTCTAACACACAGAGGACGGGATGAGGGAAAGAGGGTTTATATTACAGATTTATATTTTTAGGCCAGCTCTTTAGCCCTCATTTTCACAATCGGTTCTGGAAATATTCTAATCAATAGTCTAATCCCAGGGGATCCCAGGGAGCAGAGAAAGAAGGAAACCAAATCCATCACCAGTGTTCCCTATACACTGGGCACATGTACAGCGGCTCAGAAGAGATTCAAATGCCACCCAGCTGATTAGCAGAGCACCCACAGCTAGTGACATCATAATATGACCTCAGAATGTGATATTACTGTAAAGAAGCATAATTATGTGATGCAACAGATTTGTCCTACAAGTGGGTAACAATGAATTCCCTGCCTACTAGTCAGAAAGGAGGCTGACAAAAGTCTGTCGCTCTGTGCTATAACTCTACTGCAGGAAGAAATCGAGAATCTTTCATAAAATTGCTCCATGAGAAAATCTGCAGTGACCTTGATAATCTCATTTGTAACTGGAAACGGTGACTTTTAGCCATGTAGGACTGAAAGTTATATTGGCCTGCCACTTGCTTGACGATATAGCTTCAAACACTGCCAGTCCAAAGCTGCAGTTCTTCCTTAAACAAGTGATAAAACTATTCCTATAATGGCTTTTTGTTATGCAAGTTGTACGCAAACCTACACATTAATAATTCTTACACGAGTCTGACAAACACCCAAGGACAAGGAAACCTGTGTTTCAGTCTTGGATCATGCACATAATTCCATTAACTACCACTAAATGTGGCTAGGAGAAAACAGGCCCTGAAACATCACTCTTAATATATCCCTCTGGGCCTAGGAATTTCAGCACACCCAGCAATTAAAAGTGACTGTTCACATTTCCAAGACACAATCACCGTGTTTACAGGTGGATAAAAGGGAACAGCGCAATAGCCTAGAAAACCCAGTTTTACAAAACTGTACACGATATGGGATCTTTTTGCCCACCACTAAAATGCAGTCAACTCTGAGAAAGAAAGTGGTATTTTATACATATTTAATAGGGAGAAGTGCAGAACAACTTCTCCTATTGGAACTATGAAGGGGGAAATGCGGAAATACAGAGCAAACTGGAATTTGGCCGGCATACTTTGGTCTAACGCACTACTCCTCTGAAAGTGCCTGCCAGAAAATCTTTCAACAACACGAGTGCTCAGGTCCTGATTTAGGCTTCTCGCTAGGGATGTAATAATGTAACTGGTTAACTGATAAGCATGAGCTTATCAGTTACCATAAAGGTTACACACTGGTTCCCAGCCCTGCTCCTGGGGAGCCAGCTGCCACCCTGAACTGCTGGCTCTGTATCAGAACCCACAGCACAGGGCAGCAGCCAGCTCCTTGGGAGCAGAGTCAGGAGTCAGCATAGAAGCCGGCTTTCAGCGTGCACTGGTTCCCAAGGAGCTGGCTGCTGCCCTGTACTGCTGCCTCAGTGTCACAGGCAACAATGCTGGGAGGCAGCCAGCTCCCGGGAATAGGGTCAGCAAACTGGAGCTGGTTTAAAAGCCAGGGAGCCGGCTTCCACCCCATGCTGCAGGCTCTGCAGTATAAAACTTATATTGCAGAGATCACAGCACGGTCAGCTCCTCTTTAGCCCTCAGTACAGTTTGAACCTCCCAAATCCGGGACTCTCTGGTCTGGCAACATCCGTGGTCCGGAAGGAGGGACCATGGATGTTGCTGGATAAGAGAGCCTTGGAGACAAGGAACACAAGTCAATTGGGAGTCCCCCAGGCGCTGGGAGCCCCAGCTGGGCTGGCAGGGACTGGTCCTGCAGTGGGTGGGGAGTCCAGACTGGGGAGCCCCTGCAGCAGCTGAGAGGAATCCCCAGCAGGTGGGAGTGGGCAGTGGAGGCCAGAGGGAACTCCTGGCCCCAGCCTGGAACACCAGTGGCAGCAGGGCCAGCAGGAAGGCCTGGCCTAGGCGGGAACGCTGGCAGAGAATACCAGCCCAAGTAGACTGACCATGTGAGTCCCGGCACGGGGACCAGCAGCAGGGAGGGAAGCCCAGTCTCCAGGGATGCCCAAAGCCTAGAGAGGAGCCTTGACCTACGCCAGTCTGGCAAACTCGGTGGTTCGGGACCATTCAGGCCCTGAAGGTGCCAGACCAGGGAGGGCCAACCTGTATAAGCTTAATACTGCAGAGCCCGCAGTGTGTAACCATGTAGTCACTAAGATTTTTAACGGTTACATGGTTCCCTGATTAACCGCTTTTTAACATCCCTGCTTCTCACAAGAAAGCCATCACCTACAAGAATACGGTGCCCCCTCATATTGGGACCCTGACTCACTGCTAACTCAGAGGGAAGAGTGACACCTATTGAAACACAAGGATCACATCTTTCAAGATCTCCAACTCTATAAAATCTCTTGAAGTCTCACATCACATCCTACTGAGCTTTCGAAATCTGACAAGACTGCAGCCCAGTGCACTGGCCGACGTTTCAGTCTTTACGGATACTCTGATATATTGAGGGTGTGTCAAGTATAGTTACACTATTAATAGACAAAATAATGCACAATAGTGTTCATAGGGCAGTGCAAAGGCTAACAGGAGAGAGTTTTGTACACTAGATACACACGCTTACAGAATTTATAACACGTCTTGCTTGCTTTGTGGAACTGCTAAACCATTATGCAACTCACCAGCCCTGCCCAATGACATATATGGCAGTGCATCTATAAAAGGTTGTTTTTTCCCCTAAAAAGCAAGGCAAATGATGTAGAATTTTCATATATTAACAAATTGCCATTTTATGTCATATGTACACACGTATAAACACAAGCTATGTCTGTATTTGCACATAAACACAGAATTACAGAAATTAGAGATGGGAAAGATGGCACTCGTCCATCCCTGGGTCCCATAGCAAGATGTTTTCCTGATGCTGCATGTTCCAGTGCTTTTCCATATAACAAATGATCATCAACAACCCAAACCAATAAAAAATCACTTCTCATGCACCTTCCATGTAAGAATCTTAAAACGCTTTCCCACACACTAATACAGCAAGCCATAAAGTAAGGGGCTAATTTTATTCTTCCAATTCCTGCTTTACACATGGGGAAAAACAGAAGTTAGTCCAGCATGTTGGGAACTTACATCATGTACAATTTCATTTTAAATTACAAAGCCATGTTGCACTGAAAAGGGTGGAACCTCCCCCATTGGATAAAGTTCTGATTACCTTGTGTTTTGGTTTTGAATCGCAGGCATTTACCATCTAACGTATATTTTGCAGCAGGATTTGATTTTAATTATAGATAGATGGATTCAACTTGAACAGAGCCACACCCCCCCCTTTGCAGACCAAATTTCCTCCCCCAGGGCACTGTCTCTTACAGCAGTACATCATCTAATAAACCATCTTGTTAGTCTTTAAAGTGCTACATTGTCCTGCATTTTGCTTCAGCTCCCAGACTAACACGGCTCCATTTCTATCACTATTCAGCAGTGCTATGGATCCCTGAAGAAGACTTTCCACTAAGAATGCTGGGGGGGGGGGGAATGCTGTTCCCAAAACCAGCAGCTACAGCAAGAGTCTCTGCCTGCCATGGAGCTGCACGTCCCCCGGAGACATCCCGGAGAGCGGCTCTTTAAAGCACAAGTTCAGCGGGGCCAGGATTCAGCGCTCACCCCTTCAGCCAGGAGGAAGGACCGCTGCGTCGCAGTCCCGGTGCGCAGATGCCCGGGCTGGGAATGGAAACCGACAGGATCCCTCCCCCGCCCCTGGAGGCTCCATTAGCACTCGGCACCCTGCAGCGCCTTTCCCCGAGCAGACAAGCGTCGCCCCGCGGGCAGGGTAGTGCCTCCTCCCCGGCGGCGCGCGGCGCAGAGCGCTGGCCCGGCGGAGGGTCGCTCGCCCCCACCCTGCCCCGCGGCTTACCAGGCGAGCTTGAACCCTTTCATTAGGACAGTCACGAAAACCCGGTGCCCGGCTCCTGGTCCGCCCGCGGCCGGCGCCAGAGGTCCCAGGACATACTGGAGCAGCCGGGGCAAGAGGCGGCCCCCCGGCCAGCGCAGTGTCCCATGCGCGGCGCCCTTGCGGCAGGGAGGCAGCCGCGTCCTGCCCTGCCCGGCGGGACCCCGGCTGCGCGCCCGGCTAACACGGGCCCCCGGCGCCGGCTGCCGCTGATCTCTGCTGAGCATGTGCGGCGCCGGCTGCAGGGCAGCGGGCTGGAAAACATGCCCTGGCACGGCCGCCCGCTCGGCGGTCCCCGGAGCGCAGTGGGGCGGAAGCCGGCCCCGTCCGCTCCCCTCGGGCGCGCAGCAGCCGGCCCGAGCAGTGCCGCCCCCGACAGCCCCCGGAGCGGCGGGGGAGGGCGGCAGCGCCCAGCTGAGCATGGGCCGCCCGGGCGCTCCGGTTCCAGCTGCTGCGCACAGCCCGGAGCCCCGCCGCGGGAGGAGAAAGCCACGAGGGCAGCCTTGGCCCCGTTCTCTTTATGCGCCCCTAGCGCTGGAGAGGGAGCCGCCAACACCCCCGAGCGCCTCGCTGCAAGAGTTCAAGGAGGTTCGGATCCAGGGTTTTGGGTTAGCCCGTGAGGCGGGGCAGCCGGGGAGATTCGGGGTCCCACGCCCCCCGGAGCGCTCCGACCTGGCAGTTTGGTTCAACGCCATCTCCACATTGCGCAGCGCAGGCCCAGCGCTCCACGCCGGAGTCTACGGCCTGGCACTGCAGAGGAGCAGCCCGGGGGCGGGAGACCTGGCCCCTGTTTTAAAACACAGAAGCAGCCCCACAACGGAAAGCCTGAGCCTCACTGAAACTGAAGGGGGGTTTTCCAGGAAGTCACAACTGTAGTACCCGCATGTGATGAAAGGCGCAAGGGATTTTAGCAGCGAGGAAACCAGTGCAGGGGGTGCTCTCTCCCCTTCCATTCCACTGGGCCTTACCTCCCACCGCCAGGTCAGCACTTCCTACCACCCTGCTTGCTGCTGGGCTGAGTGTGGACGCAAAGGCAAGAATCCCAACTACTGAATCACCAGCAGCAGTTCCTGCAATATCTTGAAGCCAGCTCTACACACAACAGTTCGAATTCTTCTATGGGCCAAGCGACATGGACAGTGTGTGTTAGGTTGACCTAGCTACATGGCACAGGGTGTGACATTTTTCACATCCCCACACAACCCAGGTAGGGGCAGGCAACTTGTTGCCACCTTTCAGAGAGGTGAAATCATTTCATCCAAATCTACCACCGCAAGACTGTCCATCCCCCGGGGAGACTTTCTCCTGTTTCCGTAGGAGGGTGGGGAAGCACTGGGATGGGTTCCCTAGGGGGAGGGTGAAATCTCCATCCCTAGAGATTTTTAAGTCCCGGTTTGACAAAGCCCTGGCTGGGATGATTTAGTTGGGGTTGGTTTTGCTTTTATTAGGGGGTTGGACTCAATGACCTCCTGAGGTCTCTTCCAGCCCTAGGACTCTGCCTGAATCATATGCTTATCCATTGAGACACTAGTCTCGCTATGGTAGCCCATGTATTTGTGAGTATGATTGGCAGCTGCAACTCCTGTCTAAGGAGGAAGCCACGCACTCTGAAAAGTCCTAACTTGTGTAAAACACAAAGTCTCCCTACCTACATTGGCGCTTATTAGTGAGATGTTACTGCAAAAGAATGATTGAGCTAATTTGATATCCAATCTGGGGAAGTGGTTAGTACGGGAAGCCTCAATCTCTTTTAAATTAAGGCAAGACTAAACCTCAGGGTTCCATATCTGCTCAGATGAGCACAAAGAAATTGGGCAACTGACCCAAACTTTTCCTCAAGTATCCTTCCGGGTCTAACAAAATGAGAAAAAGTTCCCCATTTCAAGTCAGGCTGAGAGAGCCTCTCTTGTGCCCACCCAGAAACCAAAGATAAGTGGAAATTAATCATGATTGCCAGGAAAGAATTTCAAACCACAAGATAAGGCTGTTGGAGACAGAGGGGAGAGCTCAGCTGAGTGCTGGTATCTGTGACGGAAGATGCATTCTGAATCCTCTGTTACATCAGCCAACACCATAACTTTTTGGTACCTACTTTGGATTAAAGCAACTAATACAGAGCCTGACACTGTACAGTGCTAAGCAGCCTAAGTTCCCAGTGGCTTTAGTAGGAGCTATGGGGACACAGTGCCCATAGGGTCAGATTCAATACTGAGCAGGGCAGTATTCCTTGTAAATTGAGCACTGGAGCGGTCACACAGCAGTGGCTGCCCCACTGATAAGCAGAGCGTCCATAGCCCGCAGCATGTGTTTCTACTGGTGGTGCACATCTATTCATGCCTCAGTGCACATAACAAAATTTATCCACACACTTGGATGGAAAAAATCGGGGGACATTGGAGCAGGATTGGACTTGGACTGCACACTCTAATCCAAGTATTCCCAAACGTTGAAGGAATTTGGTTCTGAACTGAATCCCATAGTTAGCAAACAGATTCCCTGAGTACTTCAGTTTCACAAAATACACTTCCTTATGCCACTGCAAAACTGCAAAGAGTGAGGAAATCATCATTCCCACCCTACACAACTTCCAATCCAGCAACCTCCCTTCCCCGGCTAACGAGATCCACAGCTTGAGCCCATCTTAGTTTCTGAACGGCTTTCCTCTCCCTGGAATGCTTTGAGTCTGTGGCCTGCAAGCAGTTTTGGAGCCAGGCAAACTGCAGTGCTGTAAAATGGGTCAGGAGATTTCCAAATCTGGTGAATCTAGGACAGAGCGCTGCTGCAGAGTCACACCTTTGGAAATGAGAGCTCAGGTGGGGGGGTGGGAAGCTGAGCAGGAAGCCACGTGCTGTTTTATAAGAACACTTTAAGGTCAGGAAATGATCAGGAGCGGGAAAGGCTGAGGGGAGGGGGGAATAGAAGCTGCAAACTCTGGCAGAACTGACTGCTCTTTCGGGGAGAATTTGGCTGGCATTTGCATTCTGGCATCCCTGAAGGGTGTTTTGACTGAGAGGCTGCAGCTAGCCAATCAGGTTATCCCCACTGTCATTGTTACAGTGTTGTCTTCAAGTCGTCATTGTCCAGTCCAAGTTGAATCTCAAGTCACTACCGTTCAAGTCTCAAGTCGAGTCTCGAGTCCCTAAAGTCACTTTCGAGTCAAGTCCCAAGTCGCATCTCAAGTCTTAATTTAAAAAATGTCAAGTCACTTTTGTACAAGCTGTCAATAGCGGCATTTTTGGACAATTGTTTCACCAAGTTGATTTAACAAAATTAGCAAGTCTCAAGTCACAAACAATGAACCCGAGTTGAGTCTCAAGTTGAGTTGCCTTGTGACTTAAGTCGGACTCGAGTCAACAACTCTGAATTGTTACTCTCAGGTCTGCACTCCCAGTGCCTTCTCCCTCTATGTCAGCTAATGCTGCAAGGGTGAGTCCTCTTCTCTCTGCTCCCCCTGTGCCCAGGCACACCCCAAAGAAAGGAAGTCATATTCAATATTAAGCTGGGCAACATAAAAGCAAGGGAGGATGGATAAAGCACAACAACTGGAATTGCCTCCGCGGAGCTGAACCCAAGGGTTAGTGTCTACTGGCCTATTTCAAAAAGGTGGAGTCAAATGAGATTATCCACCTACTGTTCCTTGAACATCTACTCCATTAAACGGGAATGTAGGATAGTTTTGTGATTGAGATGTAGCATTGGAGCCCAAGACTTCCCAATTCAGTTCCTGGCTCTGCCACAGACTTCCTGTGTAACACTGGGCAAATCACTTAATCTCTATATACCTCAGTACCCCATCTGCAATACAGAGATCAATACTTCCCCTGCCTCACTGGGGGTATGTCTACACTGCAGAGTTTTTTCAGAAAAACAGCTGTTTTTCCTAAAAAACTTCACTTCTGAAAGAAGCCTGCAAGAGCTAGACATAGCCTGGGTGCTGTGGGGATACATTTGTTAATGAGAGCTTGTGGTCCAAAGGAAATCTCATGAAGGCAATCTCTTTTGTGGAATTTTGGTGCTTTTTCTTCCAGCCAGAATCAGGAACTGAAGCCACACACACAACAATTAAAAAACAACAAAAGAAAAACCTTTTCCATTACTTTTCCATTATTTAAGAAAGGCTTGGAAGTTCTGGCTGGTACAAGCCACTCAACGGAGTCTGGATTCTTCCTGAACCTCACCTATAAACTATCAAATCCTCTTCAGCCTGCAAAACTAGGCTGGAGTGCTTGCAAGTAAAGAGAAGCTAACTCATTCCTGCCCTGTACCTGGTGCTAAGAGTTCAGATTGAGTAGTGATTTACACTCACTTTGCTACAGGTGTAAAATATCTGTAAAAACTGAGAAGCAAAGATGGAATCGGACCATCACCTCTTCCATATTGCATTTCTGGTTAGGTTTCAAGACACAAACCTCTCCTTGCAGCCTCACAGCACTTAACCTTCCAATCCTGGATGGAAGTCATCATTGCAGGAGTCACCGTGGAAATAAAAAGCTTTGAAAATAGCTTTTCAAAGTTATAGCTGGATCTGCTTCGATAAAAATAATAGATTTTTATCAAATATACTTGAACTGCATTTTTTTTCACTCTTTGCTTCAATTCAAAGTTTAGGTTCAGTTCGAATCCCTGACACACACTGTATTAGTCACTCCCCTGCAATCCCAGTTTGAGCAGCTGCCGGCTAATAAAAGGCAAGGAAATAAACAATCTCTAATCCAACGCACTGAGATACAGTAAATGGGCATCTTTTCTGGCATCATTCATCATTCTAATTACAGTGCATAACAGAGGAAAACACATCTCCTGCCAGATGGGATGAGTGTATCAGGTGTTTAACTCCTCCTCCCCGGCTTCTTCCAGGATATTCCCACTGTATACTTGCAGTACAGAGAATAAAAACTCTGCAATGTCAGAGGGCATTGGGTTCTCCATTATCAGTGGACTCTTTTACCTGGGATTTGATTCCATCTCCACCCACTGTGTCCTGGCTGTGCATCCTTACCGCACAGTGGGGCTGGTTTTCTTTGCTCTCTTTGCTAGGTGAACTATCACCCCCCCCACCCTTTCCTCTCATTCAAAAGCAGGGACAGATTAAGAAGGGCTGCCATTTATAACATGACAAAATTCTCTGTACTGAAACAAAATGCTATTCTCCTTTGATAGTGTTACTGGCCTAAGCAGATATGGGAGAAGTAGTAGACATGATATACTTTGATTTTAGCAAGGCTTTTGACATATGTCATTCTCATAAACGAGGGAAATGTGGTCTAGAATCGAGATGAATTTATTGTAAGTGTGCAGCTGAATAAAATACTTTACTAAAAATGTAGCTATCAGTGGTTCACTGTCAAACCTGGAGGACATATCTAGTGGGGTTCCATAGTAGTCAGTCCCTGGCCAGGACTATTTGGTGTCTGGGAGGTGGGCTAACGCCCGCCCACATCTAAAGGACCTCCTCCCAGCCTGCGGGTAGAGTCCACAGAACCCAGAAGAACCAACTAATTACTGGGGACAAATAATGAGAAAATAGGGACGGGTGTGAGGGTCAAAGGGCTAAAACGAGGGAACCGGACAGGGATACCGAGCAGAGAACCCTGGAAAGTGCCTCTGCTCCCCAAAGGTCTTAAGAGAGCCAACGGACGCTGCCCATTGGACCTCTGCCCGGGTACGTGAGCGGATACAGCAACGGAAATAGGCCCCTCCCCCGCCCAACCTCTTCTCCCTGGTTTTATAGATTGCCAATTTGGCCATAGCCAGGAGGAGGTTGACCAGGAGGTCCCGCGACTTTGTGGGGCCATGGATGAGATGTGCGTAAATTAAAAAGTGGGGGGAAAGTGCAGTCAGAACCTCAACCCTGGGCCAGGAGCTGTTCAATATGTTCCTTAATGGCTTGGATAAAGAAATGGAGAATACACTTACAAAATCAGCACATGACAACAAGCTGGGGAGAGGAGTTTCAAGCATTTGGAAGACAAGATTAGAATTCAAAATGACCTTGACAAACTGGAGAAATGGTATGAAATCAGCAAGATGAAATTCAATTAGGGGAATTGCAAAGTCCTTAACTTAAGAAGGAAAAATCAAATGCACAACTACAAATTGGGGAATAATTGGTTAGGTGGTAATACTACTGAAAAGCATTTGGGGCTTACAGTGAATCACAAATTGAATATGAGTCAATAACATGATGCATTTGCAACAAAAAAAGCTAATATAATTCTGGGTTTATTAGCAGAAGCGCCATCTGCAAGACAAGGGGTGTAACTGTCACACTGATGAGACCTTCACTGAAGGACTGTGTCCAATTCTGGGCACCACCATTTAGGAAAGATGTGGATAAACTGGAGGGAGGGTAGAAGAGAGAAACAAAAATGACAGAAGGTTTAGAAAACCTGACCTATGAGGAAAGGTTCAAAAAACTGTGCATGTTTGATCTAGGGATGGAAAATCCCATTGGTTAACCATTTAACTGATTAAATGGGGCGTGGACATTTCGCCAAGGCCTGGTCCATCACAGACGGGCTGTTCCAGCCAGGGTCCTGCGGGGCTGACACAGCCTCCTGCCCTTAGCAGGCGGGGAGCTAGTCCAGCCCCTACTGGTTAACCAGAACTGGTAAGCCTCATCCATTAAGCCAGTGGTCACCAACCAGTCGATCGGGATCTACTGATAGATCTTGAAGCCTCTGACAGGCGATCTTGACGGGTTTGGCCAAGAGGCTATCAAGTGCCGGCACTTCAGCTGCCTTCCCCCGCCCCCACTGCTGTGCAACTCCTGCGCTTTGCCTTGGAGCTGTTCCCCTCTCCCACCCTGTATTCTGTCTCCACAGAACAGGGGTGAGGGGCACAACAGGGTGTGGGATGTTTGCTGGCTGCTTTTGAGAGTGGTGCAGGGCAGCTTAACCCCACTGCACCACCACACAAGAGCCACCTGTGGTAAGCATGTCCAGCTGAAGCCTGCATCCTGAACACCTGGCCCCCCTCTTGCATCCCAAGCCCCTGCCCTAGCCCTGAGTGCTCCTAGACCCAAACTCCCTTACAGAGCCTTACCCTGACCCCACTCCTACAGCCCAAGTTCTGCCCCAGGCTCAGCTCAGAGCCCTTCTCACACTCCATATCCCTTAGCCCAAGACCAGAGACTGCACCCCAACCCTTTGCCCCTGCCTGATGAAAGGGAGAAAGAATGGGGGAGGGGCTTTGGAAAAGGAGGTGGGGCAAAAGCATTTGGGTTTGAGGTAGATCCTGGATTGCACTTACATTCAAAAAGTGATCTTGTGCTTAAAAAGGTTGGAGACCACTGCATTAAGCCTTACCTCATCCAGAGGCAGCAGCATAGGGCAAGAGCTGACTCCCCAGGAGCTGCTGGGGAGCCAACTGCCACCTTATGCTGTGGGCTCTGATGCAGATGATCTCTCGAGGTTCAGTAATACAGTTCTATAATTTTAGGGAAGTTGTGAGGCCATCATCAACCACCATCATAGAATCCGAGAAAGGCTGGGCTAAAAGGGGTTTCAAGAGGTCATCCAGTCCAGCCCTGCACACTGAGGGTACTGCTATACGGCGGCAGGGGGTTTTGAAAGAAAGTATGCAAATTGCATTCTCATTTGCATATCTTCTTCTGATTCTTTTCCTGAAAGAGGTTTTTCCTATATTTGGCCCATCTACATGGGGCCAAATGTTGGGAAAAAACCCTCTTTCGAAAGCCTCCTTATTCCTTGTAAAATGAGGTTTACAAGGGCTTTCGAAAGAGGGTTTTTTCCCAACATTTGGCCCCGCGTAGATGGGCCAAATGTCGGAAAAACCTCTTTCAGGAAAAGAATGGGAGGAAAATATGCAAATGAGAATGCAATTTGCATACCTCCTTTCAGAAAAAACCTCCACAGTGTAGCCGTACCCTGAGGCGGAGCCAAATAGACCTAGAGTCTCCTAAAGCAACCTGGACAGGTGTTTGACTAACCTGGTCTTCTAAAAAACCCTCCCATCGTGCCACAAGGCAAAAGCATCACATGGTGAAACATAATCACTGGGCGCTGACATGTGCTCTGGGCCAAACCAATTCTCAGGAGGCTGCAATGACAATCCTAAAAGCTCCAAAATGTAGCTGAAGGCCAACCACTCTATGATTAAAGTTAACTTTGGCCTAGGAGCACTGGCCAAAACATTGAGGCTTCAAATCTATGGGGATATGAAGCAGCGAGCTGGGGTTTGCTCTGTGGTACATCAGGGGAATATCAATTCCTGAGACACCAGGAGTAGCTGAGGGGAGACACCAGCACAACCACAATGGAAAGTAACAATTACTGTCCTGTTACATTCCATTGGCGATCTCAGTGTTTGGCTCAGTACAATAATCTAGCCCAGTGTTCCTCAACCAGTGGTCTGAGTATCCTTAGGGGTACTCAAGAGAAGTCGGGGGGGGGGGGGGGGGGCACGTCAACACAACTGAGATTTGGAGAAAAGTGAATCTTTGTTTTACGTTTTACAGCGTTTTATTATTTTGGTACTTTTTACACCCAAACATTTCATCACCCACCTGGCTACAATTAAGTTGTTTAAACAAATGTGTTGCAATGCTAGAAAAAATGTTGTGTGTCTGCAAACTGTAGGTACTGGGGGTACTTATATATATATATTTGAAAAGGGGGTACTTTATAAAAAAAGGCTGAGAAACACTGACCTAGCCTTTTCCCCAGGAATTCTCCCTTTTCCCAAAGCTAAGCAGACAGGCTTAACTCTGGAAGAATTCGACGGTATGGCTACAATGTATTTGAAAACGCACAGCAGTGAGTTTTAGAGCCCAGGTCTATGACTTGAGCTTGTTCTACAGTGCTGTAAACAATAGTACAGATACCCCCATGCCTGGGCTTACGAGTCCAATCCCCATATGGAGCCACAACTGCTGGGTTTAGCATCAACGCATGAACCCAACTCTGTAGACTAGGGGTGGAGAACCTAAGGCCCGGGGGCCAGGGTTGCCTGGACCTGGCCCCCAACTTTTAGGGCCTCCCCCTGCACTGGTGAGGCCATATTGGCACTCCTGCCCCCCCTGCCACTTCCCTACCAGCCCCTGACTGATTTTTCTGTGGGTCAGCATCCCCCAATTCAAACAAAGGTTCCCCATACCTGCTGTAGACCCAGGGTCTGAGACTTGTTGCTTCAGGTTTTAAAACACTGTGTAGCTGTAGCCAAAGGTGCTAAGAGAATGTAAAATAGCATCCCTCTGAAGGTGTCAAACAAGCCAAAACAGAAGATAAAGGGACATATATTAGATCACAAAGTTTACCACTACCTAGGATTTAGCACTTTAATACTGACATCATTGGAACAAGCGCTGATGTTATTTACTCCAGTGCAAGGACAGAGCATCTGCACCCAAGTTAGTACGGTTAAAAAAAATCAACCACCACATTGTTTCCATTTCACAATTTCCATCGAAACTGATCTGATTTTCACTTTGTATAAATGTTCACAAAAACATACCAGGTTTCCTGTAAATAAAAACCAACTCCAATAAGCCCTTATAACAATGATTTCAATCATGGTTTTGATAAAAATGTCACAAGAAAACCAATTTCTTCATAATTGTTATGATCGTTTTGGAAAAAAAGGCCATTTTTCAAGGAAGCAACTTTTCATTCAGAAATTTCCTAGTTGAGGTCAGTAGGGCTATTCCACATTTACACCACTCTCACTTGTAGGAACTGGTTCACAGTCCCCAATCTCAAGCTTTCTTGATGGCAATTATTTTTCAGACAACATGAGATGCACAGAAATCACATTGTCTAACCTGAGGGTAAATGAAGGTGAGGTATGATAGACAACCGTGAAGCAAATACAGTAACAGGGACAATCTTGTGTTTATATAGCTTCTTCCATCCAGAAGAACATCACAGAATTTACTAACATTCTACCAACACAAGAACTGCAATGAAATGCAGCCACCTCTGGGGTAAAACACTGTAGCAGATTAGCTAGTGAAGAATTCTAAAACTCAGCCAAAAAGAGGGAACATAGTCAAGGAGAACTATTTACTCGGTTTGAAATATGGTAAAGGCCAAGGGTTAACACCCTTCCTCTTAGGAAATGCATCATGGGTTCCTCCACAACCATGAATACTCAGAACTTCAGATATACATCTCATTAAGGATGGCATGTTCTGCAATGCAGCACACGCAGGGCTTGTGTATCTGGTTCAATGCTACTTCAGAGGGTAGACATTCTATCGTGAATATCACTTCCTGCAGCACCTGGTCATTCCCATCTAAACTATGAAGCATTCCAGGAGCAGCTGACATCACAGCACAAAGTGAAAGATCTTCAGATATTCTGAGATACTAACAGTGCTATGGGCAGATGTGTATGCAAATCTCCCACTCTGAACACTGCTGTCACAATGAATGGCACACACATTGGGGCCCATTCCTCTCCCTTCCTTCTCCTCCCTCCCCCCCCCCCCCCGCCCCGCAACCCACTATTATCTATACAGCTGCATTCCTGAAATCTGACAAGCCTTTCCAAGCTTCCAGTCTTGCAGAAAGCTGCACCCACAAACCGGCAAGAGCAAAGACTACAGGCAGCGTTCCTATGAGGATGCAGGAACCCTGCACAAATGAGCAAGTGCCTCAACTCACTTCCCTTCCCCATCCCCTTGTAACAATACATTGCTGAAAGCCATTTCTGATCTGCAATCTAGTTTCTCTAATCCGACTTCTAAAGCACCCTCTAGTGTCTCTCTTGATATATTACAGCCAAGCTGCCTTATCCAGCCTCCCAGATATCCCAGCTAATCTCTGTCCCTTTTGGGAGGGGCAGACAAAGCCAACAAAGGGCAACAGCAGCCAAGAGACGGAGAATTGCTTAGTCCTTTCCTTCCTCTCAAAAATCCCCATAATGGGCTATAGCATAAACTCTTCAGGGCAGAAACAAAGAGTCCTGTGGCACCATAGAGCCTAACAGATTTATTAGGGCGTAAACTTTCATGGGTAAAACCCACTTCATCAGATGAATTGGAGTGGAAGTCATGGAAGCAGGAGTTTATATAAGGAAGAAGTTGCTTGTGTTAATGAAGCTAATCAAGTCAGGGTGGAAGTGGGTCTGTCTTAGCATGTGATCTGGAGATGTGAATACTGATAGAGGGGAAATTGCCTTGGTAATGTGTTAACCAGTTGAGATTCTTATTCAGTTCTAAGTTGATAGTGTTGAATTTGTAAATGAACTCCAGTTCAGATGTCTCCCTTTGGAACCAGTTTTTGACATTCTTTTGCAGAAGGATGGCTGCTTTCAAATCCATCACTGACTCTCCAGGGAGGTTAAAGTGTCCCCTACAGGTTTATGCCTGTTACCATTGCTGATGTCTGATTATGTGGTTAGGGCCTTATGTAGAAACCTATTCTTGCAACAAACCCTGTTGCCATTCTTTCTACATATCTATACTAGCCACACCATCACAGGACCCAACCACATAAGCCATACCATCCTGCACCTCCACTAACATGATATATGCCATAAAGTGCCAGCAATGCCTCTCTGCTAGGTATACTGACCAAACTGCAGAGTCTCTATTCCAAAGGATAAATGGGCACAAATCAGACACTCTGATTCAACTGATGAAGTGGGTTTTACCCAGGAAAGCATCTGCCCTAATAAATCTATTAGGGTATGTCTACACTTGCACCCTAGTTCGAACTAATGCAGGCATTTGAAATAGTCAATGAAGCGGGGATTTAAATATCCCGCACTTCATTAGCATAATCTCGCTAATGAGGAGTAATGTTAGTTTGAACCAAGGGGTTTGGTTCGAACTAACGCGTCCTGGCACGCACTTTCTCTTTCGAAACAGCTGGCATTTGGAGTAACATGCCGGCGAGATCATGCTAATGAAGTGCGGGATATTTAAATCCCCGCTTCATTGACTATTTCGAATACCCGCATCTGTATCCCTAGTTCGAACTAGGATGCAAGTATAGACATGCCCATGGTCTGTAAGGTGCCACAGGACTCCTCCTTGTTTTATCAGGTACAGGCTAACACGGCGACCCTCTCTGAATCTTTAGAGCAGGAAGAAGTTACATCAGAGCTCAAAGGACAGGCCGAGGGTGTAAAACTTGAAAAGGAACTTAATCGTGGGGCTTGGCTCCTTTCCCCTTGTGCTAAGGCAGCCCCTTGGAGTTTGGGGTGGGAAAGGGGGAAAGTAAAAGGGCGAGTGAGAAAAGGAAGAAGATGCCAAGCAAAGGCACTTACGCACAAGGAGGCCGGCAGCATTTCCATCCTACCTTTGCTGTCGCCATATCAGACGCCTCCATGTTTTCTGCTTGGCCTATCAGTAAACAAGACCATTCAGGGAAGGTGGGGGGGAGAAAAGGGAAAGTCAAAGATGAGGAGGAGGAGACAAACAATTTGACAGGCAGATGAGAATAAAAAGAAAGCCAAGAACTAGCCCCAAGCCTACCTAGCTGTCCCCAGGGGCTGACTTCCCTGCCACTGTCAGCTATCCTGACAAGATTCTGTTGTAGATTCTTGGCTGGAATCCAGCCGGTTGTGCACTGGGAGATGCGACTTGTTCCCTAGCTACCCTCAGACCATCCAAAGGTCTAGCACACTCCCATCTCCCTCTGCATTTGGAGCCTCCTCAGGGAGCATGCAAGCACGCTGCCTTCCTCCTGGACCAGGCAACACACTGCTTCCCCTCTCGAATGCTATGGGAAGGCAAAGCAAGTCCAGGATCCTCCCACGAGGCATCACAGACATGTGGAAGGAGAGGAAAAGTAGATGGATGCTGGGCCGTATGGGAGTGGGATTTGAAGGATAAGGACATGGGGGAATGCAGGGAAGAAGGAGGCAGCTTCTAAAGAGAAAGGTAAGAATGCAGGGGGGAGCTAGACAGGTGCAGCAGAGATAGAGGTAGGCATAGGGGTAAACCTGAGATGACCTTAAAGAAGACCCAGGTTCAAGAAGAAAGTGTGGTGATCCACACTCCACTGAAAACACTCACCTTACAGTAACCCTGGGGGCCTACACTGGGAACTCTTTAGTTCACATGCACGGCTCTGACACTGAGAAATCATCCTGTAAGGGAAATTTGCAACAACAGCTCGAGTGCTGAAAGGCAACTGTATCTGCAGAGGCCCCTGCCTTTCTGAGACAGGCCGTCTGATTGGAGGAGCAGGATGACTTCATACAGTCCCATTCATCATTCAAGGTTTCCTGCCCACAGCTTCTCCGTTCACAGTTGCTGCAGTTTTCCTTTTTGGCCTACTTTACTACAGTAAATCAAGCTGGATTGTATTAGTTGGCCAGCGGATGTGTACAGCTGCTGGAATGCACTAACCCACAAGCAATCCTAGTAAGGGGACAGAGGAAAGTGCTGCAGAATCAGCTAAGTTAAGTTGCCCAGGGTTAGAAACATCAATGCCTGGAAGTCTCTCTGTCTGTCTGTCTGTCTGCTCTCTCTCTCTCTCTCTCTCTCTCTCACACACACACACACACACAAATAGATAACGCAGCACACAATGTATACACATATACATGACACCACTGTATAGTACACACAGACTACAGGGCACTGGTAAACTTTCTACAACACCCTCACACGAACACTACTGCACACTATGCATAGATTATAGGACACGGATATACAAACCACAGAACACACACAACATTATGCAGCACACACACGCAAAACAGCACTAAAATATACACTAGTCTGAATACACCCACATACTGGGTTCACCATTATAAACACACACACACATAGGCTGCGTCTAGACTGGCATGATTTTGCAGAAATACTTTTACTGGAAAAGTTTTTCCATTAAAAGTATTTCCACAAAAGAGCGTCTAGATTGGCACGGATGCTTTTGCGCAAAAAGTGCTTTTGCGCAAAAGCATCCATGGCCAGTCTAGATGCAATTTTGCGCAAGAAAGCCCCGATCGCCATTTTAGCCATCGGGGCTTTTTTGCACAAAACAGTTCTTCCCTGTCTACACTGGCCCTCTTGCACAAGTATTCTTGCACAAGAGGGCTTTTTCCCGAGCGGGAGCGTGAAAGTATTTGTGCAAGAAGCACTGATTTTGTACATTACAAAGTCAGTGCTCTTGCGCAAATTCAAGCGGCCAGTGTAGACAGCTGGCAAGTTTTTGCGCAAAAGCGGCTGCTTTTGTGCAAAATCTTGCCAGTCTAGACGCATCCATACTATATAAACTCAAGAGTCAATGCCCAAAGTCCTGCAAACAGACAGTGATATTTAGATCTCAACTCACATACTCATAATGCCATCAGTGTGCCTGAGGCACACACACACACCCATTCAGAAATGCCACTGCACCCCCTGGCTGGTGCATACGAAAGTTCACATGTCTGCATATGGTATTGTGTACTTTTGTTCTGTTTAACATGTGGCTCTGTGCGTCTCACAGAGCATCTATCCTACAAACCTAGCTCTACATTGGATGCACATGTACACATAGGACATGTCCATTCTCCTTGTAATTCAAAACCATTCTCTGAAGCATGTTCTAAGTGGGTGCATCTAGCTACATAATAAAATCTACTCTATGAATGCTAGGGATGTTAAAATGCCTATGACTTGGTAACTGAGTAACTGCTGAAAATGTCAGCTGTTACAGTTACATCCAGGGCAGTAGCCAGCTCCCCGGAGCCGGTGCACACCGGGAGCCAGCTTTTAAGCCAGCTCCTGCCTCCCACTCTGCTCCACAGGAGCTGGTGAATGCTGGTGCTCCTGCCTGCTGCCCCGCGGGGGAGCTGCATGGATCTGTTTGGGTAGCAATATGCTCATGCTTGTCAGTTACCTGTTGAAGCGGCTACACTCTTACACCCCTCATGAATACAGACACACACAAGGTCAAACACAAGCTCCAAGAGGAGAATCATGGTCCCAACACCAATTCTAGTAACTGGCAGGCTGATGCCCCCTAAGCACGGCTGCAGGTCGAATGCATCCTCGTGTCTTCTCATCCTCGTGTCTTCCCATCTCTTCCCTCCTCGTGTCTTCTCATCCTCGTGTCTTCCCATCTCTTCCCCCCTCGTGTCTTCTCATCTCTTCCCTCCTCGTGTCTTCTCATCCTCGTGTCTTCCCATCTCTTCCCTCCTCGTGTCTTCTCATCTCTTCCCCCCTCGTGTCTTCTCATCTCTTCCCCCCTCATGTCTTCTCATCTCTTCCCTCCTCGTGTCTTCCCATCTCTTCCCCCCTCATGTCTTCTCATCTCTTCCCTCCTCGTGTCTTCTCATCCTCGTGTCTTCCCATCTCTTCCCCCCTCGTGTCTTCTCATCTTTTCCCTCCTCGTGTCTTCTCATCTCTTCCCTCCTCGTGTCTTCTCATCTCTTCCCTCCTCGTGTCTTCTCATCTCTTCCCTCCTTGTGTCTTCTCATCTTTTCCCTCCTCGTGTCTTCTCATCCTCGTGTCTTCCCATCTCTTCCCTCCTCGTGTCTTCTCATCCTCGTGTCTTCCCATCTCTTCCCTCCTCGTGTCTTCTCATCTCTTCCTTCCCCCCCTTTTTTAACGTTTCGCTGCAAAAGCTCTTTCAGGCCAGAACTACCCTTTTTGTCATGTGTCCTTTCAATGGTCCTGAACCCTGGACTGTGGCTTAGTATCTAAATACATGAAAACACCACAGAGCAACCAAACATGCAGTCAGCAAATAAACACGCCCTCCAGCGGCAGTGCACGCCATTTTGTTCTAGAGCCATGGCTAGCAGCAGCAGAGCAGCACACGCCCTGCGTATGTCTGCAGCAAACACATAAGCACGGTAGCTTTTGACAAAACAGCCTGGACAAAACTAGGAAAGAGCCCCAGTAAACTCTCCTCCAGAATTCCAACTCAGCCTGGCTTTTGAATTCCCAGAAGTTGTGTTAACATTTTGGGCTCATTTTTGCTTTCAGCTGCCTCCAGTCCCAGCTGGGCGTGGTGGCAGATGAGTCAAGACCCCCCCAAAGACGTTCTTCTCTGAGCAAACTGCAAATAACAAATGGTGAACATTCCCCCCAGCAGTCTGTTCTCGGGGTATTTTATACTCCAGTGGCACAGCTGCAGGCACAGCATCTCCCGTCATTGTGGTCAATCGACCTCTCTGAGGCTGTGTCCAGACTCAGGGGTTTTTTTGAAAAAACTTCACCCGCGTCTAGACTGCAGCCGCGTTCTTTCGAAATTAAATCGAAAGAACGCGGCTTTTCTTTTGACGGCGGTAAACCTAATTCCACGAGGAAGAACGCCTTCTTTCAAAAGTGCTCTTTCGAAAGAAGGCGTTCTTGAAAGCAAACAGGCTTTTTAGAAAGAGAGCATCCAGACTCACTGGGTGCTTTCTTTCGAAAAAGCGGCTTGCTTTTTCGAAATTCCGCGTGCAGTCTAGACGCTCTCTTTCGAAAGAGGCTTGCAGTCTAGACATAGCCTGAGAGGTGGGAGATAGTTCAACTGACGAACTCTTTCCTTGACCTAGCTACATCTACTCCGGGGATTAGGTTGACCTAACTGCCATGCTTAAGATGAGAAATTTTTCATAACCTTGAGCCACGTAGCTAGGCTGAGCTACGTTTTAGGTGTAGATCTGCCCTCATCATGTCAGAAGCCCAGTTTTGCAGATATGAAAGGATCGAAGACATTTCTGGTAAGGATCCAGAGATTCCTTCTCTCCTCACCTCAGTGGCTTCAGCAGAGGTACTCCTATTTCCCTCACCAAGATATCAGAAGCAGGCAACTGGACATCTGGATGCTTAACTGAATTGAACCTCCAAATCAGTGATGTGCAACCTGCAGCGCAAAGGGGTTCTATATGTGGCCTGTGAGATATTTTGTTAATTGTTTCCCGTATGCAGGGATGCCAAATTCTGCTGGTTTCCGTCCGTGTTGTTTGTTTTCATACCAGTCTTATTAAAGTGAAACACACAGACACCCCCCAAATTCTCCTCCTACTTACACACACATCCTTAGCCAGTTTCAAATGCCATATGCTCTGTGCATTCCACACAAGCACAGGTGGATGTGCACAGGCAGGTGGCATATCGCACGTGTCCATTATTAAGACACACTCAGCCTTTATGGCCTCATCTTGCAGGGACACATGACTGTAAACCAGCTGCTGCAAATGCATCATTCCTGTCCCAGTTTCACTCTAGCAACCAGTTGAAGTTCAACGCTAACAATAAAGGGCCGATTGTTAGTGCATCCACAGAAGCAAAGCCAAGAGGCTTAGATAGGCTGGCCATATCAGTCTCTTGGGAATTCTGTGCACATGTGAACTTAAGTGGCTCTCCATTAGGTCCTGCCACTTAGAAGTACAGTGCTGTTTATCCAGTCAGTCACAGCAACAGGGGAGCCTGCTACACAACTCTGGGTGGACCAAAAAGGATGGTGAAGCAGCAGGCAACACAAAGCAACATCTATTAGCAAGAGAACTGGAGAGAGAGGAAGCTACAAACAAATCAAAAGAGAAACAGAGAAAGTGGAAAAAATATGCCTAGGGAGCATGCAGCATGGGTTGAAGGAATACATGGAACAGATATAAGATAAGGGATAGGGATTGTAAGGAGTACTGAACCCTGGGAAAAGATGCCTAAACTTCTGAATCTTCTCTAGAGCCAGTGTTCTGTAACCGTGCAGTCTCTGCTGTCAGAGGAGGTTATTTTCAACCCTGCATCTCCAAAGTAGGATCCACCTCTATTTCCTCAGGGAAATTTCATGAGGGGCTGGCTCTGTGTTTTAGCTGCTGGGAAATCATGTGAGGTCGTATTTGCATTGGGAGTGAAGATGCATCACACCACCACTGCATCATGGGAGCTGTAGTTAGTTGTTCTATTTCTGCCTGCTGAGCAGATGTCAAACCATTTATTTCTGCACTAAATGTATGTGGTGCTCAAAAGGGAAAAAGGTGATGGAGGGCCCTGGCCGAGGATCAAGTGTTTCTTACAAGAGGAAGAAGGCAGGATATTTTCAAATGGAAGCTGAGGAGAGCAAGCTTTTGGGTGAGAAGGAGCAGAATTAGAGTCATTTTTATTTTTTTTAAATGTACACACTCAGATATCAAGCTACTTTAACAGAATGAGGGCTATTTTCTTACAGTTTCAATGAAATGTCCATTGTGTTGGTTTTTATCTGACACTTGGGAAGGTTTGTATTTTGAAGCCGCCTTTTGTTCTGGAAGGGCTTGTTTTCTTTCAGAAGTGGGCTCATTCACACTGCAAAACGGGCCCACGTTTAAGTGAAAGTTTCTTAAACCTGATGAATTTTTCAGTGACACTGGTCCATTTTGTTTAGTGTGTAAACAAGCAGAACCCTCTCTTCCTCCCCACTTCCCAGGTCAATTTAAACTTTCACTGTAAATACTTTGCACACCTCTAGGTGGAAGGATATGCTGTTTCTTTTGTCTTTAGGGATGGAACCAAAGTGGGAGGGTAAATGAGTGGAGATTTTTAGGGGTATAAAGAGAGAGAAGACTCTGGAACATGGAAATGGAGAAACTATAATGGGCATTCCAAAGAGAGTTTGGAGTGAGAAGAGGTTGGGAAGATGTTAAGAGGGGCAGAATGAGTTTGGTTTGGGACAGGATAATTTGAAAGCAGGAGGGATGTGATTGGAGAGTCACAACAGGAATGTCTGGAGAGGAATGAAAAGAAAGGAACAAAAGAAAATCTGTTGATGTGTCACTTCTAAAGCCTGGAGGGAGGGAAGAGCAGGGAATGGATGGGTGGACTGGTTCTGAACCCAGTTTCTCAGTTTGGGGAAGGGGTCTGCTGTTCACATGTGTCCAAATCCATTACCGCATTCTCACGAAAGCTCTTCTCAGCCGATGCAGGCTGGACCATTTCAATGCTGAATGTTCAGGCTAACATGGGACAGACCTTTCAGTAGGTTGAGGAGGACAGTGATGGAGCAGTGAGGTAAAACAGAGGATGGCTGAGACACTTTGCCCCTGCGTAACCCTCATGTGCCAAGGAATCTAACACACCAAGTATTGTCACGTCTCAGGGGTGTTTCCTATAAGCTGTGTGCTTGTGCGGCCACAGAGGAGAAATTCAAATGCTGTCCAGCTGATAAGCAGAGTGCCCAAAGTTAGGTTTTTGTTTCTGTTGGTGGTGCACATTCACACATGACACGCTGCCCATAAAATTACTGCACACATAGCTGGAAAACATCCATATATGGATGGAAAAGATTAGAGGGAACATTGCTTCTCAGCCAAGGGCGCCGTCAGGCAGGCCCTTTGGAATAAAGGCCTTAGAGTCCAGTGTGACCCAGGCAAAGCAATTAGCAGCAGGCAGCAATGCAGCACGTGGCCGATGACTGTCTGTTGGAGTGGCCTGCCTAGCTCACAAGAGAGAAGTCTAGGGAGTTAAATGCTCTTAAATAAAGCCCATGAGAAAGAAAGAAGAGGGGGCCTGCAAGGAAGTGTCTGTGCTCCAATAAGAGTTTCAGCAACTGCTGCCCCAGCAATCAGAGGCAGATGCTGCCAAATCCACTGGGAGATGGAGACACAAACACAGCACTTTTGGGGCAGGACTGGGGGCAGCACAGAGATGTGATTTCAGGCCCTGCCATGGGCAGATGCAATGCCACTACCTTGATGGTTCCAGGATGTTTTGTATTTTAGACACTGGCATTTTGGCCCCAGAAGGAAAGAGACATCATTAGGCTGATGAAGGGCAACTCGGAGAAATATACAAAGGGCCTGTGCCATGTGCAAACAGGCACTGATCTCCCTTCTGTTCTCAGATTTCTTCTCTTGAGGGGAAAACCAATTTTCAAGGCACAGCTGCCTCTGGGTCTCTGCTGAACTTGCTGCTGCCACAACATGATAAGATGCAAAACCCAGAGAGATAAGAGAAGAATTTTGAACCAGAACCGAAAAGATTTGAATTTAATAATAATCAGAATCCAATTATTATAACTGGGATTAAGCAGCATTAGTGTTTCTTTCAAGCTAACCTCTTCCCCCGAGGGAAGCTGTCTCAGCTTTTCTGCTTGTGTCCAGAGACTGCAACCAAGGGCCAACTTGAACCGTGGCTGTGCTGAGTGCAGTGGATTTTTTCATGGCTGAAAAGAAGGATACGAGAACACTCAGAGGAAAGCCCCAGGTAGGTTTCCAGAGGGAGAGCTAGAGGGAAAAGAGTCCCAGTACTGCTGATCCATCGCAGGGAGTCTTTCCTCTCCTTCCAGGATTCATGGGATTCTACTCTGCCAAGTAAGAGGGGCAGCCCAGGAGCTCAGGAGTCAGCAAGATGCGTCCTGCAGGCTCTCTCTTTGCCTTCTGCTTGCTGACTCATTTGCAAGAGCTGCTCTCTCCTTCCCGCCAAGCAGCATACGGCTGTCTGTCATCCCCATGGACGCATGGGCTGACTGAATCACTCCCTGTAACCCTCAAAGTGAGATTAGACCTCTAGGACTTCCCCTGGCGAGAAGCGGTGCCAAGAAAGGAGGAAATCTGAGGCCAAGCTTTTTCCCTCTGAAAAATCCAAAGTGCCTGGGCTGTCCCTCTGTGCTGTAGTCTCCTTGCTGCCCTGGCGGGCTCCGAGTAAGGGTTAATGTAACTGATGTTCAAGAAGAGGGATTGTGGCCAGGGAAGAGTACGTGCTTCAGGAGAGCAGCTAGCTGGGGGCACAGTGAACAAATAGAGCTTACAAAAGAAACACCATGAAATTTCACTGGAAAGTTGAACCGCCCTGCAATATGATACTTCTGCCAGCCTGGGTCCTAAGAGGCCCCCTCAAAGACAGGCTGGACAGGGCACTTAGAAAGAGCAAAGCCCACAGCCTCCATTCTCCCATCTCTTCTGGGGTTTGGAACGAGCTAGGGAGGAGGGTTAAATGGCTTAAGGCATGAAGCAGTTATTTTCCTTTCAATCCTCCCCCCCTCATATGCTAGAAAACCTGCAGGGCCCCAGGGGTGGCTTGGGGCTCGGGGGTTCAGCCTAGCAGTGCCCCTTGGGGCCAGAGGCCCCAGTTGGACTAAGGAAGAAAGTGCAGCTGGCGTGAGTTCTCTGGAGGGCAAACACTTCTCTGCCCTGTTTGGCCGGGTCTTCAGATTTTTTCCCCGGGTTGGATAAAATTCATGCAATATTTTTCAATGATTGCTTTCCAGTTGTTTCTGAGCCACTCTCTGCTTGTCCTGCTGATACTGGAAGCTGCAGTGTCTCCAGGTTCTTTCACAACCTGGCCCAGTACGGACACCGTTTGTTATACATGCACCTCTTCTATGTCTCACATGCTTCTCAGCTGCCTGACTAAAGTCTGGTCACTGTGTCTAGCCCCGGGGCTCAGGAAAACCCCACATTTCCAGGCTCAGACCTTTCATCTAGGCCCTTCCTTAGAACTTAGAGCTCTGAAGTCCAGCTGCCATAGTCCCCAAAACCAGTATCTCAGATCTCCAAGCCCCTTAATTGCATATACACATTCCCCCAGAGTTCCCTCTGCCTGGACACACTGGCTTCTAGTTAATCCCTTCGGGGACAACATGGCAGGAAAGCAAGAAACAGGTTTAGCAAAGGACTTTCTTAGCCAGAGACCCTTTACTCTTAAAAAACCCTAGAGAGCAACAGATTTTTGGAGAAAAGCAGAAATCCTAACACACCCTTCCTCATGCCTGATCTCCTCTAGCCAAGAGTCCAAGGTCTGTTATTATTCAGGCTGGCCAGAGTCCCTTCTGCCTCTCTCCTCGTAGTCTGCTTATATGTGGCAATGATCAGCCTTCTTCCTTGTCAGAGCAGTACCACCTGGTAAACACAGTCTCTTTTATTTTGCTCCGTGCCCAAGGTGGAAAATTGCTACTCCCCCAGCCACCCTGGTGTCCCTGTGTAGGAAATCCATTGTTTTGTGGGGTTGAACCATCAGGTAGGAGACCAACAAAACCCATGGTTTCAAATTGTTCTGTGATGATCCTTCAACAAGGTGTCGAGCACCTTTTCTGCACAAAGGAGATGTCTAGAAAGCAATTCAGTAACCCTGACTGAGGCGAGGTTAGCTATGTGTTCAGCACCAAATACAAAATGAAATTACAAAACTGAGGTCCTGACTTGATACAGACATATCTCACTCTCGTATCCCTCTCTCCTGGAACTTCCAGCATGACAGAATGCAGAAAGCAGCAACAACCTCATGAGGAAAGGCTGCTGTTACAAGAGTTTTCCCCACGTCCCCAGAAGTTTGGATGAGCATCCAAATTTGTGCACTGCTTCTCTCTTGGAGCTTTGCAGAGACTAAGGTTGTCCCTTTATGAGCTACAGATATATACTTGCCATTGCTCTATCTCCTTCACTGTTGTGTGAGAGATTTATCCTGCAGACCTAATTATTCCCTGGCAGGGACAGCAATTACAAAGGATACAGATACACACCTTCCCCCAGTGTTCTGCATCTTTATCTCTTGTATGTGGTGTATCATTGCCTAAGCCCAGCTTTGCAAACATTTATATGCCTGTGTGACACACAGCATATGGCGCAAATAAAAGGCACTGGCAAGCATTTATAGTGGAAAACACTGATTCTGTAGTGGCACAGCACACAAAGCAAGGGGGCAAGGTTTGTACAGAGCAGCCAGTGGACTGAAAACACTGCGTTTTCGACTGGCGGCAGGTAAATCTGAAATTTCTGGATGGTTTGGTTTGGAAAAGCACCCCAAAACTTTGAGGACTTCTCTCCTACTTCTGTACCAGTGGAAACATAGGCAGAAGGATCTTTTTTGAGGCGTCTCACATGTTTGAACCATGTTCTGATTGCCATGAACACACAGGGGGGAGAAAACACTGCATTTTGCCAGACTTCCTTTTATCCCAAAAAAGGGCAATTAGGGCTTGTCCTCAAGTCTGAGGAGGTGGGGAGGACTTTACAATTCCCAAGCTACCTGCGCTTCCATTCTCTTTATATGGCCCTTATCCCCTTAGCATAGTCCCATGTGCCTCCCACAAGGTTTACTGTAAGCTGTGCACCTCCACGGTCACACAGCTGTTTTCTGAGCTCGGCTCTCAGTTCAAAGCTCCCTGTGCAGTCAGGGAGCTCAGCTGACTGGCGGGGGAAGAGCATCCTCTTGCTGAGCAAGCAGCTAAACAGAGCTGGCTGCCTGCTTGAAACTGAGCATCTCTGAGAGTGGGAGAGAATAAATTGTGGGGGAGGAGGAGGAGAGGGAGAGAATAAATAATTAATTGGCTGAGGGGATTTTGAAGAGTCCCATCTGCACGAGGAGAGAGAGGCAGGAACTCAGCACTCTCAAGCCTCTTGGGAAGGAGGAGATAAGAGGCTGACTGCATGGAGTAGGTAGGGGAAAGAAAGGGTGGGTGGGTGCTGGCGGTGGGGAGTGAGTTTGTGCTGTGAGGTGGAGGAGGCATGGATATAGTTTGAGAAGCAGGATTATCCCAGCCCCTACCTGGGCTGGGGAGGGCAGACTATACGGGGTAGGTGGGGGAAAAGGGGGAGTGCTGGCATCCATGCAGTGAGGTGGAAACAGGGGGCAGTTTGTTTGGGGTGTCTGACTCACTTAATGCAGTCCTCTCTGGCTGGATTGGAGGGGGAGGGAACACACTGCATGGGGTGGTGCTAGGAGGACACACGCATGATTACATTTCAAACAAAGTTTACATAGGTGTTCATCGCTTAAAGTAAGAAAGAAAAAGATACTTTTAATAGATTTTTTGGAGTGCTGCAGATACCTAAAACTCTGATCTTACTGATTTTTTTAAAATCCTCTGTTACTAATTAATACATGGTATATTGTATTGCATTAAGGCCCAATTATTGCCATGTAGTAGAGTTCTGGCGGTGTCATGCTAGTTGTTTTGTCGGCTGAAATCTTACTTGCAAGCTCTTTGAAACATGCATCTGTCTACAAACCCTGAAGCCATGTGTTAATTTGTTCTGGGGCCTCTAGTGTGTATGTGGGGGGGGGGGGGGCGGGCTTCTAGTGTGTGTGTGTGTGTGTGTGTGTGAGAGAGAGAGAGAGAGAGAGAGAGAGAGAGAGAATATTGGTGTGTGTGTGTGTGTGTGTGTGTGTGTGTGTGTATGTGTGTGTGTGTGAGAGAGAGAGAGAGAGAGAGAGAGAATATTGGCGTTGCACATAAGAAGTTACAACCCACTCAAAAGGAAATTCAGCCCGCCCAAGGATAGAACATGCCAGCGGGAACACTGCTCCCTTGTACCCCATCTGTGAATCCCAAAGCTGGTCTAACAGCCTGCTTGGCACAGGGCAGCTGGAATTCACTTGGAGAGATGAGTGTGCTGTAAACAAGGGCCTTTGAAGGGCTCCATAAGGACAACAGCACCTTCCAGCCAAATGGAAAAGCTATTCCCTGAAGCTCCTCCCTGTTCCCTCCTGCCCCACCACGTGCTAGAGTCCCAGGGGAAGCTGAAGCAGCACTGTCCTCAGCAACGCTCGCTGTAACCCTGGGCTCAGGCAGAGGGAACACGTTCTGAGGAGCCAGGCAGAGCCCAGCCAGGGAACGAGCTTCATCACACTCAGCTATCAGCCCAGGCCTTGAACAGCCAAGCAGGCCCTGATCAACCAATTCTGTACTGGGGTCCAAACGCTGCTGTAGTCTGAGGTGGGGACAGAGCCAGAAAGTGACTACGTCACACACAAACGGGTCTTTAGTATCTGCTGCCTGCCATCTGCCAGTCCTATCTGCTGATGTTACTGACGCTGTTACTCATCGTTTTAATCCTTTGAGCCCTACAGACCTAGTACCTACCTACCTATCCCTGACACTTCCACCTGAAGCCCTGCCCCTTCTTTGCCCAGGGGCCATGGAAGCTGTCAGCCCCCCTGCAGCTATGCAATTTTACTCTGCTCACATCTCCAATCTTGGGCTACATCTAGACTACATGGAGCCATGTAAAATAGTTTATTTGGTATAGTCAAAGAAGTTAAATAATCTCTGCTTCATTGTATTAAAAATGGCCGCCGCGCTGTGCTGACGATCAGCTGATCCGGCACAGTGCGGCATTCTAGACGCGGCATGAAGGGGGGCAGAAGAGTTTCCCTGGTGGTGCCCAGAGTGGCCACCAGGGAAAGCTGGGGAGGGCTAGCCTCCCACTAGTTCGAATTAAGTGGCTACACAGCCCTTAATTCGAACTAGTTAATTCGAACTAGGCGTTAGTCCTCGTGGAATGAGCTTTACCTAGTTCGAATTAAGCGCTCCGCTAGTTTGAATTAAGTTCGAACTGGCGGTTTGCCTGTGTAGTGCCTGTCAAAGTTAATTCGAACTAACGACTGTTAGTTCGAATTAACTTTGTAGTGTAGACAGACCCATATTGTTATTACCAATAGTTGCTCCCCCTAACTGCAGTGGCCTGGTGAGTTAGGTGTGGGAGGGGTGGAACCAGATCGATGCTCCCATGTTGACAACAGGAAAGCCTGGGGTCCCTCTGCAAGATGCCTTCCCTCTCATGCAGATCTACCCCATTAGTCATCACATGCGTATGCATCATCTGTGAGAGTCATCATATGCATGTGCAGTTAGTTGTCTTAATTTTGCCCCATTCACCTTCGAAGAGGGAGCTTCCAAAAGCAGGCACTTGCTGCTGACTCCCAAGGCATCCATTGGTCCAGTCTTCTTTCAATGAGCCCACTTCACAGTTCTTGGATCTGGCTTCCACCCTTCTCCAACCATTGCAAGTGCAGGGAGGTGCTGGGTTTTCATGCCTTATCCATTCACACCTCGTTCACTCAACAGGACAATCAATTAAGCAAAAGGGGGTACAAAGTCTACAAGTTATAAGGTTTCCATGTAAAAAGATTTAATAGAAAGTTTCTTTATGAAAGTATACAAAGTGTCTATATACAAGGACGTAGTACAACAAACTAAAGACTTAGTGCAATACTAAAAGTTATTACTAAAGTTAATACTAAAGTTTGATACAAAGTTAAAATAAAAAAAATTCAGTGAGAAAATGATGAATACCGAGATTAATGAGATGTATCTACAGTTGCATTGGGATGGGGGGGCTGGTGTGCCTGGCTCTGGGGGAGGGGTGGGTGCATTGGGGGTACTGATATATTTTTTAAAAGGTACTTTATAACAAAAAGAAAAACTTAAAAAACAATTGTCTAGTAGCACTTTAAAGACTAACAAAATATGTAGATGGTATCACGAGTTTTTGGGGGCAAAACCTACTTCCGCCCACGAAAGCTCATGATCCCATCTACATGTTTTGTTTGTCTTTAAAGTGCTACTAGACTGTTTGTTGTTTTTTAAGTTTTTCTGGTTACAGACTAACTCGGCTCCCCCTTTGAAGCTTATATATATGTTAAAAAGTTGAGAAACCCTACTTTGTGCTATACCATTCCTTTTGGCCTCCCTGTTTCCTTTCTCCTTTGGCGAGTTGGGCAGGCAGGAGTTTTGGTAAAAATATATCAGACAAGTGCACACGGTGCCCGCTCTACCTCAGCTGGTGCTGGATAATCAGAGCCCCAATTCTAAAGGAGTTGGCATTACTGAGGTGATAGATCTCCCCACATTTTTCTGGGGATTTTCCAAAGAAAATGCTTTAGGTCATCCACATCTCCCAGCCATAGCAGAGACTTGGGATTAACATGGCTTTCTCAACTAAGTATAGAAAAGCCATGGAACAGGCAGTTCTGCCACCTGACGAGTGTCATAACTTTTGACGGAGGCCGTGATAAAAGTATTCGTATAATACTAGGGGGAAAACACCACTTTTGGATGAATGAACAACATCTGGTCAAGCAGAGTCCTCCACCACAAACTACAGATCAAACTACTGAAAATGCTACTGCGTGCAGCAGAGACCTGCCCAACAAAGAGAGACTGGAGGCTGCCCGTCACAGAGGCTGGAGGAGACCCTACCAATGTCATGGGAAGATAAAATTGCAAATGCAAGAAAAAGGAAGCTGAGTGGGCAGAACATATTAGAAAACACCAAAGGCAGATGGCTGGGACATGTATACAACATGGAAAATGGGAGACAGACTATGCAAGCATTGAACTGGGTACCCCAGGGAGGAAACAGAAAGCAAGGAAGGCCCAGGAAGAACTGGCAGAAGACAGTGATAGAGGATACTGGTTGTGTTGGCATCACCTTGGAAGTAGTACCATGCTATGACTATGATCTGAGGCACTAACACACATACCAATCAACCAATCAATCAATAAGCAAGCAACCAAGTAGCCCCTATATTTTGACACCTGCAAAGAAATGAAGCGCCCAAATTTGAAAATGCAACTACAGGCAGTCCCCGGGTTACGTACAAGATAGGGACTGTAGGTTTGTTCTTAAGTTGAATCTGTATGTAAGTCGGAAATGGCATCCAGATTCAGCCGCTGAATCTGGACACCAGTTCTGACTTACATACAGATTCAACTTAAGAACCCCAGGCGTCCCCAAGTCAGCTGCTGCTGAAACTGATCAGCAGCTGATTCCAGGACGCCCGGGGCAGAGGAACTCTGCCTCGGGCTTCCTGTAGTCAGCGCTGGTCAGTTTCAGCAGCGGCTAACTTGGGGATGCCTGGGGCAGAGCAGCTCGGGTGCTGCTGGGTTGGTCCAGTAGCGCGGCCGCTCCTCGGCGCTACTGGACCAACCCAGCAGCACCCCAGCTGCTCTGCCCCAGGCGTCCTGATTCAGCCACAGCTGAAACTGATCAGCAGTGGCTGAATCAGGACTCCTGGGGCAGAGCAGCTGGGGTGCTGCCGGGTTGGTCCAGTAGCGCCAAGGAGCGGTGCTGTGGGACCAACCGGCAGCGCCCAACCTGCTCTACCACAGGCCCCGGGCTTTGCTCCACATCTCCCTGGTCTGCTGAGGGTGGCACTAGCTGCGTCCCCCCCAGCAGACCAGAGAGACGCGGAGCAAAGCGGTGCAGGACCCGGGGCTGGACCCGCAGCGCTTCCAGATCAGCTGAAAGCGCCGCGGGTCCGGCCCCGGGTCCTGCACGGCTTTGCTCAGCGTCTCCCTGGTCCCAACTGATACCCTGACGCGTGGTCTCTGTCCGCACAATTACAGATCTCAGCGGTAAAACTATCCTCCCCTTTCGATTTTATGGCCAGCACTGGACTTTTCTAAAACTCCGTTCCCCTCCTCCAAACACACACACTCATAAATGGTGACTGCAGAACATCTCAAGACTGGAGGATATCAGAGCACAAGTCAAAGATCCACAGGCCTAACCTGCCTGGCCCCCTCCCCACAGGGGAAAAAGAGGGGAACAGAGGATTTTTCAGCCAACCATAGGTAATGAATTACATGGCCCTGTGGTGTCGGCGCTCCACCAATATTCCAGGACGTGGGCCTGGCTCCACCAATGTTTGGTCTTTTATTTTCAGATCCATCCCATCCATAGGCTGGACTGGGGACACCGCTCTCAGCCCCGTGCTTTGGGGGGCCCTGTGCTTCAGAGGCATGGGGGCCAGTGGGGACCCTGACCCTGGCAGCAGGGAGAGACCCAGCCATCACTGTGCCCCAGCACTTCTCACCTCTGTTCCGCCCCTCCTCCTCTAGTCCCTACCCCCCTCTTTCCAGCTGCCTCTCCCTAGTGATGCCAGGCTCTTGCGGAGTGGGTGGCATGGGGCAGGCTGGGGCTGGGTCGCTCACTGCTGCCAGTGATGCCCGCTAAACCCCTCTGGCCACCCTGGATCCTGCCCCCCCCTGAAGCAAAGAGCCCTCCCCTACTATGAATCAAACCTGACACCCATGTTTCCAGCCGCGCTGGAGAGAAGAGATCCTGCTTTATCTTCCTCAGATCATGGGTCAGCAGAGAACGAGGAGATAGGACAGGAAGGATGATAGGGATGGAGGTGGGGTGTGGATGGCATAATCTGGCTGGGAACCATCACATTCCAGAATCTGTGCTGATCTAATTGAAAGGGCTATGAAAAACCAGACCCTACTGGGCTGAGAACCGAGCGCCCCCAGAGCGCATGCAGCGGGGGTGACCGATCTTTCCCCTCCTGTACTGGCTGAATCTCCAAAGGGCAGCTGGGGCTCGTGGAGCTAGAACAGCAGGTGCAAAAGGCTCCATGCTGGGCAGAGAAAGGAGGAATTTATCTTCTTCCAGCCACTTGTCAACACCTACTTCACCCAACAATGCTGGCCACAGGCAGGCAGCGGCACGCGCTATAATTAACAGCCCGCCTCTGAGACACTGGAAGGAGAACAATGCTGGCGTAGGAGGAAATGTGAGCAGGTGATCTTTGCGCCCTGACAGCTCTGCCAACAGCAGCAAATGTGCCGGTCCTAGTGGAGCAGGGCAGCTCTTGTCAAATTGCTATAGCCTCGTTCCCGTGAGTCCCAGCAAAAAGCTTTATCACGGGTTGTTTCAGCAAAAGAGGGACTGGGATGGGTGGAATGATGGAGCTATTGGTCCTGGCATCCACCAAGGATTATGCTCCTTCCCATATTGTTAACAAAAGGGAATTTCATCCATGAGATCTGGACTTCCCCAGGGCTCAGCTGTTAGGCACTGTCCCCAGAAGGATCAGCACATTTTGGATTTGGATCTGGACCCAACATTTTCCTTAAGTTCAAGGAGGAGTTTTGAATCAGAGCCTGAGCTCTGGTCTGGCCTCCTATCTCATTTACTGCATAAGCCCACCTCCTCCAGCACACACACAGCCAACCGTCCCAGCCCCAACAGAAACAACTCCCACCCACAAGTCTAAGAAATCCTGAGCCATGCAGGGTTTTGCAAGGGAAAATTAAAGGAAGCTACACACATAAAGTCAAGGTCAGGTGGGGATGGGACGTTGGTTAATGATGGATGAACCAGTTCACATAAAATATTAACCAAATCAAATGGTCACCTATAATCTTTCCTAGGTTCCTCTTGGGCACAAACTACTAGCCAGAGCCCAACCCCAGCACCTTTCCCCAAATTCATCTCAGACAAGCCCCATCCCCCCTGTCCGTTCCTTCTATTCTCTCCCTCTCCCTCACCTATTTCTGTCCTCGCCTCCCCCTCCACGACTTTTGCATGCTGGGGTGCAGCACCAATGGCTCTTGTGCAAGTGAGCAGAAGGGCTGTTTCCCGGCTGGTTCAGCAGCTGGCATTCACACTTCAGTTAAGCTTATCTCTGCGATAAGCCCAAGGAGGCTCACAAGAAAGAACCAGGGCACGAGCACAGGTCAACAGGGCAAATGGTTCGGTGCAATTTGTGTACAACCACCTCTTGGTGCGCCCATTAAAAAGGCAACTGTATGGTGCATTTATCTCACCCAGGCCCCGGGAGCTCTCCTACCCAGCCCTAGTCAGGATTTGGGCCACTCCTTTAAAACAGCACAGCGACCATGAGTTAAGAGCATCATAAATCAGCTCCTAGGTACTTACGCAGCTAACACACGTCAGTATCTGAGCAACTAACGAACCCTCCTTATAACACTCCTGTGAGACAGGGAAGGGATTCTCCTCCCTGTTTGAGAGATGGGGAACTGAGGCACAGGAAATCTGTACAGACGTGTGACCTGAATCCAGGTCTCCAGCACCTCGAAATTAAACTCCTGCCTAGTCTGCCTCACTAGTTTTCCCCTTCTGAATACACCTGCACATAGCTTGTACCCAGACGCATGGCTGCACAAACATAATGCCCGCGGACTCCACTCCCGCAGAACCCAAGCCCAGCCGCATGCACCCTTGTTAACTTACATGGTTCTGCGGAAGGAGAGTTTTTTCCTCAGGGAAGAAACCCGCAAGTGACAGACATGCTTCACCGCTGTGCTGTAGGAGACCTTCTCAGAGCATGGGTTCTGAACCATGGCCGGGCCTTGTGGTGCACCAGCCAAGACCGGAGCCTACATCCCATGGAGTGGCATAGCAGCAGCTGCAGCGGGTAAGGCGTCTGCTTCCAACACCAAGGTAAAGTCAGTGTCCTGTCTGCAGGAATCCGAGGACTACAGCCCCGTGTGAATCACAGCTCTGAGGCTGTCTGCCCCGTGAGTCAGGTCACTTACAAGTTAACTTGACTGCGATATCCTTGTTACCATCTTGGTCGCTGAGTGCAGGCTGCCAATTCAGATGTGGCTGGACATAGCCAAGAGATCAGCCCTCCCCCATCACATCTTTCCACGGTTGCCCGGTAGGTCCAACATGCCTCCTCTGTAGGTGGCTGGGATAGTTTCACCTCCCAGCAGCATCCCATGTGTCTCACGGTGGGTGCAGGTCCTCTCTCTCTCTGTGCTAGCTCTGCAGGAATTAGACGGGGCTACGTGCAGCGCTCTACCTGAGTGTGATGTCACTGCGGTGAGCTAGGGAGGGGGTGGAGGAGGGACAAGGGTGTTTGATCCTCAGCTCCTGGCAGGCTGTACCGGGAAGTCGATTCCAGAGGGGGTACGGACTGGATTTTTGCTGTAGTCAGCAAGAGTGCTGCCGAGTGTGGGATCACCTCAAACACGTACACTGGCAGGTTCAGAAAAATTAAGGCCAAGCTAGAAGCACGCACAAGCACTGCCTGAGCCACACAGGTGCAAGCAGCTGGGAAATGCTTTTAAAGGCCTGTTCTATTGGCACATAGAATGAGGAGGGGACCAGGGTTGCTCATATTAAGATTTCCCCTAAAGTCGCTCCAAAGTTGCAGCGGATTGTGAGTAGGGAGGTGCGGACACCCTCAAGTCGCATGGCCTGGCAGAAGCAGTGCTGATGCTACAGCTGCCTCAGTATACCTGAGGAAAGGGTGACTGGCAAGTGGTTCTCTGTAAGGGCCCCTGGTCGCTGGAGTGCCCCCGAGCCCAGTCTGGACTGGCTGTCCTTTCGGGACATCCCACAAAGTCTGCTCATTTTCTCTGGACTTTCAAAAAAATGAAGGGCTATTGAAGCACTGGTTGGTGCAGTCAGAGCCAGCCTTAGGGCCTGGCACAGAGCTGTCCCATCCATAGGATGGCAAAGGGCGGCTGCCCCAGACCCCGCACTTTGGGGGGTGCCCCGTGGCAGCCCCCTAAACCGTCCTATGGATGGGACCCAAGGGATTACCGAGGGCCCAGTGCAGAGCAGCAATGGGGGTTCCCTCTGCCCTCAGCACTCACCAAGGCAAGGGGAACGGAAGCGGCAGGGCAGCTTGCTGCACTATGCCACCCTCTCCTAGCCCACTGAGCTCAGCTTCTCCGCAGCAGCAGGAAGGAGAGCACCCCAGCCCCCAGGGCGCTCCACTTCCCCCACCATTGAGAAGTGGGGCACAGCGGGCTGGGAGGGCAACAGGGTGGGGAAGAGCGGAGCAGCCTGCCAGGCTGTTCTGGCACCAACCACCTTGGTGGAATGGGAGGGACAAGGCTTAGAAATGGAGCAAGGCGGGATAGAGCCTGCAGGGGGTGGGGGAGGTATTTGCCTCAATCCCCACAAACCCCTGGGGACTGTAGCCATGCATCTAGACTGCATCTAGAACAGGGCTAGCTCAGTGGTTTGAGCTAAACCCAGGGTTGTGAGTTCAATCCTTGTGGAGGCCATTTAGAGATTTGGGGCAAAAATTCATCAGGGATGGTAGTTGGTCTTGCTGTGAAGGCAGGGGACTGGACTCGATGACCTTTCAAGGTCCCTTCCAGTTCTAGGAAATAGCCAATCTCCATTAATTTAATTTTTATTTTATTTTAAAGTAATGTGCCTCAGTGTACCTTGCCAGCCACCCTTTCTGAAAGCAAAAAGGACCTTTACCTTATCATTGGTAAAGGGGCACCAGCCAGAATATTGGGTTTAAAGCTGATTCCAAGGCAGGGATAGAGCCTTATAATTTTGTTTTCAGGTTTAAAATTACTATTGGAAACAGAGTAAAAGGATGTAATAATTGGGTTTTTTAATTGTAATTTGATGTCCTTGTTTAAATGTGCTTATTTCTTCTCTGTAACAAAGAAATCAACCTTGTCATGTGTAAAAAAGTAAAACGTATAAAAAATAAGTGTAAAGGCCAAATATTCTTTAAAAAAGCCAAAACAGACATAAAAATGCCCAAAATTGCTGTATATCCCCAATGAAATGTAAAAGCAGTGGGCAAATCGATGGCTCTGAAAGGAGGCAAGTAGTTATCGGTTTAAACAAAATATTTGGAATCAAAACTAGCTGTGGCAAATTAGTGTGGTGAAACAAAACAAAAAAAAGCAAAAAAAAACCCAACTAAAAATAACAAACATCCATCCGAAAAACATAATCACAACGCAAAACGCACTAATCCCAATTTTAAAAGGAAAGAACTGTTTTGCCTTAAGAACAGGGACGTCCTGCCAAAGACTAAAGCAGTGTTTCTCAAAGTGGTCATGAAACCAATTTGGGAAACCAGCTAACTGGCCGTGCCAGTGTGTTGACTTACCTGCACTGTGTCCATGGAACCTCACGGCTCCCACAGGCTCCAGTTCGCTGTTTGCAGCCAAGGAGGGTCGCAGGAAGTGGTGGGGGCCAGGCCACCGCTTCCTGCTGCTCCCCTTGGCTGCAAACGGCGAACCGCAGCCCATGAGAGCCACAAGGCTCCGTGGCTATGGAGCCAGTAAGTAAACACACCGGTACAGCCAGTTAGCAGGTTTTTCAAAGTGGTTTCATGGACCACTTGAGTAACACTGGACAGAAGCCAAACCGACAGACCCCCTCTCCTCCATCTGTACAGACCATGGACTAGTAAATATAACATTGACTGGTGAATAGTGATAGAGATGTAGCCGTGTTAGTCTGGTGTAGCTGAAACAAAAAACAGGACTATGTAGCACTTTAAAGACTAACAAGATGGTTTAATAGGTGATGAGCTTTCGTGGCCCAGACCCACTTGTGGTCTCATCGCCTATTAAACCATCTTGTTAGTCTTTAAAGTGCTTCATAGTCCTGTTTTCTATTGACTGGTGAGAGCGAGAGGTAGGAGAGAGCGAGAGAGCGTGTGTGTGTACGCATATGCTAACTGTTTTGTCATTGTATTCTAAATAAACGCGGTGGATTGCCTTTTCCCTCATATAAATCCCGTGTGCTTCTTATAAGCATAACAGGGAGACCCTGGCTGGGGAAACTGGGTAAATGCCCAGGGCACTGTAGCCATGGGGGGCACCTCAAGGCACTCGGGCTCTCCCTCACTGGTAGGGTTGCCAGATGGTTTCAGAAAAAATACCGAACAAAAAAAAAAAAAAAAAAAAAAAAGGATCCCAAGAGTTGTTAAGCAAAAAAACCAAAAAACAACAAAACAACGTGGCCCCTTTAAAAACCGCCTGGTGAGGCTTTTTGGCTCTAACAGGCTGCCAGCGGCCACCTGCCATCTTGCCTCCCTGTGCTGGGCCGGACAGCTCCCCGGTAAGCACTAGGGTTGCCAGGCTGCCGCTGTATTGAGCCAGACAGCCCAGGATTTTCGCCTCCTGGCCAGGAAAAAATCAGAAAGTACCGGACATTGTAGGCGTCCGGTATTCTCTGAAGTTTTTTACCAGACAGGAGGCGAAAATAATGGACTGTCCAGTTAAATATTGGACACCTAGCAACCCTACTCGCTGGCTACAGTAGGGTTTCACGTGGTTGCTCACAGCTCGGACGCCTCCTCTCCAGACCCTCCCTAGTGCTGGGCTGAGAGGCTTCTCCTCGACCCCCCGCTCCATCCACTTGCCCCTCAGCCTGTTTGAGGGCTTTGGCTCCATGCTGCCCCCCACCCCGAGGAGCCTGCAGTATCGCAGACCACCACTAGTGGTGCAACAGCCTGGCCCACTGCTGTCTGGAGCACACTGCCACTTGGTCCACGACTAAGGGGGGATAGGATTGGGAGCTATAAAATCATGTCTGGAAAAAAGTAAACATGGAAATGCTATTTACTCCTTCTCGTAACACAACAACTAGGAGTCACTAAATGAAATTAATAGGCAGCTGGTTTAATACAAATACATGAATGAAGCATTTCTTCATACAACGCACAGTCAACCTGTGGAACTCCTTGCCAAAGGATGCTATAAAGGCTAATACTATAACGGTTAAAAAAGAACTAGATACATTCATGGAGGTTAGGTCCATCAATGGCTATGAGCCAGGATGGGCAGGGATGTTTGTCAGAAGCTGGGAATGGGCAACAGGAGAGGAATCACTTAATGATTCCCTGTTCCGTTCACTCCCTCTGGGGCACCTGGCATTGGCCACTGTGTGAAGACAGGATACTGGGCTAGATGGACTTTAGGTATGGAGTCAGTATGACTGTTCTTATGTTGCAAATCTCAAATCAAGATAGGACTTCACGTGTTCTTCAGTGTTAGACAAAACTCAGGTAATATCTAAGCGTCTATTTGCTGCTTTGCTGTCAATTTCCCTGTGACCTAGTACAATGCAGTGTTCTCAGCTAATAAATTATGCCAGAATCAACAGCACCAGTGAGACTAATAATAGGACTGAAACGTTTTGAGGAAAGGGCTAGCTACAACTAGCCAACACTAGTTTGGAGCCAAACACTGCTGGATTATTAATTAGCTCACTAGGGCTAACTTGTTGTCTCCAGAGTGAGTCAAATCTCCAGGTCTTTGGAAAGCTTTTATTCAGTCCTCACTTGGCTCAGCTCCTACTGAATTAATTAAGAGGAATTTGGCTTCAACGGGCATTTGTCATAGCAGACATTTCGTAAGAAGGACCTCTGGCCCCGTGAGAGAAGCCAAGGTGGGAGAAGAAGCATTTCTTCCTTCATAACATTTTGATACCAGCTGCGTCTTAAGGGGCTATGAACTCTCTTCTGCAGGGATAAGAGCAACTGGGACTAGTAAACACAAATTACAGCTCCTCCTTGCAATGCATTTAACCATCTAATCTTGTATGTCACAACAGAAGTGCCTAACAATCAGCAATCAGCTCCTAACTTGCAGTGTATCCTAACTTGGAGCTCTACTGTGGAGAGGTTCAGGGACAAAGCCAAGGATTCTTGGTTGTGTTCCCAACATACTCACTGACAGGATCTTTGGTCTTGGGCAAGTCATTTCACCGCCATGTCCCCTGTGTGGACAGAGAAGAGCAGCAAAGAGGGCTCACCTGCCTTCCCATTCGCTGCCAGAGCCCGGGGAAGTCTGGAACAGTGGCAGAAACCAAAATCCCCTTTTGACTTGTAAAGCAAACACATCAGACCTGCACAGCACTGCAGAAGAATAAAACAGGAAATCGCCCACCCTGGGGCAACTGCCTTCTTTGCACCTCTCCTCCCCTCGGCAGCCCTGCTTGAGAGTTCACACCTAGAATCATAGAATCATAGAATCATAGGACTGGAAGGGACCTCGAGAGGTCATCGAGTCCAGCCCCCCGCCCTCAAGGCAGGACCAAGCTCCACCTACACCATCCCTGACAGATGTCTATCTAACCTGTTCTTAAATATCTCCAGAGAGGGAGATTCCACCACCTCCCTTGGCAATTTATTCCAATATTTGACCACCCTGACAGTTAGGAATTTTTTCCTAATGTCCAATCTAAACCTCCCCTGCTGCACTTTAAGCCCATTACTCCTTGTCCTGTCCTCAGAAACCAAGAGGAACAAATTTTCTCCTTCCTCCTTGTGACACCCTTTTAGATATTTGAAAACCGCTATCATGTCCCCCCTTAATCTTCTTTTTTCCAAACTAAACAAGCCCAGTTCATGAAGCCTGGCTTCATAGGTCATGTTCTCTAGACCTTTAATCATTCTTGTCGCTCTTCTCTGTACCCTTTCCAATTTCTCCACATCTTTCTTGAAATGTGGCGCCCAGAACTGGACACAGTACTCCAGCTGAGGCCTAACTAGTGCAGAGTAGAGCGTCAGAGTAGATGACTCTGAGAGTCATCGTGATGCTGATCTCACCCAGTACAGATGTGGCTAGTTAGACAAACATTTTCCACTCACCTGCTTGGAGAGATAGATTATAATTATCGACCATGATGGATAGATTATCGACCATTTCTTCTATGGCTAGAGAAAACAGCTATTCTACAGTGGCACAGCTGTGCCACTGTAATCCTATAAGCTACATCTACACTGCAGGGTTTTTGCGCAAGAGGTGTCCACACTGCATGGACGCTCTTGCGCAAGAAAGCTCTGATGGCCATTCACAGAATGGTGCTTTTTCAGATAGGCTCTATTTGTGCAAGAAACCCCTGCGTAGCGTCCACACATGTCTTTTTGCGCAAGAGCTGTAGTGCAAAAAGGAGTTATGGCTTGTAGAAGGAGGGATACCTACACCACAAAAAGCCCTCTGTTCTGCCAATTGACTGTAGATTTTCTTGCACAAAAACACACTTTGAGGTGTGAACATTCCACAGGTTTTTGCACAACAGTGGCCGTTTTTGCACAAAAACCTTGTAGTGTAGACGTAGCTATAGTGCATACATGGCTCTGGTCTCAACACTAGCCTTGCAAAGGAATCTGGGAACACAGAGCCAGTTCCCATTCAGTCAGTTGCTCATTAAGGGGGAAAGGGAGCTAATGATCAGTTGGTAAAGGCGTTTTGTTTGGCTAAAGGTTTGGAAGACAAATGCGGGGAAGGTGACTTCATAGTTTTTGACTTGCAAAAAATATGGAGAAAACTGATTTCAAAAGCAACAGCTGTGCCAGTGGGTTTCTTCCCAGTGCTCACAGCTGTATTGCTGCTGGGAAAGGAGAAAAGCATCGTGCATATTGACTAGAACGATACACACCCCAACGTGGATAAATCTGAAGACTGGGTGAAGCTGAACCTTAGTATTGTCAGCCATTACCCAGAGCGATAGAAAAGGGCTAATCATAATGTGTACACCCTGAGTTTATACTGGGCCAGAAACAACCTAGTAATGATGCATCATTTATGATTTGTCAGGTAAGGAAGCCCAAGCGTAAATTGAAAAATCAAGCATATAAGTAATTGGGATGCAAGAGGGAGTGAGGACTTCAGGAGTTCTAAACAGTCTGCTGCCACTGCCTCCTTGTGTGGCCTTGGACAAGTCATTTAAACTCCCTGTGCCTCAGTTTCCCAAAACATAAACTTAGGAAATGGCAGTTACCTGTTGCAGGGGTAGCCACCAAAATTTCTACAGCACTTTGTACTCTTTTGTGCCATTTTTCGAGCCAATTCATTCATCTCACTAGACTGGGACTGAGAGATTTTGAACAGCAATATGGAACCAGGGAGACTGGCAAATGGCTCGAGATGCCTCTTGCCTCTTCTTGTGCTCAGTTTTGCTGGATATGGCAGATAATGATGAAGCCCATAGTAAACAAAGGCCACACCTCCAGTGATACCCTTTTTGATTATTTACCCAAGCAAACCCACGTAAAGGCATCTTAACCATAATAATAATAAAAAAAAAATATTTGACACTTCTTACTTGAGTCCTTCTCACCGAAGAATCTCACAGTCTTTACAGAGGATGATGGGGAAACGAAGAGTGACTTGTCCAAGATCATACTTGAGAACAGAAGGCAGGTCTCCTCCCTAATAGCTCTGTGCCTTATACTAGCTCTTATGCCTCTTAGGTACGTCTATACTGCAATTGAAGACTTGCAGCTTGGTATGGTTGGTTTGGCTCATTTGGCTCAGGCTCAGGGGTTTCAGGCTACAGGGCTAAACACTGCAGTGTAGACATTCAGACTTGGGATGCTCCCAGCACAAGATCTCAGGTCATTGGTATTTTACTGCAGAGTAGACAAAACCCTTTAGCTATGTCTACACTGGTGGCTTCTTCTGCAAGAACAGCTGTTCATGCGCAAAAACTTGCCAGGTGTCTACACTGCACGCACATTCTTGCGCAAGTAAATTTACAGTCTAGCATCGGAAAACAGGGCTTCTTCCAGAAGAGTTAATCCTCTCCCCACAAGGAATAAGCCCTCTTGCACAAGAGGGCAGTGTACACAGGCAATATGAATTTCTTGTGCAAGAAACCCCTAAGGCTAAAATGGCCATCAGAGCTTTCTTGTGCAAGAGAGTGTCCACACTGCCATAGATGCTCTTGCGCAAAAGCACATGCCAGTGTAGACACGCTCTTGTGGAAGACTTTTTGCACAAGAACTCTTCTGCAAAACAGTTCTTGTGCAAGAAGCTGCCAGTGTAGACGTAGCCTTTAGGTTTAGGCACTGAAGTACACACTTCAATTTGCATTTTAGATAGAAAAATCAGCCCATGTAAAGCAAGACGTAACCACCATAATGTGCAATCCATGATGACAGTCCTTTTCAAACATATAGATATACTAGGCCATGACGGACTGCGCTCTTCCTTTAATTGACAGGCTATCTCCTGCCTCTTCCTTTTACAGACATTCCTCCTACTTAACATCTTCTGATTTTCGAACACAGGATTCTCTTTTCTATTATCTCATTGATTCATCAAATATCTTGGTATTCCGACTCCAGCAGCAACATTAAGCAACTCTTCCCCTTAAAATGGATATACACAGTCCATACAGGCATGTCCTCTCCATGACCTCACCAAACTCTTCTACACATTTAGAATGTCGATTTCCTTCTTATCTTCTTATATGCTGTGGCAATATTCCAGACATCTCTATTTTCCCTGCTGTGCAGCAACACTCAGTCACATCCACACATCCATGTATTATCAGTAACTGATCAGGTATCAATATTATCAACATTTGCTATGTTCAGAGACTCTCTCTGACACAGTAGCATAACCTGCATTCATATACAGCGCTGCTTGCTACATGGGCAGTGTTTATTTCTATGTACTGTTACCAGTGTCTGCAAGGCTACCTGTGGTCAGTGCACAACCTGTATTAGCGGTGTTGCTTGCATTTACAAATGTTATCTACATTTGATGTGTTACTTGCTTTCATCTCATTTCCTCTAATTGCAGGTTCTTCCTTCTGTGTTTCCACTACAATTACGTTTACCAGTTTTAGGTTTAAACTGACAACATCCCAAAGCAAAAAACATACTGACAAATACTCAACTTACACTCCATTTGCAATGGTGAAAAGTGTTTGCAGAAAATACCTTCATGATCATGCATTCTTGGTGCATGTTCATTGTTGGGGTGCAAGTCTTTATGGGATAAGGGTGTTGTTTGTTAATATAATGGAAGAAAATGCATCAAACCAGATGGTTTTATACCTACAATATGAGCTATAATTTGCCTGATAATAAACAAAACCGCAAAACGAAAAGCAGATTCAGGTTAAGTGAGGTTTCAGTTGTTACTGAATTCCCCAGTGTGGACAGGCCTACCTTTCGTCACGCATTCGGGGACTCAGGAATCGGGATGAATCATCATCGTGGCTACTTTGCTGGCTACTCTGCTGGCTACTGCAGAAAGAGGCAGAAAGACATTAGCAATTAGAACTCTGGATGGTACCAGCTGCTTCACTCTCCTAAAGAAAACAGGAACAGAATTAAACTGCACAGCGTTAGGACTTGTTTATACAGTGTACACACTTAGGGTTGCCAGATGGTTTAACCAAAAATACCGAACACCCCCATTCTCCTCCCAAAAAAACCACCGGGGGGAAAATTCTGTTGGGGAAAAAAAAGGGGAAGACCAACATTGTTGTAGAAAAAAAAAGGACCCTGAGAGTTATTAAGCAATGGCTTCGAGGCTTTTTGCCGGTGGCCATCTTGTTTTCCTGCTCCGAGCCAGAAGACAGCAAGGAGACCTACATTAGTTCAACTAATTTTCAAACCACTTCAGTGAAATCAGTGAAAATACTGGACTGTCCAGGTCAATACTGGACACCTGACAATCCTATACACACTGATTTCACTGAAGTGGTTTGAAAATTAGTTGAACTAATGTAGGTCTCCTTGCATGCACACTCTTAAATCAACATTATAGTGTCCATACAGAGTTGCCTCAGTCTAATTAAATTGGTCCAAAACAAGTCCTCCCGGGGCACATGTGTATAGCCCAGGCCTTAGCTTTTGCAAGCAAGAGAGTAGCAAGTTTATGATGATTGCTTTTGTGCCTTAAGTTGCTAAATTGTGCTCTGGTCTTATGTGACCAAGTGGAGATGCACTAGGACTTCCCTTCTGTGTGCAACCTGCATTACCACCACCTGGACCACACCTCCCACCATGAAGTTGCACTAAAGGATACTCCCCGCCCCCAAATGGCTGGGAAGAGCAAAGCCAACACGAATACCTCTGCCCATAAGGGATGCCATAAAAGGATACTGCAAAGTACTTTCTGCTGCCAAGCAAACAGGAAGCCCCACCAACAGCTGCGTGCTCCTTTGGCCCTGCTCTGCACTAGGACTTTATTTCAAAATAATGCCCCCAAGGTCAAATTTATAAGCAGAGCGTCCACACTACCAAACCCGTTATATCGAAATAAAGGGCCATGGAATTCGAAATCGGTACCCCTGCTTTTCCTCAGGAGCAACACTAATTCCAAAAGAGTTATTTCAAAATAACCATAGTGTGGATGCTCCTGTGCCACTGTTTTGAAATAATAACTCCCCAGAGTAAACCAAACTAATACTTCCCAGAGTAATCCAAACTAATACTCCCCAGTGCTCGCTGTGGCTCTAAGTCTGAGGTAGTGCATCCACATTAATGGAGCCTGCCTTGGACTCATTTCGAGGCTTCCCCGTAGTGTGGACATGCTAGTTCAAATTTGTTAAATCAGGAGTTATTAAGTCAAATGTACTAATTTCAAAGTATTCTCCTAGTGTAGACATGGCTTTAGGGTGCATCAACAAAGCACAATTATTTCGAAATAACTGATGTTATTTTGAAATAACAAGGCAGGTGTCTACACAGCTATTCCATTATTTCAAAATAATTTCAAAATGACGGGTAGTTTATTTTGAAATCTGTAACCCTCATTCCATGAGGAATAACGCTTATTCCGAAGTAGCTATTTCGAAATAGCTCCTCCCCAGTGCCTCCTGGGGCTCTAAATTGTGGTAGCACAGCCACATTAGGGGAGCATGCTTTGGACTAATTCCGAGGCTTCCCTGTAGTGTAGATGTGCTATCAAAATAAGCTATTTCGGAAAAAAAATCCAAAATAGCTTATTTCAAAATAAGCGTGCTGTGTAGACATAACCACAGTATTTCTCATAAAGTGGTCAAACATATACACAACACCCCTTACTATTTATGGGCTGTGTGAAAACATGATTGAGCCCAGCACAGTGTTTGGGGTTGTGCTCAGTCAAGCAGCGAGAAAAGATGCAGCACAACAACAGTCAACATTCCCCAGCTTTCCTGGTTTCCTGAAAAAGCAACAATTTTCTGGAATGTTTGCAAACTCAGGGCCAAGTCACATATAAAACTCCAGGGCTTAGACTCAAGTAAAACTGAAATTAAGTCTGTAGGGAAATAGAGGCAGATATACTGGGTTGATGGAATGTTTGTGTGAAACTCTTTACTTTCAATGAAAATCCACAACAAATACAGGGTTTTGACATCATGTTCTTGAGATCACACCACAACTTAAAGAAAACTGGAGAGGTGTAACATATTTGAAATGCAACAAAAGTGACTAAAACCCATGAGTTGCATAGTAACCTTTTCTTAGGAATTTAAGAAAATATCAATAATAGCCTTGCAGATGATCTTTGAAAGGGATATGATTGTGCTATGTTTGAATGGATTCATATGGCTTAGCATTTAAATCTTGACTTGGACATCTCATTCAAAATCCTCTAACAAGCACTGTGCCTTATTTCTTGCAAATTAAAAACACTCGCAAGAAATGGCATTGGGCCCTAACTGTACAGCTGAACAGTACACTGGCCAATGTAAGGGGAGGGCATTGTCATTATCACAAGAGCTACTGCCATTACATCTACTAAAAAGTGACCCCTTGTCGCCCTGCCAGCACTCCTGTGGTACTGAGAATGTGGTCAGGCAGGAAAGTGGTCTGTGGAACCGGATTTCTGGTGAAGAGTTACAAATTGAATCCACAAGATGTCACTGTTTGCTTCCAAATTGCCACAATTTTGCGCAAAGCCCCACCTAAGGTTTATAGTATTCTTCCAGATAGCTTGACCTATAATCCTGGATTGTGCCTGCTCTTGCCAGCAGCACCAGAACCTACTTCCAAGTTATAAAATGTAATGTTTGCAGAGAATTCCTTGCCAGCAATAAAGGGAAAGCAACAGGTGAAATTATATCACACCACACGCTGCCTAAAGATGTCCCAGCTTTCATTCGTTTCATGATCCAGTTCAAAATGATTGTACTGACACTTAAAATCCTCCTAGAGACGCTGTAGCTATTCTTACGGGCGTAGTCTCTCTTTGCTCCTTTGCATCCCCTCATCTGACTTCATAGTACAGCAACCTTCTCTTCTGCTGCTCCTGCCAGGCACGCTCTCTAACTTTCATCTCAACATGTCTCTCTTCCTCCTACTCAAAATATAATACACATTTTATATAGAATTCTAAACATTATATTGTAATTATTTCTAGTAGGCTACTACTACTAGGCTCTTGGATAAAGTCTCCCAAGACAAGCATAAATATTTAAAGAGACAGAGCCATCTTAAAAACCACAGAGAAAATATTTTATCAGCTCTCGTTGCAAATAATTCCTACAATTACTAGAGATGAAAAAGATCAGTAGGAAAAACCATCTTTATTTTTTCAGTCTGTTTGCTTTATGCACTTTACACAGCTCTCTACAAAGACAGTTCTACTACAGTAAGACCTCCAACTTTGTTTTACACACAACAAAGAAAATAATGCATATAAGAAAATGTAGCTATGCAGCCTCCAAAATTGACAGGCTGACATGAGAGCAGATTATATCACGTATTTAATTTAAAATCAACAAGATATGAAGCCGAGAATGCCCCTTTTAACAGCTCACAATTCTTGTCTAGATACTAAAATGGCCTGAAATTGGTCAGAACACTTTGGAACTTGGAAACCAGTAAGTGTTCCAAAACAGCAAAGTCCTTACCTCATTCCAAAGTTTTATAGCACACAATGGACACTCGGACAGTCTCTAAACCTTTGGGGGATACCAGTAAAGTGGAGATTGGAGTTTGACAAATGTGTCTGGAGTTCTCTGTTGATTCTAAGATGTGTCTTGCTAACATCACACAGCACCTCCTCTGTGGAACTAATGTGGTCAAAGTCAGTTCTCAGGCTCATATTCTGTTCATTATTTTAAACCACACAATGTGCTGAAGTGCTTAAATACAAATTAACTGAGCAATTCAACTATTAAACCATTTCCTATCCCTCTCTAAACTGTCCCCTGCAATGATATCTGACAAGAGACTATACACAATGAAGCTATGGAGTGCGGCAAAAATATTTGTATTGTTTTTTAAAAGTATCGTATACCTCTCAGTGTGATAATACCTTGCCTGAATGCACTGAGTGAGATCAAAAGGGACTATTAAAGAAATCAGCCAAGAAAGGCAAAACCATGGCCTAGAAAAGCAGCATAATAAATTTATAGCCATGAAGAGGGACTCATCAGCCCCAATCCTAGAAATTTTGTCCAGGCTGAGAAGTGGGAGATCCAATGACCCGTATCTGACTGAGGTGTCAGCTGCTGCAGGGTGACAGAGACTGAAGCTAAGCCTTCACAACAAGTGCTACAGCCGCACAGCTGCCAGGTTGCCACGACACCACTGTAGCACAGTAGCATGGATGCTTCCTACAGCACCTAAAAGGAGGGTTTCCCTTTGCTGTAGTCAGTACACTCCATAGGAGACGGGAGCTAGGTCCATGGAGAATTCTTCCTATAATTAGCATTGTCTATACTGCAGCGTAGGACCACTTAACCACATCTCTTGGGAGTGGTGAATTTTTCACCCCCCTGGGCAACGTAGTCATGTCATAGCCCAGTTTTAGTTGTAAACCAGGCCTGACTGAGGATCAAGGGTCTGCAGCAAACCAGCTGTAACTTGGTCCCCAAGAGAACGAAGGATCCCAAGGCTAAGTCATGTCTATCTAGGGACGCCAATCCTAGATAAGACAATATGAACACAAGTCTCTTGTTTTAAATCAATTTTCCTCAGGGTTATATACCATTAGAAAAGATCAATCATACATGTTTAGGGTTGCCAGATGGTCTCCCAAAAAATACCGGACACGCGGCATTTTTGTTGAGCAATTAAAAAAAGGGGGGGCTAATAAGTATTGCCACACAACAAACACACCACCCTGCGCAATTACAGGCTCCTAGCGCCGATCGTGGCCCCGCCTTCCCGCTGCTCCCCCGCCCATGCCAGGCTTGCGTCCAGTGCGCAGCTGGAAAAATCAGAAAATACTGGACATTGCACGTCTCCGATATTTTCTGATTTTTTTTACCAGACAGAAAGTGCAAATATCGGACTGTCTGGTGGAATACCGGACACCTGGCAACCCTATTAACATGTTTCACAGAAGCTGCTTCTGTGTCAGTGCAAGCTGATTATGTCTGCAGGATCCCAAAAGAAAACCTCTGCAGGAGCCAAGGTCATTGGGCCTGCTACATAACATGGATGGAAGCTTGTGGGAGGGGCATGTGATTTGGAGAGCCAGCCAGTAGAACCCTGCAGATATCCACGAATCGTATTTGTAGACTGGTTTCAGACACACATTTTGTATTTGTACTAGGGCTCTAAGCACTGGTCTACACTAGGTAGTTATTTCGAAATAACAAGCGGCGCGTCCACACTACCAAGCCCGTTATTTCAAAATAAGGGGCTGGTTATTTTGAAATAATAACTCCTGCTTTCCACAAGGAATAACACTTATTTTGAAATAGTGGTGGTGTGGACACTCCACTGCTGCTATTTCGAAATAAGTGCTCCCCAGAGTCATTCAGAGTATTTACTCCCCAGTTCTTCCTGGGGCTCTAAGTCAAGTAGCGCGTCCACATTCAGGGAGCCTGCCTCGGACTAATTTCGAGGCTTCCCTGTAGTGTGGACATGCTATTTCAAAATAGTTATTTCTGGTGTTATGTCAAAATAAGCTATTTTGAAATAATTTCCTAGTGTAGACGCGCCCTAACAGTCAGAGAGCAGTTGGAGCATAGAATTCCACCCCAAAGAGAACCAGAGGTATGGACATATCACTTGAAAGAGGATTGGAAAAGATCCTCAGAAGAGGTAGCCCGCCCAGAGACCATGACAGATGCTAACTCAGCAGGCTAGGTACAAAGTTTTGTATTTGTAGCCCATGTACTCTGGACTGCTGGTCATGTGTTTTTCTCTCTGACTGAAAGATCCTGTTTTCTGAAGCCCTACAGAAAAAAAATTCTCTTGGTTCTTAACTGTAAACAATGCAAACTTCCCATCAGTTCAAGATTTTCTGAAGACTTAAAATGAGCAAGAGGCATGTTTGCAGGGGAACAGTTCTCCTTATGATGCTCCGACAGCAGTTCTTTAGAAGTCAACAAATGCGTAAAAGAAAACAGATTCTAACACCAGTAATATGCACTCAAATCCACATTTCTCCTACTCTCTTTCTTGATTGCACTGACACCATGACCTTCCCTGTAATTCACCATCTTCTCATGAATCATTCTCATCTTCATCAATGCCACCAGGAGGCGTGGCTCCATCTTTACTACACCGTGTTCACTGCCAGCTCTGCTACCTAGAGGAAAAAGTCCATTCCACCATCACACCACAAGGTGCCTTGTCTTCCTCTCAATTATCTCTGCCAACACCAGTATAGCTTGTTGTGCCATGAAATCTCATTGCTCTTGTCATCTTCACCACTTTTGTCATGCTCTCCTCTATCTAGGCACTTCTCAATAGTGACTGAGCATCATCTTCTTCACTGGTATGTTTTTAGCTCTTTTTTTTTTTTTAGTCCTGGACATTATCTAACCAATGTTTTATGGGGACATATTCCAATCAACAGACTGCTTGCTAAGTATTTGCTGGCATTGCTGCTTTGAGTATCCACTGCTGACCGACCGGTAAACTACATCACATGGGATTGTTGCTGCTCCCTGATTAGATGGGAAACTTTTGTAACCCAGAAGAGGACTTAAGTCATTGGAACCATTGAATATATGCCGTAGTGCACTGAACCTTCACATTGGGCACACAAAACATTTGCAGCATGACATAAGAACATAAGAATGGCCATACTGGGTCAGACCAAAGGCCCATCTAGCCCAGTATCCTGTCTGCTGACAGTGGCCAATGCCAGATGCCCCAGAAGGAGGGAACACAGCAAGTAATCATCACGTGATCTCTCTCCTATCATCCATTTCCAAACAGAGGCTAGAGACACAATTCTTACCTATCCTGGCCAATAGCCATTGATGGACTTAATCTCCATGAATTTATCGAGTTCTTTTTTTAACCCTGTTAAAGTTCTAATCTTCACAGCATCCTCTGGCAAGGAGTTCCACGGGTTGACTGCGCACTGCATGAAGAAAAACATCCTTTTGTTTGTTTTAAACCTGCTGCCTATTAATTTCATTTGGTGACCCCTAGTTCTTAAATTGTGGGAACAAGTAAATAACTTTCCCTTATTCAATTTTTCCACACCAGTCATGATTGTATAGACTTCTATCATATTTCTCTTTTAGTCTCCTCTTTTCTAAGCTGAAAAGTCCAAGTCTTTTTAAACTCTCTTCATATGGGACCTTTTCCAAACCCCTAATCATTTTTGCTGCCCTTTTCTGAAACTTTCTGAACACAACATGTTCCATAAATGCATATTTACACAAGTAAACATGTTGACCTTCCACACATTCTTATGCACACACACAAATCATTTGTACCAATATTAACAGAAATGAATAAAAGTTATATATACTGAAATGTGCAAATTTTATTCAAACAAATGCTCATGAAGATATCATTTTTCTGTAGCCTCCATTCTAGATTTCTAGCTTTTGCTGAATAAGTTTAAGGCATCTTTTTCATATGTGGGTCTCAGAACATGGAAAGTTATGGGTTATGTGTTTGCTCCCTTCTTATCTTTTTTTGTGCATGTCTTTTTATTCTGAGACTTGAATCTCTGTATTGTAATAGAGAGCTGAGGACCCATACATTGTTTCAAGGTTGAATTTGCTTTTTAAACCTAAACAATTCTCAAAATCAAGCACTGTAGGCCACATGTTGAAAAGCGCTTAGCACACAGCTGCTCCCATTGTAATATTTGTGGGCAGATTTTCTTGTGTTCAACACTCAACATGCTGAGATTTTTATAAAAAGAATTTTGGTCTCAATTTTGGGTGCCAAGCACTTTTTTTAACATCTGGCCCAAAGAACCCAATGAACATAAAAGCAAGAATATGTGGCATTTTATCTTCCCGTTCCATAGTCAACTGTCAGGAGCAAACTTGTAGAGATCTAGAGTACTCCAACAATTCTGTTGTTAATAGTTGTCTTCCTGCCTCAAGAATAAATTATTCCAAAGTAAGCCATTCCACAGAATAGAAGTATATAATCACAGACACACAGATATTATTTCTTGACATCCGCCTATTATTTCATCTTCAGAAAAAGCAGCGAGCTGGCATGCAAGATGGATGTAGTTTTCTTGTCCATAAACTACAGAAAGTGCAATTTCTTCTAGTGATTCAATTCGAGAAGCATAACTGCTATTCACAGAAGATGAGAAACCGATCTCAATTTCCATGAGGTGTTCTAAGCTTCCAAATCTGTGAAAAGCAGTATCTGATAAATGATCCAGCTACAAAACCACTTTCCTTTCAACTCAGGATCTGATTTTCTGCACAGTGAGTATGGCAAAGCGACAGAATGTAAGTACATCTTACTGTGCCATGTAGACTGTGGGTGTAAGATTATAGATTTATTTTCAAAAGATGTTCCCCAGTGGTGGATGGGTGGGCAGATTTGGGGCAAGGGGAGAGAGAAATATTGAAGGAGATGTAATCTATTAATGAGATGGATAGTGACTCATTCTCAAAACAGTGCAGATTATTTCAAAGTCTGATATCTATGATGGGCGATCACTCGTTGCCGAGTGTGATGGGACGAAGCAGCCCCTCACTGAAGGCATAGGGCCTCGCCAGGGCTGCCTGGCTGCACAGGCCCTTCCCCTGCAACTCTACTGGGCCCGCCCAGGCTTCAGTTCAGCTATAAAAGCCTGGGGTAGGGCTCATTTGGGGCAGGTGGCCGGAAGAGAAGGACCTACAAGGGAAGTGCCTGACCTGCAGTGATCAATGGCCCCAGAAGAAGCCTGCGGGGACCCCAAGGCTAGGGGAGAGGCTGCCTGCCAAGGAGATGTTGCTCTGGGAAGGCTGAGAACCTGGCAAGTACAAGGCAAGTGACCCCGCCTCCCCCCCCCCCAGGGTTGCCAGATGGTTGAAAGAAAACTACCAAACTTCCCCTTCCCCTCCCCAAAAAAAAACCAGGAAAAAATTCTGTTGAAGGGGAAAAAAAGGGAGGGGGAAACCAAAGTTGCAAAAAAAAAAAAAAAAAGGACTCCAAGTAAGCCAAAAAAACCCTAAAATAAAACAGCATGTCCCCTTTAAGAGTTAGTGCAAGGATAGGAACAGGGGAGTGGTTGAGAACTAAGCTTCCCCTAGGTCTTTTGGCCAGCAGCCATTTTGTGCTGGCAGCTTTGGGGAACCAGGTAAGCATGGGGGCTGGGGTCATAGGGCTGGGAGTGTTGGGAGTCAGGGGAGGGCTGGAGGGCTGTGGGAGGAGGCCAGGCACTGTCTGTAGGGTTGCCAGATGCCTGGCATTTTTGCCTCCTGACCAGGGAAAAATTCAGAAAATATCCGACATTTTAGGTGTCTGGTATTCTCTGATTTTTTTTTTTTTACCGGACAGGAGTGGAAAATACTGGACTGTCCGGGTGAAAACTGGACGCCTGGCAACCCTAACACCCCCCGTCTCCCCCACCGCCCCTGGGACCAGGTAGGAAGTGGCCCACAGCAGGAGTGGGAGCCACCTCTCCCACCCCGGGAACCTCGGCGTGTTTCGGTAGGACTTCCCCGCCGAGGGAGTGGCATCTGTCCTGTCACTCACAGGGCCCTGGGCTGAGACCTGGTGGAGTAGGGTGGGCCCAGGTCCCCCTACCAGGGGCACAGCCCCACTGTACCTCTGATCTGCAGCTGCAGGCTTAAAGGGCCATTCTTAAACTGTGGTTAAGACTCTGCTTATGGACTCAGACCAGGGGGCCTGGCCTTAAAGGGACCAGTCTAAAACTGTGTTTGTTGGAATGGGACTTATTGGCCCAGACTGGTGGGCCCAGTTCTGAAGGAATAATCAGTGTGGGGATTCGAGAGCTTGGGGTCATTCCTGGCCCATCGGAGGGGGACAGAGAGAGGGCCCCACCACATCGAGTACGATCGTCTTCCATGGGAACTGGAAGATGCCTGTGCAGGACTTCTTTTAAAGTGGGGAGACTGCATAAGGGTACATCTACACTAGCCCCCTAGCTCAATCTAGGGAGGCTAATGAGGGCGACCAAAATTGCAAATGAAGCGCGGGATTTAAATATCTTGTGCTTCATTAGCATGTTCCCGGCCGGTCGCCATTTTAGAAATTGACTAGCCCGAAGTAACTGCCCGTGTCTACAAGTGGCAGTGAAACTGGATTCCAAATTAAAGCCCTAAATTGAATTAGCTGGTATTTCTCCTGCAATGAGGAAATTCCTGCCATCAAAAATATTGTGTTGCCATGGTAGCAGTGCTCCTAAAATAAAGACATAATTAAGAATTGTCAGAGGCCTGACACAGTGTGGGAGATAAGAACTCAGTGGCCTAAATTTGAAGGGGTAATGAGACCCCAGAATGCAATGGGACAACAAACTTTGCTCCCACACACATCAATAAGGGGTCCCTCAGGATAACTGTAAGGCAACTGGACCGTGTATTGGATGGGGAAGCACCTACAGTCCTGGATTTTCTTTAGTTACCACCAACTTCAGCATATAAATGCACAGTTTACAGGTGTATGACTACAGCCAAAGGCAGCAAGTTAACATTAGGGTGTATTAAAAAGAAGATAAAGAGAATTGTGTTCCATGAAGCATATTGCTGCATAGAGGTGGTGCAATTCTGGAGACAGCCAGCAGAGGGTTACATGGCATCTGTAAAGATTACAACACTTTTTTGCATTTATATAGCTTCTTTCCATCCACGGGTCTTAAATCCCATCACAAAAAGTTAGGTGAAATCTGCTATTATCCCAGTTTTTACAGACCTCGAGACCAAGGCAAAGGCCCAAGGTCACACAAGTCACTGATAGCATCAGGACCGGACAGGACCGGAACTGTGGTCACCAGGTTTTGTTCCAGTCTCTCGCCACTTGTTTTTGCCTCCTGCCGTATGCGCAGAGGATGACAGAGTAGCAGAACAGAGCGAGTTTTAAAGACCTACTCAAGCTCTGAGCCTGCCCTAGCTACAACCTGTGTAATTAACTTTTTATTTCAAAGAACAAAAGAGGTGCTTCCTCTCCCTGAACTCATTTGCTTGATGAACGCAGCCTGCTATAAAGGAAAAACAGGAATGTTTAAATTCAAAACATACTATGAGTGATCAAAAAGCTATCAGAAATCTCCCCCCGTTCACTCCCCACTGGCTGTTGCTTACATCTTACCTACTGCCACCTCAGTTAGCAGTAATTAGTAACCTTTGCTGTTATTCGAGTCTGCAGTTGAGACAGTCTTTTCATCCCTAGGGGGGTGGGGTCCACCAGATGAGTGTAAAAGTACATCAGTGGTACTGGATGGGCACAGCTGCTCTCTCACTTTATCCGTTTTGCACATGAACAGAGAACATCAATCTACAAAGCCGCTGTCAAGTCAGCTCTTTTCATTAGCATCACATTTCACCACCACCACCCTCTTCACATAGCCAAGTTAAGGATAATCAGAAGAATGAACATGAGGAGGAGGAGAAGTTATATGCCAGATGATAAGATCCATGCTGTGGGAGACATGCAATGCAGATTGTCCCCTTGTTAAACATTTGCTGAATATAGAGATGAACAATACTCACAAGTTGAGCTGTTTTAAACTTTCGCTATTCATTGTGTTGCGACTGAGTTACACAGTTATTGTTTCTCTCTTTAATTTGGTAACAAAGAATAACAGTACAAACATCATAAGACTCATTGCAGAAATTCACAGAGCTGTTGCAATTTAAAAATATTTGTCTTTCACTAGAATAGTCACAAATTACATGACTACAGGAATCATAATGAACTTTATTTCTTTTTTTAAATATGTATCAGTGGGTTTTTTTTTTTATGTTCAACCAGCAAGTTTAAACCAAACCTAAGTAAACTTTTTAATGGTTAAAAAAATGGCCGTATTAAGCCCAGCTCCTCCTACATTACTTTTTCATTTTCACCGCACCTTATGTATCTCCATGATAAACAGCTAGGTCAGAAACAAATTCTACTCCATCAATGGAAGATTTGTTCTCATTATTCCCAGACCAACCAAAGGCAGAAAGTACAGGATGTCTTGCAAGGACACCTGTTACCAATGAGATTCCCAGCCCTGTTTGTAGTTACAGAACAGCCTGGTTAACAGCTCCATCTCTGAATGCTTATTCAAATCCTAAGATATTCTTCATGCATCACTGATATTTCATGCAGCAACATAGGGCTTTAAAAAGATGCCAAGTGGCTAATAGGGAGGAGCGTGCTCAGCAATATTGAACAAAATGATAAGACACTGACAAGAATAAGAGCACAAGGCTTGAAGAAATTTGCCTTCCTGTGAGGCCTCAAACATACCACAGCTACAAGCAGGACACTGAAGAAATTGGGCCCATTTCTCTGTTCCATCTTGGAAGACCTACATGCATACATTAAAAGGCCAGAAGTTCCACTATGATTATCTAGCAAAAACACCTGCCATAGATGAATGGCTGTTTAAATTAGAGAATGTTTAGAAATACATCTATCTTGATTTTAAAATTGCCAAAGATGGAGAATCTACCACAACCCTTGTTAAACGGTTCCAAAGTGATATTTATCCTCCCTGTAAAAAACTTAACACCTTATTTCCAGTGTATTCTGTCTAGCTTCAATTTCCAGACACTGGATCTTGTTATAACTCTTTAGGCTAGATAGAAGAATCCCTCTATGATTAGATTTCTGTTCCCTAGGTAGGTGCCTATAAATTGTGATTGTGGTGTACCAAAAGCTGTGTTGAAATTCTAAGCTGTCATTCTAAATTCCAGGGCATGTAGAATAGTGATAGAAATGTAGCCGTGTTAGTCTGGTGTATCTGAGGAAGTGGCTCTGGCCCACAAAAGCTCATCTAATAAACCATCTTGCTGGTCTTTAAAGTGCTACATAGTCCTGTATTTAAATTCCAGGGGCATTTCCTAATTCTGCTTGCAGGCTACAGAGCCCTGTGGGAAAGCATATGAGCTGGGCCTAGCAGCAGTTTGCCGACAGCCTGTAGTGAGGCAGGCTGAGACTCTGTTATAGGGAGCAGCCTCTTTTCTCTCTGGCTATGTCTAGACTGCAGGCGGATCTTTCGAAAGAGAAATCCGCTTTTTCGAAAGAGAGCACCCAGCGAGTCTGGATGCTCTCTTTCGAAGACGGCCTCTTTACATTGAAGAACGCCTTCTTTCGAAAGAGGGACTTTCGAAAGAAGGCGTTCTTCCTCGTAAATTGAGGTTTACCGCCATCGAAAGAAAAGCCGCGTTCTTTCGAAATAATTTCGAAAGAACGCGGCTTGAGTCTGGACGCAGGGGAAGTTTTTTCGGGAAAAGGCTACTTTTCCCGAAAAAACCCCTGAGTCTGGACACGGCCTCTGTGTGGTTTTAGATTGTGTGTTGTCAATCTGAATTTTAACAAATAAAGTAGTATTACTCTGTAACCTTCCAGTAAGAAGATTGTTTGCAACTTCTCCGTCTCTATGCCATGAAAACAACAGTTCCAAGTCACCCTCATTTTTTCTTTGTTAAGCTCAATAAGTTTGAGCTCCTGGAGTTGGTCGGCATGTTTTCTGATCCGCTAATCATTACAAAGGCACTTATCTGAACTCTCTCCAATTAATCAAGGCATAAAGTCCTTAGTTCCTTAGACCCACAAGTGCTCTTCTCTATCCAGGCACTTGGGAGAAAAGCTGAAGTCTTATTTCTGACTCAAATGCTCCTGCTAGTTCTCAGATTTAGTCATATGAAATATTTCTAATAGGGAAGAGGTTCCCCCCCCCTTTTGAAAATGAAATGTGGAAATTTCTTTAAGCCAGAGACACCTGGGGTACGTCTACACTACATGCCTCTGTCAGCAGAGGCATGTAGATTTGTTTGTGCAGCAAAGGTAAATGAAGCCGCGATTTAAATGATCGCGGCTTCATTTACATTTACATGGCTACCGCGCTGAGCCGACAAACAGCTGATCAGCTGTTTGTCGGCTCGCCGCTAGTCTGGACGTTCCCCCTGTCGACATCAAAGCCCTTTGTCGGCAGCCCCGGTAAACCTCATTCCACGAGGAATAACGGGTCTGCCGACAAAGGGCTTTGATGTCGACAGGGGGAACGTCCAGACTAGCGGCGAGCCGACAAACAGCTGATCAGCTGTTTGTCGGCTCAGCGCGGCAGCCATGTAAATGTAAATGAAGCCGCAATCATTTAAATCGCGGCTTCATTTGCCTTTGCTGATCTGTCTAATCTACATGCCTCTGCCGACAGAGGCATGTAGTCTAGACACAGCCCTGGATGCTGCTGAACTCACAGAATGGCTCAGTTTGCCACTTCTAAGAAATCGAGGGCATGAAATGAAACCCACTCTGGGGCAGGGCTTTGTTCCATATATATTGTTTTAACAACCTGCATTTCTCACATTATCTGCTGTTTCCTGAGATCTATGTATAGAGATAAGCAAAGCCAGAGGTTTTGGTGTGGTCACTATTCTTTACAGTAGCTCTTTGGTATGGGAGTTTCTGAAGTACTTACTGACTCTATTGTGGGTTTTTTTTCATCCCAACCTCACACGGAAGCAAAATACCCCCAATGAGAATTTCTTCTGAGTATGAACCTCAGACTTTTCTATGGTATGGAAGAGAAGTGAACATAATAAAGAGCTCTTGCTTATAGTCTGAAGATTTAAAGGTCTGGGGTCAAAGAGTTTTTTATAGAGGACCCTCCTTTTTGGAACCTGAGTGGATCCCTTGAGTTAAGAGCTGTTGTTAAAATGTGCATGATGGAAGCCATCTATATTGCACTGCAACAAGCTGCACTGGTCCTACAGAATCAAGGGCACGTGATGTACTTCCAAACACTATCTATTAATCATTCTCTCCTATAGAGACATGGAATGCACACATCACAGCTGGGGTCGCTTGATCTTCAAGCCATACAGCGATGCCCATCTCTTTATTCCTGGCTTTTGCCCAAGTATGGTTCCATGGGTGGGGCATCTTTGTTATTTTAATAACTTTCTTTAGGTGAGTGCGGTCAACTCTATTCATTTGGGGTGTACATTGGCTCTTGCATGCACTCTAAGGGACCCGACATGCTCTCAGAGATTACTACCGATGGGTTTTGTGAAACAAATAAATAATAAATTAAAGCAGATGCATCATTTATGAAGTGAATGTGATGGCGCATGTTCGTTACAGACATAGCAAAATGCTAACAGATGACATTGGCCTGCCTGTGAGGGGCTGTTAACATTTTGCCTTAATAATAAATAATACTTTGCGCTTACATGGAGCCTTAAAACTAGGGACCTCAGAGAGCAGTACAAAAATAGGTGAACACCACCAGCACACCAGTGTGGCACCAAATGAAGTACAGGGAGGTAAAGGATGGGGTTAAACTGGATCTAGTTTGCACAGCCTCATGTAAGGTTACCTGGTGTCGTTTTTAACTGGACAACTGGTCAACAAGAGACTCTGGCAGTCACCAAGCGGGGCTATTCAAAGTGCAGTGGGCTGTGCTGCAGAGTCGCGACAGGCTAGTCCCTTCTTGTCCTGGGGCACCCTAAGGTCCAGCTCCTAGGCCAGGGGGCCCACAGAACTCTGCCCCTGCCCTGAGCATGGTTCAGCACTCCCGTTGCTGGCCAATGGGAGCTGGATGTGTGTGCTTGTGAGTGAGTGCATTGTGCATGACGTGCCACGCAGCCTCCTGCCCCCCACTGCCTAGGAGCCAGACCTGCCACTTTTGGGGTGCAACACGGTGACCCAGGCCAGGAAGGCACCAGGAAGCCTGCCACAGTGCCACTGACTAGGAGCCACCAAGGTGAGCTCGAGCCCCCACCCTCTGTCCCAGCACTGAGCCCTCCCCAGAGCCACCTCCTCTTTCCCAAGCTCCTCATCCCTGGCCCTACCCAAATGCCTACAATCCCAGCTCAGAACCCGCACTAGGGATGTAGCTGGTTAACCAGCAGCCTGGCCGTGCTGCAGCAGCTCCTGCCAGCAGTGAGGTACAGCGCTCGACCCAAGCAATCCCCCTGCATGTGCTGTGGAGGGCCTGGCCTTACCTGGCCCAAGCAGCCTCAGCCTATGGCAGTCAGCCCGGCATGCTGCAGCAGTCCCCACTGTGCTGCCGGTGTGGGGCCACTCCAGCCCAGTTGGTCCACCATGCCACGTGTGAAAGGCTGCACCACACTGCGAGCACACTGGGGGCCACTCTAGCCCCGCCCACAGGATCCTGTTAACCAATTAACTATAATGTTTAACCAGTTAACTGGTTAAATGGGATTTTACATCCCTAACTCATATCCCCTCCTGTACCCCAACCCCAGGCCTGAGACCCTCCCGAACCTGAATCCCCACTTTGCATCCCAAACCTGGGCCTACCCCATAGCCTCCCCCCAGAGCATTCCCTCCCTCCTACACCCCAACCCTCTGCTTCAACCTGCAGCCCCTTCCTGTATTCCAAACCCCTTGGTCCTGTCCCTTCTCTAGAGCCCATACGCCCAGCCGTAGTTGTCACACATCCCAACTCCCTGCCTAAGGCCCCATTGAGATCTGAACCTGCATTTAGAGCCTTCACCCAGCCCCTTGTCCCAGTCCAGTAAAAGTGAGGGAGGAAGAGAGCAAGCCACTGAGACAAGGAAATGCAGTGGGTGGGTGACAGGGCCGCAGGGAAGGGGTGGGGCTAAGATGTTCAGTTTTGTGCTAATAGCAAATTGGCAAACTTAACCTCACTCATTTGCGGTGGTGCCTCAGAACGTTAGCCAGGGACTAGAACCCCACTGTACTATGTGCCATACAAACACAGAACAAAATGGTGGTCCTTTCCCCAACAACGTACAATCATTATGGACTCTCTTTTAGTATCTAACCTATAAAAGACCTTGAGTATACCCTGGCATCTTACACATGGGAACAAGAATCTCGCTTGTCATCCCTTTGACTGATGACAATTCACTTCTTTTCCCTTGTGATTGTAAGATCACAAAACTAAGAAAGAATTTTAGAGAACTAGAAAGTAGTGTGTTGTCAGAAAGATTAGGGCCCAAGTTTCCAAACAGTAACTAGTGATGTTGGGCACGTGGCTAAGTTAACACTTCGGTGTGAGATTAAAAAAAAACAAAACAGTCCAGACCTATTCAAATCTAAAAAATTAAACCATCAAGGGTCTTAGAATAGCAGATGCGCTTCTCTGTCAGGTTCTTCTACCATACTCATCACTGGACATGCCAGTGAGGCAGAGGCTAGAAATAAGGTATAAAGATATTTTATCAGGAGGGTAATTACACAGTGAAAAAACAAATCAAATAATGTAGTGGATTGGCTGTCACTTGAAGTCTTTACATTGAAACTCAATGTCTTTGTAAAAACATTCTCTGGTTCAGATTATTGGGTAAAATTCTATTACCTGTTATTCAGGGGGCCAGACTACTAGATCATAATGCTCCAGGCTAGCCTTAAAAATCTATGAATAGTGTGTGAAGTCAGTGGTTTTCAAACTTTTTTCCTAGTGACCCAGTTGAAGAAGATTATTGATTCCCAGAACCCAACATAATTTGACTAGAGCAGGGGTTCCAAACCTTTTTCAGTCCCCATGCCCCCTTGGCTTTTAGTAAACCTTCCCATGCCCCCTATTCAATATGGGTATGTCTACACTAGCCCCCTAGTTCGAACTAGGGAGGCTAATGTAGGCATTCAAAGTTGCAAATGAAGCCCGGGATTTAAATATCCTGGGCTTTATTTGCATCTTCCCGTCCGGGCGCCATTTTTAAATCCCCTTATTCCGAACTAACTGCCCACGGCTACACGGGGCAGTCAGACGTTAATTTGAACTAAGTCCTTAGTTTGAGTTAGTTCAAATTAACATTTGACTGCCGCGTGTAGCCGCGGGCAGTTAGTTTGGACTAAGGGGATTTAAAAATGGCGCCCAGACGGGAAGATGCAAATAAAGCCTGGGATATTTAAATCCTGGGGTTCATTTGCAATTTCGAATGCCTACATTAGTCTCCCTGGTTCGAACTAGGGGGCTAGTGTAGACATACCCTATGAAAGGAAATACATTCTAGACTCTAGAATCCACAACTTTTTTCACTAACACTACTACTTTGGAATATTTCAATTAGGATAATCTAGTTATTTACCAAATATTCCCCATACTCCCTTGACAAGCTTCTCGTACCCCCTGGGGGTACGCATATCCCAGGTTGGGAACCCCTGGACTAGAGTGTGGACTCTGGGGTGGGGCTGAGGATGAGCTTTGTGGTGCAGAAGGGAGCTCCGGCTTTTGGTGGGTTCAGGACTGGGACAGGAAGGGCTTACCCCAAGCGACTCCTGGTTTGTGGGGCAGCGGGAGTGCTAAGGCAGCTTTCTGTCTCTCTGGGCACCACAGAAGTAGCCAGCAGCAAGTTCCCAGCAACGGGAGTATGGAGCTAGTACACAGGACCAGGGCAGGGTGCAGAGCCCCGTACGCTCTCCCACCGCACCACCACCTAGGAGCTGGGCCTGCTGCCGGCCGCTACTGGGGCACCGCGCAGTCTATGGTGTAGGACTGGCAAGTAGCTGCCTTAGCACTACACTGGTCACCTGATCCCCCTGCAGCAATGAGACCCAGTGCCCAACATTCCACGACCCACTATGGGGTCGTGAGCCGTAGTTTGAAAAGCCCTGCGTTAAGTGATGTGACTAGCACCTGTTTCATACAGGAGAGCAGCAGCAAAAACGTAATAGTGGCACAATATTGGCCGAGAAGAGCCAGCATTCTTGGAAACCAAGCCTAGAGTATGGGAAGATGGATGGAAAATGATCCATCTGTTTCTCAAACAGCCACGTTTCTCCTGCTGTTCCCCAGAGTATTCCATGGACAGAGAACTCGTGACACAAGGAGGTTTATACTACAGCAGAACCCTGGGAGCAACATTCACCGGGCGTTGTAGTTCACTCCCACAAAATTCTTTAAGTTCCCTATAGCCTGTCCAGACAAACTCCCTGCTCTGACCCAGAAAACCCTGTTTTTTCCATCTCCTGCTGAGCTGTAGATGGGCATTGATCCTCTTTTTGTTAGCCAAGCTTGCGAGTTCAGCAGAAAAGGGCAGGAGAAGAATTAGATGTTGTTTTCCTCTGGACTGGGACGGGAAGAATTCCATTTGAAAACCTGATATATTTTCCATTGCTGAGGGATGGATTTGAAGCCCGTAATTATGAAGAGAAAAGATGCCATGCTGACCTTGGTATGCTAATGCCACCTAATCCACGTACTGCCTTAGCTTTTTTCCAGTCACCATTTCAAAAATGTAATCAGGGAGAGTGCAGACATTTGGCCAGGAGGGATCACAACCAGAAAACTGTCTGCACATCCCTGGATATTTCTCTTTCTCTCTCCAGAGATAGAGCCAAACAAAAAATCTGCATTTGAAATGTACTTCAGACACCTCTCCCTAACACACATACTCTTCACAAGCCCACCTATGTGTTTCAAGGCCATCCCCATCTGTATTCTAAACTATCATTTGAATGGCACTGAATGTTCATGATGTCAACGGGCGTTTTTTCCAAAATGCTGACTTTTTACAGGAGGCCACTATAAGGGCATTTTAAACCTGCTGGTAGAGAAATGCATTCATAGAATCACAGAACACTAGGACTGGAAGAGACCTTGAGAGGTCATCGAGTCCAGTCCCCTGCCCTCATGGCAGAACCAAGCACTGTCTAGACCAGTGTTTCTGAAAGTGCTCCGCGAAATCACTTTCAGAAACACATTAACTAGCTGCCCCGGTTTGTTTATCTAACGACGCTGCGACCACAGAGCCTCACGGTTCCCATTGGCTCCATTTCATCTTTTGCAGCCAATGGGGAGCCATGGGAAGTGGTATGGGCCAAGCCACTGCTTCCCATGGCTCCCCTAGGCTGCAAAGGATGAGAGGGAGTCAATGGGACCCGCAAGACTTCGTGGCCGTAGTGCCAGCAAGTAAACAAACTAGGGCGGCCAGTTAATGTGTTTCTGAAAGTGATTTCGTGGAACACTTTCAGGAACACTGGTCTAGATCATCCCTGACAAGTGTCTGTTTAACCTTCTCTTAAATATCTCCATGATGGAGATTCCACAACCTCCCTAGGCAATTTATCCCAGTGTTTAACCACCCTGATAGGCAGGAAGTTTTTCCTAATGTCCAACCTAAACCTCCCTGGCTGCAATTTAAGCCCATTGCTTCTCAGAGGCCAAGGAGAACAATTTTTCTCCCTCCTCCTCATACACCCTTTTAGATACCTGAAAACTGCTATCATGGCCTGCTGTCATTGATCAGCAGAATATTCTTGAGACTTGGTGTTGCTAAAGCAGCACCTTAGGTTTGCCAAGGGAATTGGATTTAGTGGAAGTGCTCTTGTAAGACTGGGAGTGAACCTGGAGCCTCAGAGCGTGTGTTTGTGGGTATAAGCTTTTCTTTGACATTTTTGAGGTTTTGGTGAAAAACAAAAAAATGGAACTCAGTCTCTGAGCTGCAACCCAGCCGGCACACACATATTTCATAGTGCCACCAAAGCGTATGACAATCGCATCTCCACGTCTAACACTGGAGTCAGAGGAGCAAGTGTCAAGACATCCCCAGCATGCCCGTTTTTGGACAGTTGTTCCAAAGGACTGGGGAGCTTTGAGAAAGGGCAAAGAGTGACGGTCATCTCTTGCTCGGTTTTTTGAATTACACCCAGGTCAGTAAGACCCACATCAATTTTTACAGTTGCACATTGCGTTCCAGTAATGCCGTCGATCTCAAACTCAGTTTTTCATGGGTTAAGCCTCACGATGCCCTTGTGACCCAGATGAGCATTAAATCTCTTTTCTGCAAACAAATAAACTGAGGCATGAGCTGGGACCACAATTCAGACACCCCCTGGATTGGCAGGCCTGTGCTAAGCGCAAGACCAGCTTTCCCATCACTGCCCCCTTTTTGCCATCATTAAACCATCTTGTTAGTCTTTAAAGTGCTACACAGTTTTTCCTTTTGTTTTTGCAAGATCAGACTAACACGGCTACCTCTCTATTACTGTATGACAGTAGTTAGGGAACTCCTAAGAGAGAGGGGCAGGATCACAAAAGCCTCTGGCAAGTCTGACGTTAACTGACCCATGTCTTGGCAGCCTCAGCAGAGATGCCAAGGAGCGAAGAGGCCATGGAGATGGAACAGGGGGACTCTATAGGCCAGAGCTCCGGCACACGGATGGGGTAGCATGGAGGGGCTGCCCTGCCACCACCCACCTATTAGGATCTTCTGTCTCCATGGTGATCAGTCCGACACCTTTCACCCCTTGTGACGAGGAATCAGGGATTGCATCTGGCTCTAACAGCAAGAGTCTCTACTGCTTGAGCTAAATGACTGTATCCATTAGCTTGGAGACAGCAACGCTTTAATATACCCTGCCAGTGGAAGGGGGGCAAAGACCCTGTGGGCAGCAGGCTAAGCCATCCACAGGTGACAGCAGGCGCCATGGTCTTGTCCTAGTTGGGCCCTTCTCGGCTGCAGGGGAAGGGAGGTTTGGCCAAGGACATACCTGCTTTCACTGTACTCCTTTTTCTCCCTCACGCGCAGCCACTTCCGCAGCAGGACGCGCTTCCGCCGCGGGGAGGCGCTGGGCGTGGAACAGTTTGACCACGGGGTGTCCTCGTCACTGGAGGGGGTGATTTCTATGGATGGGAGCTGCAGGAACTCTTTGTTGGGCGACGGTGCGTCCTGGTACCCACCGGCTTCCAGACTCTGCTCTTGCACGTTCTTCATCCGCCTCATCTTGAAGCGTCTCCTGCGCAGCGTGGGAGTGGATGAACTGGACCAGGCCCGGCTGCACTCGGGCACCTCTTGCTCAGGGACCTGCAATGCTGGGAGCTGGAGGGTCTCTGTCATATTGGCAGCCGGCATCAGATCCCCTTTCGCCTTCCCCTCCCACCTCTGATCTCTCTCTGTGATCTCACCGCAAAGCTCACCACACAGCTACACGCTGCCCTTCTGCACACCCCCTCAGCTCAGCATGTTCCCACCCCTGGAGAAGAAAATCCCCTGTCCCTGGGGTGCTTTCATTTAAGTGGGGGGCCCGCAGGCCACGAGTGGAGCCAGTTTCAAAGTTTCTCTTTTGTTTTCTCCTCTTTCTTACTGAGAAGCAACTTCCTCTCCCGCCTGAGCTCTTTCAGGGCAGTGAGCTTAGCCTCTGGTACAGGCACTGCTGACGAAGGGCTCTCTTGGCTTTTTTTCCTGGTGCTGTTTTCTCTGTTCTCTGCCTAGTCGTGGCTCACTGAACGCTCTTCCGGAGCTGTGCTGGAAAACAGCCTTCTTGGGAGACAGAGAGCAACGTGGAGCTGTGAGGAGGTCAGAGAGAGAGGGAGGGAGGGAAGCAATGATACCAGATAAAATCGGAGGAGGAGGAAGGTGATGGAAGTTCTTTTTCCGTAGCAGATAAGACATGCACAGGCAGCTGCCGCAAGTGTAACTGCACTCCTGATCCTGACGGCTGGGTTCTATATTACCAAACACGCCTCTACTGCCACCAGCCTAATGCAAGAGGATAAAGGGGGAAAATAACTTTTCATGCAAGCCGATTGGCCAAACTTCCCCTTTGTCCCGCCTTCCTATTCGGTTGTCCCACCCTGCAGAGGGAGGGGAGGGGCAAGGAGTGGACCCCAAATTCCATCTTCCTGTGACTAAATATGTTATTTTTCATCTCATTGTGGGGGCAGGGTTTGAGGAGCAGGCTAGCAGCTCGGGGTTTGGGATCCTGGCTGACACTGTTTTGCCAGTTGTTTTGCATCTTTCAGGGAAGCTGATTTCAGAGAGGTCTGGGCCTGAAGGCTGCTTCCAAAATGACACACTCGGTGATAGATGGTCCCGAGTTTACGTACTAACACTGAGAAGACAAACACCACACAGAGACAATAAGATATGCAGGACAGGCCTGAGAAAAACACAAACACACTCGCCCATGTAGAAGATTCCCAGGCATTGACACTACACCAAGAGGCAATGAGGGCTTCTGTCAAGAGTTACACCTGGATAGCTTGATGGAAGAGCTTTGCAAAATTTTAGGAAAGAAAGTCCAAGCCAGGCAAAATGTGTTGTGCCCACAGGATTAACAGGATTCCCCCATTAGGCTAACCAAAGCTTTGCTGAAGTGTTTCAAGCAAGGCCAGGCTGAGTGATGCTTTCACCTGGAAGTCATGCAAAACTCAGCAGATTCTGTTATGGATACGGCTGGGAATTCAGACTTCACAGCCAAATCCAGAGCTGAATTTCACTGCTTGTCTTCAGTGCTGAAATGGGCTGATCACAAACCCCTACAGTGGAGATCCCCACATCTGGGCTTGGAGGGGGCAGGATTTCAAAATCCAGAGCTGCATTTTGAAAGTCAGGCCTCCTCTCTGTTTCAGGTGGTTGGAATGCACCGGGCAAGAACAGCCACATTACAAGCAGGTGCAAGGAATGGGAGAAGGAAAATTTAGGTGGGAGGGGAGGAAGATCAGGGAGATAAGAGGTTTCACTGGTAATTTAAAAAAATCACTGGTTTGCAGCCTGTTTCACAAGCTCCTTCATTCATTGCTCCTGCTATGGCTCAGAAACTGGCTAGACCTTTAAGCAAAAAATCTGTATTTATCCCATTTCTAGAGCATCCAACGTGATGGTACCTAGGTGACTTCCATAAACACGCAATCAAAATATCTCTCACGCACACACCAACCACATGAATGGCCATATATCACAAAAAGCACAAAACACAATTCGTTCAAATAAAACAAAGACTTAAGGAGGAGACAAAAGAGCAAAATGGTTGCTATTTCATGTTTAGCTCAAACAGCATATTCTTAGCTCAATACAAGGATTAATAGCTTTATTTTAATTTTTTCTATAATACTATGAAACAAACTCACAGCTACCTGAAAACTGCAGTCACCTGTTATAACAGCCAATGCCATAATAGCTTTCATATTAAGTCACCTGGCGTTCCACAGCCATAAGTGTAATGTAGTTACTAGCCAACTGTTGTGAGCTTCCCTCTGACATATTGGGAAACCAAAACGCTATAATGCAGTCCCTTTAAAGCAGGGCTACTCAACACACGTGCAGCCCGTTTGTTTGTGACCCGTGGGTGGGAGCTGAAACAAAAAAGTAGTCAATATAATGGCCTCCTTCTGTTGACGTGTTTTAGTAGTTAAATTCCTGGACTCTCACTGCTCATTAAAAGTGCTGTCATATGGGTGGAAATCTGGTAACTATTGCATTTTATTAATATCAGCAGAACTGACTTAAATGAGGCCTGCGTGTTGTGAAGTCTTGCCTTCATCTTTGTATTCATGCCTGTCGGTGTGAAAGAAGCTATTTGCACATATCTGCATGCAACCCCACTTAAGTTGCAGCCCTCAGCATGTGCTGTGAGTATCACCATGGCCCCCTGGGCTTCCAAAGTTGAGTAGCTCTGCCCTAAAGTACAGCATCCAAGAAGTATTAGAACGATTGGATTATTTTGTTGTTTTGCACTGTTTTATTCTGATGAGAGGAAAAAGGAATTGCGGGGGTGTTAAAAATGTTGTGTGTGTTTTTCAAAGTTTCACCATCAGCAACATTTATGAACCCTTTGCCCATTTATAAAGTACTGGAGCATGTAAATGGATAGTTCACATAACATTAGTGGGTCTGATTTCCTTTGGAAAGCTTAGTGAAATGTATGAGGTTTATTTGGTTGTTGCATTAGGGACAGGTAAAGCAGCTTAAGAAAGTTTAATTAATTCCATCTCTGCAACCACACACACACTTGCACTTTAATAAGAAAACACACGGCGTATGCTACTTTCACGAGGCTCTAAGCTCTCTCCACCATCTTCAAGACACCACCAGGATTTGCCCCAGTATAAGGCTCTTTCCCCAAAGTCTGTCTCTGATCTCTGAAAAATCTGACTTCATCACATCCCATGATTTGTCCCCATATGATAAAGACGCCCCCAGTACAGAATTCTTCCTATTTCATGTCATGAGAACCTGCCTCAGTGAGACACAACCAGCTGGACAAGCATAGTATCTATCCCTTTAACTCTAAGTGCTTCTCTGATTACTAAACAACACTTATTTATGCTTGAACACTCTGGGTCATTTTTATTTTGGAAAGAGGACACTGGAGACCTCTCCGATGCACTCTGAAAACCAAAAGTTACATAATGAGAGTTAGCTCCAACTTCCTGACCTACAGGTTCACAAATACCATCCATGAATAGAAATTCTCACTGTTTAGCACATGAAATGGAGAAATGTTGATGTTCCTTTCAGAGGCTCTTGTTGCACTGCTGGGTCTTTGCATCATTTGATCTCTTCCATGTTGGTAGAATTGTATCATGTTGGAGAGAATCCACTTTCTGAAGCATAGTGCACAGCATGGCTAGCCTGCTCTCTAGCATGGCCTATCTAGCAACCTATCTAGCCTGGCTTCAGGAACTATTCATCAGATCAGCATCAGAACTGAGGGATCGGTGGAGTCATTTTCCCTAATATTGAATCTGTTGGGAAGTTGGACTCCAGCTGAAACATTCTGGATTTTGCAACCTGCACAGGAGAGACTGTGAACAATGGAACAGAGAGAAAAACCCTAAATAGATTCTATATAATGGATATAAAATCATCCACTTGTGGTAATTCAGATTTTATGGGGACCTTCTATGCCTACTACAAAGCTTAGATTTCTCATTAGTGAACTTTCTTCTCAAGTAAATCCTTCTTAACAAGGAAGGAGGGGAAAAGACAGAGATATAAAATACAGGAAAAACAGTTGTGAATTCAACATAATTTGCAAATGCAGAAAACGCCTGAAAATTACTTCAGGTGATTAACAAATCCTTTAGATGTGTGAGCTTTGCCTTCCCTATGTTCTGAGAAATCTGAGCAGGGAGATTATTCCAAATATAATGCTTGGAAAATGTTACCACATGAATTTAATTCCAGGCTTTGCAGCTCAAAAAGTTTAATTTGTTGGACATTTCCTCCATACACACTAGGAATGTGAACGAGTAGTCAACTAGTAGATCAACTAGTCGATCTACTAGTGAATGAGTAGTCAACAAGTTCATTAGACAACTAGTTCACTAGTCGATCTACTAGTGAACGAGTAGTTAACTAGGTCACACGTGTACAAGTAGTCAACTAATAGATCAACTAGTCAATTAGCCTAGGCTTCTTGGTTAATCTAGTCGACTACTCACATTTCCCACCCACCTTGCTGCCTCTGTATCAAAAGCAGCGGGGGGAAGAGGGGACATGAGCTGGTGCTGGGGGGAGCCAGTTTAGAAGCTGGTTCCCCCCAGCACCCGCTCTGTGGTGCCACCTGTCCCCTCCCCACGCTGCTGCCTCTAGCAGCCTCTAGAAGCATGGGAGACGGGGCTAAGGGAGGCTGCCACAAACCTGCCTTTGCCGGCGGCAGGCCCAGGCTTGGACCCGTGGCAGACGGGGGTTGCTGTCACCCTGCGCTGCTGCCTCTGTATCAAAGGCAAGCGCGCAGGGCAGCAGGCAGCTGGTTCACAAGGGGAGCTGGTTTTTAAACTGGCTGCCTTTGCAGACTGGCTCCTGCCTGGCACCCCATGCTGCTGCCTCTGAGAGAAAGGCAGCAGTGCAGAGTGGCAGGGGCTCCTCAGGAGTAAGGCCGGAGCACATTGGCTGCCACTCCACCCCCGGGGACTAAAGAATAATCAACTAACTGCTAAGAATTCATGCAGTCAGTTGACTATTCAATTAACCGACAGCTAATATCCCTAACACACACCTCCAAAATGGCAGGTTTTTTACTAAATCTGCCATGCTCCAGGCAAATTACTGATCCTGCAGGGACACAATTTTAAATTAAAAATTCCAAAACTGCAGAAGTGTTTCCCTCAGTGAACATTCATAAGTGGTCAGTGTGTGTATATTTACGGGATGCAAAATCCCGGTTAACTGACTGAAACAGGCTGGGGACCCCATTCCAGCCCAGCTGCCATAGCTCCCACCCCTGCGGGGCTCTCACTGCCAGCCCCATGCTGGGGCTTTGCTGGCTCCTGCCGTTGGCTGCCAGCTCTTAGTCCCCAACGGAGCAGCCTCTGTCTGCGGTGGGCTCCCAACGGGCTGGAGCAGCCCCTGCTTGCAGCAGATTATAAATATTGTGGAAAGTTCTACATTTTCTTTGGCGTCCCAAAAACCCTCTCTCCTTCCAGCTTAGAAAAGAGGAGACCAGGGGTGGATATGATAGAGATCTATAAAATCATGAGTGGTGTGGAGAAAGTGAATAAGGAAAAGTTATTTACGTGTTCCCATAATACAAGAACTAGGGGCCACTAAATGAAACTAATGGGAAGCAGGTTTAAAACAAATAAAAGGAAGTTCTTCTTCACACAGTGCACAGTCAATCTGTGGAACTCCTTGCCTGAGGAGGTTGTGAAAGGTAGGGCTATAATAGGGTTTAAAAGAGAACTAGATAAATTCATGGAGGTTACGTCCATTAATGGCTATTAGCCAGGATGGGTAAGGAATGGTGTCCCTAGCCTCTGTTTGTCAGAGGGAGGAAATGGATGGCAGGAGAGAGATCGTTTGATCAGTACCTGTTCAGTTTACTCCCTCCGGGACACCTGGCAATGGCCACTGTTGGTAGACAGGGTACTGGGCTGATGGACCTTTGGTCTCACTCAGTATGGCCATTCTTATGTTCTTCTATCAGAAGGCCTAGCACCAGAAAACTCCCTTTGAAATGGAATCCCTAAAAATCCTTGGGTCAGGGTACACAAAATTCTGGCTCGAATTAGGATTTGCCACGTGATGCTCTTGTGGATGCAGGGATAGACTGGACTCTACAACAGTCCTCTGGTGTCACCCTGGGCAAGCCACTTACCGTTTGTGCCCCTGTCTCTCTCCAATTGTAAAATGAGGTCATCCCCATGAGGCAGGGAAGTACTCGTATATGAAGATGAGTTTCTTAGCATATGTGAAGCGCTCAGATGCTACCATGATGAATACCACAGCAAAGCCAATAAATAAATACTAATTAGCTGTTTGTTTTTATCTGTTCATTTTGACATCCATTTTTACTCCATAGGGCCTGGCCCTTTAAGTCACTATTACAAGCAACAGTTGTTCACGCTAGAACACAGTGCGTCAGTTTTATTTTGGACACAGGACACCGGTCACCTGCCTGCATGTGTTGGTTTCTGGCATGCACCAGCTCAGTTATCAGACAGACACCACAAACTTCAGTCTGTGGGTGAGAAATACCAGCCACAGAATGAAAATTCTCAGATTGTCAAAAACACTAGACAAAGGCACCTCTACAACACAGGCCCTGCCACGTTAATTTAGTTCCTTATGGGAAGACACAGGCTCTTTCCTCAAAAATAACCTGAACCTGAGAAGTACCCAGTAATGCCTGACACTTCTCAGGACTCTCCAAAACCAAGTCTAATCCTTAGTCTCCCAAAGCAATTATGAAGTGAGAAGGGAAGACATTGTATACCAAGTGCAATCTATGCTGCCTGTTCAGACAGCAGGCGGGATCTCATTATTCACAGGCCATAAATAAGCTACATTCAGTTACATCTCTAGCAAGTCAGAAGCCTGCCTTCAGCATGAAGTGTACAAGTTGGCCTTTATAAAGAAGCTGGTATTGGCTTGGCTGAAGATTTCAATGGGTCTGTCCTTTAAGTTGATAAGAGCCAAGCAGGTCAATAATGATAAAGTAGGCAAATGCCACTCTCCTGCACCAGTCCTTGTTAGATACAGTGACTATGTCTTATTTAGGATGCTACAGACATAGCGATTACAGTGGAGCATTATCATTGGATCAATGTCTCCTTTGTTATTTCCCACAAATGGCTTGGTATTTAATTAGCCTTTATCCCATCACAAAGCTGCATTACAGCGACGCCAGATCTTAGAGACACATTGCTCAACATGTCTAGCCTGAAGCACACAAGTACAAAAGTGTACATGATATCCAAGATCAAGCAGGTACTGACCTTAGAACTGGAAGAGAGGGATAGATGCTGTCCCTAGAAGTGGCCTGTGCAGAATACAGGTGAAAACGAATATACTGCATACGGGCGCCCGATCCTAACCCACTGGTCTCCAACCTTTTAACACCCAAGATCACTTTTTAAATGTCAGGGCAAGCCAAGATCTACCCCATCCCTTCCTCAATACCCCGCCCTCTCCATTCCCCTCCTCTCCACCACTTGCAGTCCCCAGCCCTTACTCACTCTCACTGCATTGAGACAGAAGGTGCAGGCTCTGGGGCAGGAATGAGGGATTTGGGTGTAGGAAAGGGTGAAAGCTCTGGGAGGGAATCTGGGTGGTGGAGAAGGGGATGCTGGCTCAGGAAGGGGTCTCCAGGCTAGAGAGTGTTGGGGTCAGGTGGACGGTTGGGGTGCTGAGCAAGCCACAGGCTTGTGGAGGTGGGGGTGCAGGAGTTTGGCTTGGGGCATATGAGGGGCTCAGAGCAGGGAGGCTGGGAGTATCATGGGCTCAAGACACAGATTTACAGTGTGTGGATGGTGCAGGAGTATTATGGCAGAAGACTGGGATGTGTGGGTGCAGGAGTTTGGGGATGTGAGGGGCTTAGGGCAGGGGGTTCAGGTGTATGACAGGCTCAGGGTTGGGGTCTGTGGGGGGTGCATGAGTGTTATGATGCTGCAGCCAAAAGGTGGGGTTGGCCCCAATTGGGGGCTTGTTGGCCAGGCTTTATGTCCAACACAGAATATTTCAGCATTGTCTTTATTTATGAGAGGAGCGGGGAACCTGTTTTGGGTCAGAGGTCACTGACCCACAGAAAAATCAGTCGGGAACCACACAAATGAGATGCAAAAAAACCCCAAGCCCTACTAATGTGGCCCCAACTGAGACACCTCACTCCCCTGGCACTCCAGCCCCATGGTGGGGAGGGGGGCAGAGTAGGTAAGACTGAGGTTAAAGGCCTCAGGCCAGATTAACTTTTCTGGGTTCCAGGGTGAGTGAAATTTGTGGGCCCCTCTATGCTCTGAGGTGGGGCCAAAAATGAGGGATCCAGTGTGCAGGACAGGGCTGCCAGTGAGTGGGATAGGGATGGGGGTGCAGAATCTGGGTGGAAAATAGGGTACAGGAGCAAGTTGGGAGTAGGTGTTTGGCCAGGAGGGAGGGGGCAGAAGCAGGGTTCTGGTGGATGTCTGGCCAGGACGCTGGGGCAGGGTGCTGGATGATGTATGGGCAGGATGCTGGATGGGGGTCGGGGCAGGGGCCAGGAGCAGGATGTTGGTGGGGGCCTGGGCATGGGGCAGGGACAGGGTGCTGGTGGGGGTCTGGGCAGGGGGAGGGAACATGGAGAGCTCGGCCAGTACCTGGGATCTCCAAAAAGGAGCACCTCTGGATAGAGCCTGACGAAGCCGCTCCGGATCCTGCACCGCCATCTTAACTCCTCCCCCCCAGCACAAGGAAGGAAGGGAAGACAAGAAAGCACACACCCTGTTGTGAGCAGGGGAGACGCGTGCACTTTCTTGTCTTCCCTTCCTTCCACCTGCTGCCTGCCTTCCTTCCTTCCTGTAGCAGGGGAGGGGAGGAGTCCTGTGGCTGCACGCCAGAGCCAGCATCTCAGGAAGCCTGCGTGCTGCTCCTCCCCTCCCCACAACAGTGGGCACGCTTCCCGAGAAGTTGGGTCTCAGGTTTACAGGATCTTTTGAAAAAGCCTGCCATTTTCAAAAGAACCACGTCTAGACCACGGCTTCACTTTCGAAATAGCGCTTTTTCGAAAAAGTACCATGATGCGATTATGCAAATGAAGTGCGGGATATTTAAATCCCCACTTCATTTGCAATTTTGAAGTGTATAATTTACATGCCTCTGTCAAAAGACGGATGTAATCTAGATACAGCCTAGAACTCAAATACATGTTCAAGGTCAACTCTATCCCACCTCTAGCACCAGAACTCAAACCCCACAGGCCCTACAACAAAGCCAGAAACATAATCCAGCTGACACTTTCAAACTTGAACCAAACATAAGCGTGTGAAACACATTTAATAGTGCTTTATCCATATGTTTCTGAATATTTAATAACTTGTGAAGTGGCTTAAAGAGGCTGAAGTCCAACTACACTTTCTGTTCGGATGTGAGTGATGTCACACTCCAGTTACCAACACCTAATTGGTCTGTGTCTGACTGAATCCTACAGTTTAAAAACACACATTTCCTGTGTCATCAACAAACATTAAAGGTTTACATTATTCCAAATGGATTTGGCATATCTTGAGTACTTAAAAGCACCTTTGGCCTCATGCACTGTAAAAATCCCCAAAGTCTTCAGTTGCCACCCACAAAATCTCTTGTTTTAATTGTCATTCACTGCTCAATTAAAACAAATTCTTCTGTGTGGCCTTTCTCTTTATGCTTTGTTACTGCAACAATATACTTAGTCCTTTCCTTTCAAGGCACGCTCTTTGGCATGGGATCTTTGTCCAAATGAAAGAGATTAGTTGAATGTTTCAAAGATCATCCACCAAAAAATGAGACCACCTGGCCTTATTCACATGATCACTCATCTCAACACCTTACAAAACCAATCCATCAAATATATAGCAGCTAAGCAAAACAGTGGGTCGTTAGGATCTCTGAGCTGTTTTCTCTGTGTTATTCTGAGCCTGCAAGGACCTTGCAGCTCGAACTACATTTTGCATGGTGCTTGTACAGCACCCTGCATGCCTACTCTGCTTACTGCAGTTCAAATGCATGGTGTCCAGTGCTGCTCACAGTTACAGCAGAGTGAATCCAAAGCAAATGGATTCACTTCAGGATATTCGCTGGATTACACTGACGTAACTCAGACCAGAAACATGAATGGAATGCAGAGGCCAGTCATTCAGAGACCCTGCAGGAAAAACATAACCCCCCTTGTCCTAAGGTCAGCCATTTCTTAATTCTGACATCCAGCCAAGCTAACTTCTATGGCGAATTTCCCAAGAAACTTGCGTCAGTTTTCGAATCCACACACAGTTTGTAAGAGTCAAGGAGTGACTCACTCCAACTCTCTCTGAATTTCCAGTACCTGTATAGCACTTTCATAACGGGTCACAGCTCACAGCACACACAATTAATCACAGGAGAACCAGCTTGCTAGTACAAAAGATCTTTGAACGGCACATTCTTTCCTATTCAGCCAGACTATCTGCTTCACTAGCTCAGGTCACTAGATTGTTGTATTTAAGCCCGCTGGGCACATAAAAGCAGTGCATACACCAGCTCTAAGAGATACCCTGTCAAAGCTGTTCCCCACTCTGGCACTTTGAAGACAGAAGGTGGGAGCTTGCAAGAGACTTTAAAAATACCTTGCCTCTATTGGTTTTGGCTTAAAAAGTGCAAAGCCCCTTTTTCTGAACCCAGGAAGGTCACTTGGGAACTTCTTCCTATGGGGTACCCCAAGCTATTTTACCCTCCGTGAGGAGAAAGCTTGAAAACAAAGTGTAATTTCCAAAAGCTGATTTCTCAGTCTCAGGCATGTGCTCACAGACCATCCTGCTTTTCAAGACACAGTAATCAGATTGTAGCCTTAAAAAGGTGATTTTATTAGCAAAACAAAAAATGATATACTTGGTAAAGCATACTTAGGGTACGTCTAGACTACCTCGTTTTGTCGACAGAAGTTTTGTCGTCAGATACTGTCGACAAAACTTCTGTCGACAAAGAGCGTCCAGACACATTGAGTTCTGTCGACAAAGCAAGCTGCTTTGTCGACAAAACTCCGTAGTCTGGACGCAGTGTTACAGGCAATAACACCTTCTGTCGACAGAGTTCTGTCGACAGAAGGTGTTATGCCTTGTAAAATGAGGTATACCAGCGTCGACAAAACTGCTGAGTTCTGTCGACGTTATGTCGACAGAACTCAGCGGTAGTGTAGACGCTGATATAGTTTTGTCCACAAAAGTCCAGTTTTGTCGACAAAACTAGGTAGTCTAGACACACCCTTAGTTGCCAGGTGTTACAGAGTAACTGAAAAAAACAGACTAAAAGACAGGATTGCTTCCCTGGGCTTCAGCTTCAGTTACAGTGTATGAGGAGGGGAGTAGACACATGGACTCAGCACAGAGTTCACAAACCAGAAATTTAAAAAAATAGCCTGATTGCTTCTAACTACACATTCCCTATCTATGCACATTTCTTGTTCCCAGGTTCCATCCTTTGTAGACACAAATATTGCTGCTGGACATTCCATGTCCAGCTTCCAAGATTCATTCCGTCTCTCCCCAGCTTTTCTCTCCCAAAACCACACAAAGAACTGCAACAGGCACATCACTGTTTTCTATTCAAATCTCACACTTTCTTCCCATTGGCTGTCCTGGCTCCCTGCCAACACTTTCTGGAAACCCACTCTTCTGGATTTTACGCTTTAGTTACTGAGTGGTGGGATGTTTAGAAAAGGGGAGTACCCCTCCCATCTCTCTCACACTCATATTGCAAAGCGCTTGACAATGCCATCAGATATTGCTGTGCCCCTGTCTGCACAACACACTTCAAAGGTGTACCCAGATTTTCTGGCTATCCTTAGTGGTCTGAGTATCCCTTGACTTTATTTCAAGAAAAATACTTGGTGTTGAAACAAAACCCACAGTCACAAGCACACACCCCATGCTGCAATACACTCTTGCAGCATGAGGACTCTGGGTGTGTCTAGACTACATGCCTCCGTCGATGGAGGCATGTAGATTAGACAGATCGGCAGAGGGAAATGAAGCCGCGATTAAAATAATCGCGGCTTCATTTAAATTTAAATGGCTGCCCCGCTCTGCCGATCAGCTGTTTGTCGGCAGATCGGGGCAGTGTGGACGCGCCGCGTCGACAAAGAAGCCTTTCTTGATCGGCACAGGTATACCTCGTGAAACCAGGTTTACCTGTGCCGATCAAGAAAGGCTTCTTTGTCGACGCGGCGCGTCCAGACTGCCCCGATCTGCCGACAAACAGCTGATCGGCAGAGCGGGGCAGCCATTTAAATTTAAACATTTCCCTCTGCCGATCTGTCTAATCTACATGCCTCCGTCGACGGAGGCATGTAGTCTAGACGTACCCTCTGTGTCCACAAACACAAGCCTCTACCACTTGAGCTAAAGACTCTTTTGGGGTCAGTATTAGGGCTCACAACTTTCACAGGCTACCCTACCAGTCAACACAGTCACACAGGCACAAGCAGCTACAGTTACATTCCATCAGTCAAGTGCAGCCGTGCACAGACATACATTACAGCAGTAGCACACAACTTACACTCACCAAGGATAAATGTTCTTCCAGGCTACCACACAGAAATGAATCTGACTGTTGCCCTGTACATGTCTGGTTTTATGCTCTGAGCAAAGTATGCGGGTTTTTTATTGTAATTTTTGTAAGTGTTTGAGTTTGAAATAAATTCTTGTTCCCTTCTCTCTTTTGGCTTCTTGAATTAAATCAGCCCTGCCTGCTCCTGAGTTCTCAGATACCCAGAATCTTAAAAGTTTAGAGTCTGCACTTTAGTCTTTACATCTAAGAGTTAGGTATTGGACCAAAATTTACCCAGCACCTTATGCAGCTCTTCCCCTTAGCAAGCAGCAGACAGAGGAGAGGTTTGTAGAAAACTCAGTGATCAGACAGTAGTTTGAAAAGACTTCTGTTCACAATTGTCCCCTTAACAAAAGCAAGCAATACAGCTTCAGGCCAAGCCAAAAAAATACAGGGCTTTATGAGACCAAAGGAGAGAGAAGCATAGGAAATGTCTGATTGGATCAGACCAGTGCTCCAGCTAATCTAGCAATCTAGACAAAATGCCTCAGTGGAAGGCCCAAGAAACCGAGAAATGGCAGTTCTAGTCTCCTGGGAAAGTTTCTCCATCACACCCATTTGTTAAAGGCCGACTGATTCCCTGAAACATATTTCTCCCCACTCCCCGGCATTAGTCCAAGTGCCAATTACTAGACTCACTCCCTTCTCTCTCACAGAGGAGAGGGAAGCAGAGCACTGCTGAGTACTGTACAAAACCCTGACAAAAGAAAAAGCGCCTGTAAGAGAACCATCACTCACTGTTGCATGCTGTACCATGCTAACTGGAAACCTTTCTAACTTTGCTCTCAATTCCCAGGAGCCATAGAACTATGGAAGACACAGAAGGTTCCTGCCTACAATGCGTAAACTCATTTTATAGTAAGTGTTCTAGAAACTGCTTCAGAAATACCACTCCTGTCCATCATCTCCCTATTATAGACTACCTCAATTCAGCCTATTTCCCAAATTAAATAAGTGCCTGAGGAAGAGTGCCTTTTCTCTTAATGATCTTCCCTTAAATGGGGTTATTTGGGAAATGTTTCAGGGAGAAGTGAAAAACCACTATGCTAGTTTTCTGTGTCATCTACATTCATGCCCCAAGCAGCATTTCTTTCTACAGTCATTTGCCACGTATATGTAGCACATAATGTGCCCAATGCATGCATATAGCATGCAGTAACTGTGTACTGTGTGCATGGCTATGCCTATAGCATAGAAGTCATAAACATACATCTTAGAGTTTAACATGTATACAGCACAGATCACATATACAGAGCAATGTTTGTGATGAATGCAGCATACAACATATACAATGCATAGGCATGCATGGGGTTTACACATATATGCTAAAAAGTAGCTGCATGTGCAATGCAGTTGCCACATGGATACAGTATGTTTGTCATGTATGTAGCACATATTACATACAATATGCATGCGTCAGAGCTCTTGCCACATGTTAGACAAAAAACATATTGCATGTATGTTGGGTATAAAAGAGATCTAGCAATCTTGTGTCATATCCATTACAGGCACTGAATGTGTCATTTTCCTAATACATATTTATATTTTCCCAGGACAAGGTCATTTAAAACTCCTCCACTGAAACTAATGAGCCCTGCAATACAATAAATACTCAGTGAGCTACACTGCTCATGTGAAATGGTCTTTAGCTTGCCTTTCAACTTGGTATGGGTAGGAAGGAGGAAAGAGAAAAATTTCAACTAGGTATGGGAGTCTCTCTCTCTCTCTCTCTCTCTCTCTTTGTTCAAGACAGTCACTGATACCATCCCAGATACCGTGCCTGGCTTAGTTTCCAATGAGTGGCTCACATGAAATCAATTGGCAGTCTCAATCCAGACTTCGCCTCCTCCAAAGCCCCCTCCATAATTATCAATAACGAATACGTTCATTGAGAGATTCAGTAAAACACAGCAAACAATTTCCAAGAGGTGCCCTGCCCAGGCCAGGGCTGAGGCGTGCAGTGAGGACACAGGCACTAGCAGTGGTCAGACTGTGCTCTATCCGTTTCATCTGTCCTTGGGATTGGCACGCCATCACCTACCACAGCCAACCAAACCAACACTCACTCGCTCTTTTCTTCTTGTGCTTGCCTTTCAGTAGAAAAGCAGCAGCCGTGCACAGAGACTGGTGACATTTCTTCATCTCGTTTTGATTCCGAAGTGGTGTCAGACAACACTACTTCACACTTTAACCTACTGAAATTATACTCAAGGAGCTCACTGGATTTTCCCAATGCAAATGGGTTTTATATGTGAGCAGAAGCAGAGGATTTCCCTCAGACATCTTATTTTATACCATGTAAATGGGTTTCTCAACAATTCCCACAGGATTGCAAGCACCACAAAAAAAGTCTTAAGTAGGCAGAACTGTCTGAGAATGCTTAACACTGCCTGATTGCAGGGGAGAGGCAATGTGACTGTTGCATAGGACTGGGTAACAAGTCGCCTTGATTCTAATCCCAGTTCTCCCGTGGATTCTTGAGAGACACTCATTTCACAACTCTGTGCTTCAGTTTCTCAATCTGTAAGAACAGGATAATGATACTTGCCTCCCTTACTGGGAGCATAAAAGCATAATTACGAAAGGTTTGTATATCAAGTTGAGATCCTTAGATGAAAGGCAAAATACACAGTCCCAGGGCTTGATACACCTTTGGGGACCAGCAGGGCTGAAACTGCATGAACCAATTGCAATGGAAATCAAACCACATTGCTTAGCTGGGATACATCAAATAAGTCATGTGGGTATTGTCAGTGTTCCCTGAATGGATGTGAAGCATGTAAATGAGTATAAATAATAACAAATTAAAAAACACATTTCTGCAAACATTCACACGCAGTGCTTGGAAATGTAACGTGACCACTTGACTCTTCACAGAAAAGTCACAGGAGACGCATGGAGCCTGTCTGGTAAAAGCTAATTCAATTAAAAAAAAATGACAATTTTTGAACAGGCTTGTTTTACATTATTTGCCCAGCATGCATGTCCAATAGCAGCGGGTATGTGTACACTTCATTCCTCTCTCAAGAGAGGAATGCAAATGCAGACATCCGAGGGAAGAGTTTTATCTCGAAATAATCCCGTTTCTTCTCTCAAAATAGTGCTATTTTGAAATAGCGCCATAATGCAATTATGCAAATGAAGCATGGGATATTTAAATCCCTGCTTCATTTGCAATTTTGGGTGTCTGCATTTGCATTCTTCTCTCTCAAGAGGAATGAAGTGTAGACATACCCAGCTTTATACAATGTGTAGATTAATTCCTTTCTCACACGCATTTGAACTGAAACTTACGGGCCCCACATCAAAGAAGCAGGCTGGATTCCTGGATAAACATCTGTCTCAGCATCGCCACACACTAAGCCTAACCTTCAAAGGTGGGGAAATGGATGAATTCTTTTAACTTAAAAACTGAAGGGCTTGGATCTAACATTCAAACCACACCTATCCAGTGTGCCATCATGAATGCAGACAGGCCCAGCACAGTGCCACAGGAAGCAAATGGCAACCTTAAAAAAAAAAAAAACCCTGCATCTGGCAGGATTTTCTTGTCCTCGAGAGGTATTTTATTAAGAACACAAGATCCCACTGTCAGCATGATCACTTTGCATGTAACAGTGCATGGATAGGGGAGAAACAACACTGGGCTAGTGGAGAGAGCATTGGTCCAGGACTCAGGATTCTAGTCCTGGCTCTGCCACTGGCCAGCTGGGTAACCATAGACAGGTCATTTCACCTCTCTCAGCCTGAGCTTCTCAGTCTGTAAAATGGGAGTATTGACTTCCTTAGTAAAGTGCTTCGAGGTCTACTGATGGAAAGCACTATATAGGAGCTAGGTACTATTATTTGCCATATCTGAGTGGCAAGTAAAAATGTATGCATTTTGGGGCAGCAGGACCTATCTTTTTGTCCTAGTCTATGATGGGGCACTTCTGAACTGCAATACAAATAATGATAAAGAAGGACTAAAGAAATCCTTGATCCCAACGTCTCTGAACATGGAAAAGCTCAGACCTGGATAGTTCCAGTTCCTTTCTTAGATGCCAATGCTAAGTTGATATCAGGCATTGCCTCCAGGATAGACTCTCAAGTGCATTGTACAACTCTGTTTCCCTGGCCATACAGACTGTGACATTACTTACATAATGGGACTGCGAGTTCTTGTTAGCTATTCACATCGGATCCATCTGGGTCCCCCTTCCTAATCCACTCCTGCCTTCTGAACCTCTCCCGTCACTCTCTGAGAGAGTCCCTGTGACCAGGTCTGATAGGAGTGGGCACTGCAAAGAGATCCTCTACCAATGGGATCTTGCTGCTCTCTAGTGGTGAAATAGCTGCAGGCTGTAAAGGGGTTTACACTGAGTTTTAATGCATTTGAAGGAAATTTTTAAAATAAACCAAAAACTAAGGTTCCTCCTCAGTGACATCATCTTAAATTCTCTGGGAGCAGAGGGTGACGTTTTATAGGAAATAGTATTACCCCGATCTTGCCAGGTGCTGAATAGCCTCAACTCCCATTAAAATCAGCAGGAACTAAGGGCACTCAGCACCTCATAGAATATTACCCTACTTTATGAGTAGCCTACATATGGCAGTCTGTTCACTAACATGTGGTGATCCTCTTTCACCCAGCAGTTCTAAGAAGTCTCTCTCACAGAGCTAGCTGCGATCTCATAGTCTTTTCTCAGCCAAGCATGTTGGTGCACTTTGCACAAGCTTAAAGATTTTCTTGCCCTATGGCTTGTGGAGTTGATTTCTTTTGCATGTTCCAATGCCTGACTCTGGATTCTTCAGTATCAACAATGCCACTGCTTTTTCCAGGAACTAAAGTCCCTTTTGCTTATTACAGCTTTTCTATTGGATATTTTGATGCCAGCAGGTGGGAATATTTATATGTTTCTTGCTCCAGAGTACAGGATGTGTTGAAATAATATCAGATGAACTTGCAAAAGAGGGAAGGTTATGAGTAGGTGTTAGTAGATTATGTTGGTACAGAAGGAGACCGAATCAGCTGGGTATTTTGTGGCATTAGCTGAGACTTTTATTTTCACTTCTGTCATGTGTGGGACCTTTATGATAGATATTGTTGAAATCTTCTCATCGTGATCAGATGGTCTAGGGCACAGGATGTGGTCTATACAATGGTGTTTTTGTTAGGCAAACCTGCAAGGCCTAATGTAGAACAAAATTTGCTGAGGTACAAACAATAGTAAAGAATAAAATTGTGAAGCATGTAGAAGAACATAATTTGTTGGACAAAAGTCAACATGGTTTCTGTAAAGGGAAACCCTGTCTTACTAATATATTAGAGTTCTTTGAAGGGGTTAACAAACATGCGGATAAGGGGGATCCAGTAGATATAGTATATTTGGATTTTCAGAAAGCCTTTGACAAGGTCCCTCACCAAAGGCTCTTGTATAAATTACATGGCCATGGGATAAGAGGGAAAGTCCTTTCATGGATTGAGAACTGGTTAAAAGACAGGAAACAAAGGGTAGGAATAAATGGTAAATTTTCAGATTGGAGAGGGGTAACTAGTGGTGTCCCCCAAGGGTCAGTCCTGGGACCAATCCTTTTCAACTTATTCATAAATGATCTGGAGAAAGGGGTAAGCAGTGAGGTGGTAAAGTTTGCCCAATGCACAGACCCGGCAGCCACGCCCGGAGCACCATGAGAGGTTAGAGATATGCGACACGTGCGGGCGCCGGGTCCTTGCCCTGGGCAGGCAGCTCCTGTGAGCCCCCTGCCCCACAGCTCCCCCTTCAGAGACACCACAACTGCCCCTGTGAGCCCCCAACCCCCCCATGTGCCTCCTCACAACCTCCCCCTCTGAGCCCCCCATAATCCCCCACTTCATCCCAGGGTGCTTTGACAGACACCCCAATATCCTGCAAAGTCGAGCAGTGAAATGTCCCTGGTCTCTGTTTGCCAGATGCTGGGAATGGGCAAGAGATCACTTGCGGGTTTTGCGCCCTCTGTCTGGTAAAAAAATTCAGAAAATACTGGACATGTGTAATGTCCAGTATTTTCTGTTTTTCCAGCTGGGCGCCGGATGGAAGCCTGGTGGCGCCTCCTGTGGTTGCGTGCTGAAGCCGGGCGGGGTGGGGTTTTTTTTGTATGCCCGACACGCGTGTTCTTTTTTTATTTTTTTTGTTGGCCAAAATTTTTAGCCCGCATGTTTGGTATTTTTTGGGAGAGCATCTGGCAGCCCCAACTCTCCCCACATCTCCACTGCAACAGCCCTAGATCTGGCTCTTTCCACTCCCCCCCTCACCCGCCACACCAGCCCTGGCTCTCTCCCTCCCCTCCTCCCCCCACCTGATGCACCAGCCCCAGCTTTGTCCCCCTGCTCCCCCCCCCGCCTAAATCTAACACACACTCACACCCCTGCCCCCCAGGCGAGGCAGGCCCGGCTCTGCTCCCGGTGGCTGGGGAAGGCCAAGCCACAGCGCACCAGCCCCAGCTCTCCACCACATGGCCACCGAGAGGGCTGGGCCGACAGTGGGTGGGGCTTGGTTCCAAGGATCAGGCCTAGGGCAGAAGGGGCGGGGCTGGGTTTTACCCACCCGTCTACTCCCCACAGCCTGCAGATACTGTGATGTGATGACATCACTCTCATCCTGCAGAACATATTCTTCTGACTGCAACACAGCTTTAACTCTATCTCTTCAGCACTCTCTGTCTGTTTTGTCCACTCTGATTATCATTCTTTGGGCCAGGGTTTCTCTCAGTATGTATTTGCACAGTGCTCCCCATAAAGGGGAATCTCCATTTGAACTTATAAGTCCTACAGTGTACTGTACTATTAAAAATAAAAAATCCAGTGAAGTCAATACATTTGCAATCAACCCCCAAACCAGACAAAGAGAAAACACACACGCGCGCGTCCACACACATACACACCCCCTTTCTGGGGTTTGGTTACAAGAGTTCATCACTTTTGTAATTGTTAGTCTAAAATTATGCAGTCCAGGATCAGCGTCTGTATCAATAACCCCATGCAGCAGCCAATTCCACAACTATTTAAATATAGCTTCCATTCTGCAATGTAAGGAGTCAATCTCTCCCATTTTCCCATTCAGTCAGTGTTTGATGTGAACAAAATGGAACGTTTTAAATAAAAGCTGGTATTTCTGTTCCCTCGTATCAACATTCAGCACCTACCAACGTCCTAGGAACAAACTGTGTAATAACACCTTCTTAAATGAGTGACAAAGACCTCAAATCAGGCAAAGAAAAGCAACAACGAGGTAGAGGGGGTGGAAGCTCAGCATGGTGTGAGATTAATTATATTATGCTGGTTAGTACCCACTTTGCGGGAATCAGTGTCTCCCATGTGAATAATGTCTAGCAATTAAATCTACTGAGGTGTACGTATTGGGATTAAGAGTAGATTTGGGGGGGGGGGGGGGGTCTGAAATAATTGAAGGGCTTTATAATTAGGCATACAGGAACAATGAAAAAGGTGATGATGGCAGCACTACAGGGCCCCAAAACAAGTCTCTATAAACCAGTACCTAGGAAGTTTTACTAGCACAAGGCTTTATGGGTAAATGTTCTATTTAAATACTAGGGATGTTAGCATGTAATTGTTTACACTATTAACCAATAAACCTGGGCTCATTGATTAATCCTAATGACTACACGCACCTCCCTCGCCCTCCCACTCCTCCGCTTGTATCAGAGGCAGCGAGGAGGAGGAGGAGGGAGCTAATGGGAACTGAACACAAAAACCATGACTCCTAGACACCTATTCTAATAATCTTCTCACGTTGGCTATGTCTGCACTACAAGCTAGAGGTATGATCCCCCTGTGTGAGTACACATGCTCATGGTAGCTGGTGCAATAGTACTGTAGTCACAATACATGGGGAGCAGCAACTGAGGCACAGAAGAGCCAAGCCAAATATAGGCAGCCCCTGACTTGCGACGCGATTGGTTCCGGGAGAAGCGCTGCAAGTCAGGGGTGTCATAACTCGAACCCTAAGTTACGATAGGTGACGTACGCCATCGTAAATGCAGGCCGAGGACATAAGTTGGAGGGGGGAGGAGGGGATTCGGCCCCTTCTACACTTACAAAAATGGCTGTAAGTGTGGGGGGTTGGAACTTGGGTGGTCGGAAATTGGGGGTTTCCTGTACATACTCACCAGCATCAGGTGGGTGTATTCTTGGAATGGCTCAGCTACAAGAACAACCTCCATGGCTGCTAAGTGTGATACCACAGCCACACTGCTAATTATACTCCTGCTAGCTCTCGCCAAGTGACCGCAAGGAAGTACACACAAGCAGGAAAATCCACCTCTAGATAGTTGACATAGCCTGTGACGCGGGCCTAATGGACTGCTGCCACCTCAGATGATGTCACTCAAAAAAGAAGCACTAGGTTCAGAAAACGACCATCAGAGTAATAATAGAAATGTAGCCGTGTTAGTCTGGTGTAGCTGAAGCAAAATGCAGGACTATGTAGCACTTTAAAGACTAACAAGATGGTTTATTAGGTGATGAGCTTTCGTGGGCCAGACCCACTTCCTCAGATCAAATAGTGGAAGAAAATAGTCACAACCATATATACCAAAGGATACAATTTTAAAAAAAGTGAACACATATGAAAAGGACAAATCACATTTCAGAACAGAAGGGGGATGCGTGGGGGGGGGGGGGGGGGGGGAAGGAAGGTAAGTGTCTGTGAGTTAATGATATTAGAGGTGGGGAAAGGTAGATGTCTGTGAGCTAATGGTATTAGAGGTGATAATTGGGGAAGCTATCTACCTGCATTCTGCTACAAAGACCTTTCACATCTGCACTTGAAAGGGAATCCTCTGAACTGTCGTTCATGCTAAAATTCGACACTCTCCGGGGGGGATTGAACAAAGACCCCAACTACCTTACCCATTACAAAGATAGTTTCCCCAATTATCACCTCTAATACCATTAGCTCACAGACATCTACCTTTCCCCACCTCTAATATCATTAACTCACAGGCACTTACCTTCCTTCCCCTCCCCCCCCCCCCCCGCCTCCCCCTTCTGTTCTGAAATGTGATTTGTCCTTTTCATATGTGTTCATTTTTTTAATTGTATCCTTTGGTATATATGGTTGTGACTATTTTCTTTCACTATTTGATCTGAGGAAGTGGGTCTGGCCCACGAAAGCTCATCACCTAATAAACCATCTTGTTAGTCTTTAAAGTGCTACATAGTCCTGTATTTTGCTTCATCAGAGTAAGAACTTCAGTCTACTAGTGGCTAGAGCAGGGGAACCAGACTGGAGATGGGAGGACTGTGGGGGAGACTGGTAAAGGCACAAATGGCATTTGGGTACTAACTTTTGCTGGGAGCTTGGGACCGTTGCTATGGTGATGCAGCAATGTCGGCCTAACGCTGCACAGAAGACAGACTAAACGGATATAAGGCAGGGGGTTCCATTTCTGTGAGAACACCACTTTCCAGAGCTACCTGAACTACATTAACTAGACTGATTAGCATTCTTCCAGTAACCAAGCTGTGTGTAGTACACCAGGGGTCAGGGGAAGGCTTCCTCACTTGTGGTATGGATGTGATCACCATAGCTAAGCCAACCTAAGTTTCTAAGAAGGGGGCTGTGCCCACAAAAGCTCATGGTACCATCTACATTTTTGTTAGTCTCTTAGGTGCTGCAAGGCTGTAAGACTATTCGTTATTTTTAAAGTTTGTACCAGACTTTATGGTGTCACCTTGATTGGGAGGAATTTTCAGAAGCTCCTAAGTGTATTTTTTGAGGCCTTTCAGTGGGACTCATGCTTCTAGAAGTTTTTGACAATCATACTCTTAACTCTCTCTGTGCTCCAGTTTCCCCCTCTTTCCCCGCCCCACCACCCATGCAAAATGGGGACAATTCCTATGTTCCTTTGGAATTGCAGTAATTAGGGAAGCAGCAAAGTGCAGGAAGCGGGGCACTGCAGGATTATGTACGCATTCTTGGCAGACGCTCTTGCAATACCTTCCTGAACTTAACATCTGCGAAAAATGCCTTGCAAAGGGGCATAGGAATTGTATAGGAAAGATGCTTCAGGAGGGCAGAGAGTTGTTGCTGTTATTCCAATTATTCACACAAGTCATGCCTGTGTCCACAGTGTAGCTGTCTAATCAATCAAGTCACCCTGAGGTATGCATGTGCTTCTCCAAACAGCTGAGAGAGCAATCACAAGGATCCACTCCCATCGTTTTAAATTCAGGACGCTTAATAACATGACAGAGGGTAGACAGATGGTTCAACAGTCTGTGTTCCTCCCCCTCAAGGAAGCAAAAACTCAGCAGAATCTGCTTGATAAAACCAGAAGGTTTCTGTCATGGGAATAAAATAATAATAATTAAATAAAACCTGTCAGCATCTCCCCCAAGGAAACACTTAAATAAACTTCGATGGAAGCTGGGAAATTCAAGCCTGGCTCCCAGAGGCAAGGCGTCCCTTGAGCTATGGGAGGATCGTGTCAATAGCCTTAATGAACAAGTGACTACCAGCATCTCCTCTGGGACTGGGGAATCCACACCTGATGTAATTGCTGGCTGGCAGTTCCCCCTGGAACAGAACTCTTGGGTAATTACAGTAATTAAGGAAAGCAACGAAGTGCAGAGATGCAGGCACTGCAGGGACACATACCCAACCTTAGCTGAAGCCATTGCAATATTTTCCTGAGCTCAACACGTGAAAAGAAATTAAGGAATTTCATTTGTCACCCACAGTAAGGGAGACTCATTTCAGAGGACTGCTCTTCTACATTCTAGCTACGTCTCAACTGCGGGCTTCTTTCAGAAGAAGCTTTTCCAGAAGAGATCGTCAGAAAAAACTTCTTCCAAAAGAGAGCGTCCACACTGCCAAAGCGCATTGAAAACGTGATCTGCTTTTTCGAAAGATAGCGTCGACACTGACTGGACACTCTCTTGCATTTCAGCTGTGATTACTAGATGGAGTGGCCACCAGGGCACCTGTGCTTTTACCTCTTTCCTCTTCTTTCGAAATAACTGCTTCTTTCCCATCCACACATGCCATTTTCCAAAAGAGCTCTTTCAGAAAAAGGCTTCTTCCTTGTAGAAAGAGATTTACCAATGTCAGAAAACCCCTCTGTTCTTTCCATTTTTTTTTGAAAGAACACAATTGCAGTGCGGATGCAAGTGAAGTTTTTTCAGAAAAATGGCCGTTTTTCCGAAAAAAACTCTGTAGTGTAGACATAGCCTCTGAGAGCATGAGGAGGAGGAGCAAAGGGAGACTGATTTGAGGGCATGGAATCAAGATGCTGAATGTAATGCAGGCCTCCCTAAGTCAAAAGGCTCAACTCTGGCTCCGAATCTCTAATGGCAGGCAGCATTACAGCTGGTTGAGGCCTATGTGCAATGAGTCAGCGAGCCTCAGCTCACTGCATTATCACAATGAGCTCAATGAACCAAATTGTCTGTCAAGAAATGGAGCTGTCCCTGGTTATGCCAGCAGTGAATCTGGCCCTCTGATACTAGGGTTCATTTGCCAAGACAGAGCTTAGTGTGCAAAATCTGTGGGCATATCTAAGAGATCCGTGTTTGAAATCTTGTGACTGAAGCATGAAGTTCAACTTGGTAGCCAATAGAAAAAGTAGGGGCAGGTGTCCTTCTAGGGAGTGACTCCACCCTGCAGAGTTGTGGGAGCAGAAGGATCAGCACTGAGAACTCTCAATAAAAAGTCTAGTGAGGGCCTGCCTCAGTGCACTTATTTTTTAATGTAATAATAGATTCCACCACCATCACAAGACCCATCCACTGATCTCCCGTCTCCAAACACAAACTCCGCGCTGTACCAGGAACTTGCAATAGCTTCATTTAGCAATATATTTCTCAATGTACAGACATGCTACAGATTAGCTTTCAGCAAGAAATCATGCCACAGCTACCTCATTGGTAGCCTACATTTGCAACCATTCTGTCACCTCTATAAACTTCTCCAGGGCATGAAGTAACTTAGATTTCATTTCCTCTGGCATGAATCTAATGGAAGCCATGCAGAGCTAGCAACTTTTACCACAGAGTAGAAGAGATTCAAACACCAGCAAATGAATGTCTGTTGCTAGTTATTCACTAGCTCCCGCTATTGTCTCGTATCCAATAAGATAGCTCTGGAGACAAGTACTAATAAAACGGCAACAATAAACCACTATTAAATCCAAATGTGCAATTTACAGCATTGCAGCCTATAGGAACAAGACAACTGAAATACAGTGTAAAATCCAAGAATGGAGGAAAATAAATTAGCCTTTCACATGGCAGTCTATAGAAAATGAGACTGTAGAAGTGTAAGTATGAATTATGCATTTAGTGTTATTTATACATCTTACAAATCAAATGAATTATTTATAAATGCAAAGCATTCATCTACTGTTTTATTATCATAGAACATCAGCTCCCTCCCACTACCAGGCACAATAGCATTTTGCAGTGAAAATACTAACTGAACTGTAGGGGTGCATCTAGACTGGCAACTTGCCAGCTGTCTACACTGGCCACTTGAATTTGCACAAGAGCACTGACTTTGTAATGTACAAAATCAGTGCTTCTTGCACAAATGCTTTCACGCTCCCACTCGGGAAAAAGCCCTCTTGCGCAATGTAGACAGGGAAGAACTGTTTTGCGCAAAAAAGCCCCAATGGCTAAAATGGCGATCGGAGCTTTCTTGCGCAAAATCACATCTAGACTGGCCATAGATGCTTTTGTGCAAAAGCAAATCTTTTGCGCAAAGGCACTTGCCAATCTAGACGCGCTTTTGCGGAAATACTTTTAATGGAAAAACGTTTCCGTTAAAAGTGTTTCTGCAAAATCATGCCAGTTTAGACGCAGCCTAGGTGTTTTGAATAGACCTCACAGCAAAGTTTTCCTTTATAGATAGCTTACTGGGTGCCTTTGCACCTATTCCTTATTGTTACTCACAGCATGCCCACACAGCCCCTTAAATTTACAGTTGGATGATTCTGTAAATAACTCTGAGGTGCTCCTATATCCACCCCTCCTCAGAGGTTCTCTCATCAGCTATTGAGAGCTAAGGGGGTGGGGGGCCGGTCAGGCTGACTAGTACTTGGAGAAAAAGACAGTAGGAAAACCCCAGCTTCTGCACGACATGGCATGGTGATTCACTAGGTAGCCACTTCCATGTGAGTCATCGCTGCACCAGTCTCCCAGAATGGTGTTCCATCCATGTGCTCCTGGAGTACTCTTATCCTGCGAAGCACATCAAACCACTCTGAAATCCATCTCTGCGAAGCGGGCTCTTAACTCGCTTAGCATTGCCTGCAATGGGACAGAAGCACATGCTGATGTGCATTGTTAAATAGGGGCACTTCGATCCATTGGGACCTTAAAGAGGAGTTATACAATGAAGGCTGTTGTGTTTCACCCCCACAGGTGATTACATTACAATAGTAGGTGAAGTGATCCAGGTATAAAGAGTTTGCCAAGTGCTCTGCAAGCCCGTTCAATATATTTTACTTGTTTTTCTGTTTGCAAATTGCCCATGAACAGATTATGATGCCCTACAAATTCATTCACTATTCAAAATTCCCTGAAAAATAACTTCTGTAAATAATTCTTGGTCTTTAGATGGAACCAGGGCAATTTGATGAGAGCATTCGCTAGATGAACTGTGCTGATCTGAGACACACATAGGATACGTCTAGATTGCATCCCTTTTTCGGAAAAGGGATGTAAATTAGACATATCGCAATTGCTAATGAAGCAGGGATTTAAATCTCCCCCGCTTCATTAGCATAAACATGGCTGCCGCTTTTTTCCGGCTCGGAGCTTTGCCGGAAAAAAGCACCAGTCTAGACGGGGATCTTTTGGAAAATAAAGTCCTTTCTGAAAGATCCCTTATTCCTCTTTAAAAAAGGAATAAGGGATCTTTCAGAAAAGGGTTTATTTTCCGAAAGATCCCCGTCTAGACTGGCGCTTTTTTCTGGCAAAGCTCCGAGCCGGAAAAAAGCGGCAGCCATGTTTATGCAAATGAAGTGGGGGGGATTTAAATCCCCGCTTCATTTGCAATTGCGATGTGTCTAATTTGCATCCCTTTTAGGGAAAAGGGATGCAGTCTAGACACAGCCATATTGTATCTGTTCCTTGACTGCATGAGCAGAAATGTTTAGTCAGGTGTTCAGATATAAATCTTATGAATCTGCATGCAAAACTCACTATTGCCATCTATTTGCTTAAACTTCACTTAACAGCCCTGCCATGAAATCCATTTCCAGAATATTCACAGGAACTGAAAATAAAAAGGGTGCAAATACCGCCAAAGTAGCATAATTTTAACATTCAAGAAGATATTCCAAACTTTTATTCTTTCTTTCATTTCCACACTGCCTCTAGTCACCCAGAGCTATTTCTGGATGAAAAGTACTAGAGGAAACACAACAAAACTATTTGGCTTTTCATCCTCAAGCCTATTATATTGTAGCCATGTTGTTATGATGATGAGAGAGAGTCTCATACATAATCATCTAATTACTAGCAATTATCAATAGAGACAAAATAAAAAAAAGCCAGACAAGCATGGAAAGGTCATACACTTGTTTTTTCAAAAAGTTCAATGGAAACTGAGGAAGTTTAGGTCTATGGGCCAAATTAATCTCAAGTGTAACCCAGCTGACTTCAGTGGAGTTACATCTGGGATTAATTCATCCCTCTGCGGAGGGCACTCAGATTCTGCTGCTTGGATGAAGCTTTAGGGGAGTTTACTTCTGGAGCTTTTATAACAGGCTGAATCAAAACCTTGAATCCAGACATCTGCAGCCATTACGGGAGTTTGGATTAATATATCAGTGGCGGGTGGGACATATTCCACTCTGTGCCCACGCCTCCTGGGCAGGAGGTGGAGTAAATTTGCTTATGTCAAGCCCTGTGCTGCTAGTTCAAGAGAAATCTCTCAGTGTTTTTCAGCCCCTTTATATCCCCTTTATACCACCAGAGCAACCTCTATCCTGAAGGACAGCAGGTGAGGAGGCATGTATGTGTCTAGTATAATCCACCCAATGTGGCTGAAAACATTAGGATATTGCGTAGGCAAGAGGGCATGTCTATATGAAGACTTAAACTGTGCAATAGTCCAGTGTGTGAATCTAATTACTGGTTTACTATGGTTTCCTTTTTAGTTTCCTACCTTAACATTTATTTAGTCAGTTTCATGCTGTTGACAGGTGTTAGATTCACAGCCTTCAAAACTTACACTTTCTGTTTATCCACAGACCTAGTTTCTCCCAGGGCTGCCTCTGCTATTACAATGGTGGCAAACACATGAGTAAACAACAAACAAAAAAGAATCCAGGAATCTTCTTTAAAATGTTGTGATGAAATTGATTCCATTTAATGCATCTGTTTTGCACCTCTTTTGCACTCAATTTCCACAAATATCCTAGTATACGAACTGCCTGCCAGGCACACTGGTGAAAATAGAAAACTGTAAGCAAACATTATGGAATATTTGCAAAAAGTCAATTTGTAATTAGTAATTGTGAGCATTCTCACTCCCAGCTGGATTCTAAGAATTACACTAATTCAATGAGAAGAAAAGAAATGTGCCCTGTGACCAATCAAAACAACTCCAATTCTGCATATGGTACTCTAATGATCTGTTCGCCAACAATATACAGATCAGGAAATAAGATTAGGCATAATATATTCGAGGAAAATTTGCAAACAGAGAAAGAAGCAAAATTAATGCAATCATTCATTATGAACTATTCACCCAGTTCTTCCTACCAACACAGCCGGAGTTTGATTTGCAGGCTTCTCTTCCAAGAGTGAAGTTCAGACTCAGTGGCTTGTTTGTCCTTGACTTATTACTATGTACTGTGACTTTCTACAAATGCTAACAGGTATGCCAAAGAGGACATTCAAACAGAGATGGCTTAGAGCTTTGTGAGGCCCTGAGCCAGAGCAAGTAGGGCCCCTCCCTACCCCTTCTACCTGCAGTTCCCCCCAACCAGTTTTCCTTCTACGGAAGTGGGATCAGGGCATGAGGGCTTGCTCCCCTTTGCTCACCTGGTGCTCCTGCAGGAACCTCATCCTAGCAGGAGTGCCAGGCAGGCAGGTGGGGGATGTCAGGGTGCAAGGGTGCCTATTCTGGGGGGATGCAGTTGGCCAGAGATCTTTGGCACAGACCCTTTGGGCTCAGCAGCTAATCCACAAATGCATCTGAACCTGAACCAAATCTTTCTAAATCTGATGATTGATATTATGCTAGTCACTGATGTTATTTATTTGCCTTAACAACATAGCCTATCAGTGCTAGAAGCAGGCCAATCAAGTGAATAGGACACTAGACTGGAACTCCAGAGACATGGGTTCTATAATCTTGCCTCAATCACTGGCATGCTGGGTACCCTTGGTCAAATCCATTTGCCTTGGTGTCCTATAAAATATAAAATGTGATACTTATCTCATTTGTAAGGTATTTTTGGCCCAGAAGATGAAGAGCTAGGTATGTATAGACAACTCATTTCAAACAGGACACTGAAAAACCATGAGCAGTAAACAATGTTTAAATCACCATTGACGTGGGTTCGCTATAAATAGAGCCATGCAAATCCACAGATATCCATGGGTATCCACCTCCATAGGTCTGGATGCAGATATTTTGTGCTTGTTTTTGCAGATACAAATGTGGTTACAAATTTTCTAACTAGAGCCCCTGCAAATTTGTGGATCTCTGCCTTATATCTGTGGTTGTGGATGCAGAAATCCATTGGGGATGTGAACGGTTACCTGGTAACCCTTAATCGGTGAGGCTTACTGGCTTCGGTGCATGGTAGTGGGCTAGAGGAGCTTCCAGCCTGCCGTGGACCAGAGCTGCTCTAACCCCGCAGGGCCCACTGCACTCAGGGGCACTCCAGCTGGCCAGAGCAGCCCATGCCCATGGCGGGGGGGGGGGGGGGGTCCACGCCAGCCCAGGCAGAGTGTACCCTTGGTCAAGTCCCTTTGAGGCCTGGAGTGGCCCCCCCACCTACCCCTCCTTTAATCAGTTAGCCTATTAATCATTATGTTTAACTGGTTAACCAATTAAACAGGATTTTATATCCCTAATATCCATGGATCATTTTTGCAGATGAGGATGCCGATACCAGTTTTGTGTCCATGGAGGGCTTTATATAAACTTAAGATTTGCTTATATTCCCCTAAATTATCCCACAAATATAATCATTTTCTCTTATTTTTAGGAATTAGAGAGCTTGTACTGATGTCTTCTCATAATACCATTCCATTACAGACAGATATTTCCTGTATACAATATATTAACTGCATTAGTTTGTCAGAACACCACTTCTGTAAAGAATAACCATATAACCAAGATCATATATATTATAACCTTCTCATGACTCTACACAGGTTGGCATTCCAATTATCCCAATGAACGACCCTCTGGACGTATTGCTAATGTAACTCTGAGACATTGAGAAACTGATCAAGGAAACTGCTTTTATATATATACACACACGGAATTAAACCAGTTTTTACCCACCCTGATACCCCTGCAACTGCATATAGCTCTCATATTAACCAATATCATAAAAAATCCCCCACGTCATCTTAAACTAAGCTGGCATAACCTTATCTCTTAAATGCTCACTGAAGCATCAGTTACAAACAGCTAATATGCAAAGCATATGGCACCACAGCACTTACGGGGTTAAGTGAACAGCAGAAAGCATAGGCAGTCTTCTGTGGCTATCTTCATCAGGGAAACCTCTAAAGCACAGCATCGGGTTCATTTCATCCCATCCCCTGTGGCACCAGTAAGGATGGAGGAGAGACACACTTCTGTGTGTGTAGGGGAACAGGGAAAATGAGTGGGAGGATTACCAGATCATGGAAAATCCTGCTATATAAAGTGTATGAAACAGGCAGGATCTTCTGTGCCTCTTCCCTCCCCTCAACCAAGCACTATTATCAAAACAGGAGGACAGGCTGTAAGTCTGCAGTCTAACGGACAGTCTATATTAATAACACTGCCCCTAATCTGTCTCAAACTGCAGTAATTCACAGTGCTGCGGCATGTCAGCAGGCACAGAAGAGATTCCCAGCAGCAGCTGCAGCAGTAGCAGCAGCCACGGGGACCGGAAGGAAATGCAGAGGCTGCAAGGTGGATCCTTAGGCCTGCAGAGACACACGTTTCTGTCATGATTTGGTACACTCTCTAAAGCTCTGGAATATCTGGGTTTCTTTCCTATTTTCTTGCCACGGAATAAAACAAAAAACAAAAAAACCACCACCACCACCACCACCACCAACAACAACAACAAAAAACCACCAGAGGCTGGAGCAACTTGAGAGTGGGAGAAGGATAATTATTTAAATAAATTGCCTAGGTCTAATTTTTCAGAAATGACTAGTGATTTTAGAGTATCCACCTGAAACACTTTAAAAGGTTTCTGATTTCTAGAGACCAGGTTCTCAGCAGACTGTGAAAAGCAGGTCCCAGGTCTCACACTGGACATGCAAAAATCAAGGCACTCAAAATAGCTAGACACTCGAGTCCTCTCCTTAGAAGAGGAGTGGAAGCTCCAGGCTAGGGACATCTCAATGGCTCTCTGAGCTGTTTTGCCCTAAGAATGCTCTTCTAACGTAGGTGGAATTTATGCTTAGCTCTATCCGGGTAGATGTGCATACCTCATGTTGTATTGATATATGAAAACACACATGCACGGAGACTAGCACAGATGTGGGGACAAATTGTGTTCCTTTATTCAATGGAGTGGCTCTGGATTTCCATTGTGTAAAGTGAAGGTAGAACTCGGGCCCTTAGATTTATTCTATGCACTCAGACTGTACCTATATTGTTCTATTTTGACTCTTCTTATATTTACCTGAACATAGGCTACATTTACCTGTTTCAAAGAGGTATCATCCAACTCTGCACCTAACAATCAACAATACAAAGACAAGCACACACATCCCTACCCTTAGGGTTCAGTCTCAAAATGGCTGCCTAAATGACCCATTCAAATTCTGTAACTGCACATGCAACCAGTACTTTTGCCCACAGGCACAGATCTATGCAGCAAACGCAGGATTTGTGCATGCAGTTCAGGTGCCGTTGGCCGCAAGACTTCAACTCCCATTGCCTTTTGTAAGCATGAGTCCACATCACACCTCGCAACTTTAAGGCATCCAGCCATGTCGAAAAATCAGACCTCCCATCAAACGTATGCTGAGATGCCTCCGCAAATGCACAGTCACGTATGCACCTACAGACACACAATTATCTGCAAACATTTCTGCAGAACATGGGATTATTTCTAGCTGCAGCTCATTGTTTCTGAGTCTCTACAGACAAAACCCTCCCCATCCATCTGTGCTGACAACCACCAGCACTGATGCGTGTCTGTGCAGGCATGTATGTGTGCAAACAGAATGCTCTCCCACTAGCTTTTGGCAGGCGCACTAGAGAAGACATGTAGCATCCCTCCTACTCCCAAACACGTGGCCTTTGGAAATAAAACTGCAGGGAGGAGCTCTTCACAGACTGAAACCAGCACAGTGGCAGAAACACAGTTCAAGCAGGGACAGAGGGTTGCTGATGATGTCATCGGAGCCCTGCAGTGCCAACTCCACTCTTCTATGAATCATGAGACTAGCTTAAATATTGTGAGGTTTACAAAATAATAAAGGAACGGTTCTTTTCGTTTTCTGGTGTTGGAGTCTTTGCAGTTTTCAGACTTTTCCCTGCAGCCATGAAGGCTAGGCACACTTAAAACACAATTCTCTGGTGCTGATACAATTCCAACACTTGATAGCTGGAGAAAACACCCAAAAGGGCAAGTCTCATCTCCTTGTGTGTCCTGTTTTCATGAAGAAATCCCAAAGCTGCCAACAGTGCTACCACTTTGCAGCTTTTTTTCTGAATGTTCTCTCCCTCATGCTCACTGTCTGTTTGTTTCAACTCTCTCCCGTCTCCATACCTTCTGTTGGCTTTACATCTAGTTAATCCCTTCTTAACATAAATGTGCTGAAATTATTTAAACAACACGCAAAAATCCCCAAACAAACTACATTTGTAGCCTTTGTATTGTTCACTCTTCTTGTATCTTCCACACCTTTCCCTTTACACTGTAAACTCTTCAGGGCAATTATTGTCAATGATTTTTTATACAGCACTTCGCACAGTGGGACACAATTCTAAGGCCTCGTCTACACTGGCACATTCTGTCGAGAAAAACTGCCTTTGAACAACAACAACCTTTGAGCGTCCACGCTACAGCATGACAAATGTCAGCCCACAGGATTTACCAGAATAAACACGATTAATAATTAATAAATCAAAAGGAACTGCAATCTGTACTTGAATCCTTATCAGGAAGACTTGGGAATCTAGATAACAAAGGTAAGTCTTTCTGCTCCCATGCTCCTTCCCAGACCTCACATTCTTATTCCTCATTTTCCTTTATCTCACCTCCTTGCATGTCCTGTTTTCAAGGTGAACCCTGGGATTTGTAGTTTCTAGACCCAAGGCTACAGGAACTACCAAGGAACAAACCTCCAAACATAAACTAGTATAGCTAACTACACCTAGCTAAATATAATCAGAAGCTTTGAAAACCAGGGGTCTTCTCTTTAGGTAGCACTACCTATGTATATGGCTATGCTAAGAGATCCATTGCAAAGCCCTGAATGAAAGGCAATGAGAAATATCGATGGACCTGTTGATAACCTGAGATGTGCAGAAGAACCATTGCAATATGACAAACACGTTACTGCAAAATAAGAGGCCCCCGGCAAATGCAAAAACTTTTGGTGTCTAATGACAAAATGTGGGTGCAGAGGTGAACTGAAGCTCATACTTTGAAATGTAGCAACTACACTGATCTTAACAGCAGAGATGCACATGAATGATACTAGACCACTGCCTGGGAAATATGCTGTTATCAGTCATTTTTAACTCAAGAGCTCTTCAAAGTAAGATGAACCACAATGCACAGAGAGGTGTTTTCATAAAACACATACACCCAGGCTCCCATTTCCCAGCATTCTGATCATCCATGGATTCGTGCCTCACAACCCCACTTATTGCAACAGTTGACACTCCCCCCCCATATACTCACTGCATTTCAGACAGCCTCACAAAACTTTCCCAGCCATTGCTTATGTGTCACTTGTGAAGTCCTCTCATTTCTCCCTCCTAGGCCTCTGAGAAACAGATTTTTTTTTGCCGAAATAATATATGCACCTGGAGTAAAACCTTCCTACGAGTCTTCAGAAGTGTTCTAAACAGCATTTGTTAGCTTGTGCAAGGATTTCTCTTCAGATGAAAGTCAGAGAGCCAGATGATCCAGAAATCCTGGATCATCACACACACACACACACACACACACACACACACATGATCCAGAAATCCTGGATCATCACACACACACACACACACACACACACACACACACACACACACACCCTTGAGTACAGAACTCTGGTATTTGGCCCACATCTTTTAAAAACATGTATTTCTGACCTATTGTCATAAAAAATAATCAAATAACAGTTTAGTGGTTATTGTGACACCTATGATATTAAAACATTTTAAAAATCTGTGTTTCCCACTATTTAGCAGCGCTTGGTTGAAATTTCAATGAAAACTGATACACGTTTTTCCACAAAGTTTGTGCTGCTTTTTGACCAGCTCCATTTCCCTGCCTGTTTAGGGTCTTATGTAATGCCCATCACCTTCACATCTGGGCTCTACTATTTACACAGCTTGCTCATTTTCTGACCTTCATTCAGCTTGTAAAACAGAAATGGTCTCTACTGCCTGGTTCTCATGTAATTAAACAACATTGCTATGTTTGGCTTTCCAGTAATTCAGAGGCTAGGTTTACTTTTCTTCTCCCCTAAAAGTAACTTGCTACATTTTAATGGCAATATTTCTATTTATATTTCATTTACAACCCTATTGTAAAATACGCTTCATGAGAAAGGCTTAATTATGGTATTAAATGAGTTGGCAGCATCCCTTTAAATGGCTCATTGACACTGAATGGTGACAATGTTGTATCCCAAAACACTTTACAACCATACTCCTACTATAACACTGTGAGGAGGGCTGTACGTCTGGATTACAAGCATTAGGGCAATGCTGAAGATATGACACTATAATGTAAACACTTGCTAAGGTGATCGTAAGGGTTTTCTTTCACTGTAATTAATCCACCCCTTTGAGAGGCAGTAACTAGGCTGATGGAAGATTTTTCCCATTGACCTAGCTAATTCTATACTGGGGCTTAGGTTGGATTAATTACATCTCTCTGAGCTGCAAACAGCATAGCTGAGCTACGCAGGTAGTCTGACCTAACTTTGACACTTTCAATTTGGGTTTGAATAAAGATATTAACTGGTTAACACACTACAAATGCAATTTCCCCTGCCTTTGATGTTCACATTTCCACACCAGATGCTATGACTGGGACTCATCTAGCCAGACTTAATTATCTTCATTAACACTGGTCCTAAAATTGACAGGAAACTGCGTTTGCTGTTATATGCACCCTGAATCTTGTACTCCAGTTCCTCTGATGAAGTGGATTTTACCCACAAAAGCTCAGGATATAATATATTTATTAGTCTCTAAGGGTTATTTCTAATTAACTTTACTAGCATGTACACAACCAAACCGCTATTTTGAAATAAATTCGAAATAGTGGAGTGCTTATTTCAAATTTGGTAAACCTCATTCTACGAGGAATAATGCCAAATTCGAAATAGCTAATTCAAAATAAGTGCTGTGTAGACACTTATTTCAAAATAGGGGGCCTCCAGCCTTCCCAGGGTGCCCTGGTGGCCACTCCAGCCTCAACCAAGAACACTCCTCTCCCTCCCCCACTCCCCAGAGCCCTTAAAGGGGTTGACTCTGGCCACAGTGTCTATGCCAGCTCCAAGCGTGCTGGCCTAGAGCCAGCAGTGACTGCCCCTGACCCAGTGGCCCCAAAACATGAGCCAGCAAGCCACTGGCAGCCAGCCCTCCACTGCTCCCCAGGAGCAGTCTGCCAGCTCCCAGGACCCTGCCAGGGCCCGGAGAAGGTGGGTCCCTTCCTGGTCCAGGGTGGAGATCAGGGTGGACCTTACTCAGGTTTGGGGGGGGATGCCCCCAATGTTCATGATCTCTGCATTAGATGGAGGAACGCGGCCATCTATGACAGGATAGCTGCCAGCCTGGCCACCTAAGGCCCCTCTCCCTTCTTCCCCTTGGTTCCCCCTTCCAGCTCCCTCCTCCCACGTTTCCCCCTTCCCTCTCCCACCCTTTCTCCTCCTCTCTCCCACCTCCTTTCTCTAGTCTCACCAGAATTTCATCCCTTGCCTCCCCCCCTCTCCCGTTTTATTAAATAAAGAGAGTTTGTGTTCATGAAAATATGTGTATTTTATTTGACATCAGGAAGCGGGGTTGGGACGGGGGGTTGAAAGGATGTGAGGCACAAGCCCCCAGTGGGGCAGACCAGGGAGCCTCTTAGTGCTCCTCATGGTGGAAGCTCTCTCGCAGGGCCTCCTGTATACTGACAGCCCCCCAATAGTCCTCCCGGATGGCAGCCTGCAGAAAGTGCAGCCAGGCTCACAGCAACATGTTCATGAGAAGCACCATAGTGCCCAGTGGCAGCTCTGGCTCCATGTTGCAGAGTGCTGTGGTGTCCCGAGTGAGAGTAATCAGAGCACACAGAGACAAAATGCTTTGCTGTCCCTCATCGAGTTAGGCAAGCAAACAGGGAAACCTGAGAACCGGCTGCCCCGGGGCGGGGAGGGAGGTCCCTTTAAGCAAAAGCCTCAGATAGCTTCAGGCAGCAGCCACACAAATAAACTCCTGTCCTGATCCCCTGCTGGACCTGGTTCCGGCCAGCCTTCATTGCAATTCAACATCCACTCAATGTGGATGCGCTATTTCGAAATAGCATTTTGTGTGTAGCCATTTCAAAATAACGCTGTAGTATAGACATACCCTAAGGTACCACAGGACTGCTCATTGTTGTTAAAGTTACAGACTAACACAGCTCACTCCTCCAAGCGTTAGGTGTAGACCAGGTCAAAGGCAATAGGATAAATCCAACTCTCATAGAAAGTGTCTGATGGGATCTTTTCATGTCTACACTGAACAGAAAGGCCTCTCTACTGATTTGTCATCTGAAAAACCCTCAGTCAGTCAGCTGTGCATGTGCTTACTTCATGTTAGCAGTGAATCTGCCCTTCAATACTAGAAATCCAAGTTCAGATTTCATCTTAGATTACAAGTGAAAACTGAGTGATAAGTCCCAGCCTAGTTTCAATTACGGGTATACTGCAGAATAGGAGCATAATTTCGGCATAGTATCTTCCTAAGAAAGGGCCTAGGGATGAAACACTAGGGAGAGCTGCAGATCGGGTCTGTGTTACATTCGAGATATGAGGTTTGGAATAGCAGAAGGTTGCTGCCAGTCAGCATGGAAACAGACTGGCAGAGATGTGTGAGGAGACCAAAACCAGGAGATTAAAAAGAACACCCTATTCCTATACATTTTCCAGCCCATTTCCACATCCCTGAGATACTGTGATACCCTTCTTAAATTCTAGGGATACGTCGACACTGGCATGAATTTCCGAAAATGCTTTTAATGGAAAACTTTTCCATTAAAAGCATTTTCGGAAAAGCACGTCTAGATTGGCAGGATGCTTTTCCGCAAAAGCACTTTTTGCGGAAAAGCGTCCGTGGCCAATCTAGATGTGGTTTTCCGCAAAAAAGCCCCGATCGCCATTTTCGCGATCGGAGCTTTTTTTCGGAAAACAGTACTATGCTGTCTACACTGGCCCTTTCGCGCAAAAGTCTTTCAGAAAAAGACTTTTGCCCGAACGGGAGTAGCATAGTATTTCTGGAAAAGCGCTGATGATTTTACAGATCGTCAGTGCTTTTCCAGAAATTCAAGTGGCCAGTGTAGACAGCTGGCAAGTTTTTCCGCAAAATCATCTAATTTTGCGGAAAAACTTGCCAGTCTAGACACAGCCTAGATGTTTTCTTAAACTGAATCTTTTCTTATTTCATCTTCATTGATTCAGGGACAGGACAGGGACTTGTGCTGTCATGGCTCCTATTTCACCATATTTAACGGACCCTCAAACAAACTAGCAAGCGTTGTAACCCAACCACGTGTGTGATGTGAACACATGTGTAAACGAGGCTTGTTAAGACTCAGCTCTCACAAGCTTAAGCTGTCTCAGTCCCTCCCTTCTCAGAGGTTTCCATGGAAACCTCATAAGTTATGTCTATAGGGGATGCAAGTGGGGGAAGGGCAGCTTCCTAAGGTATGGATGAAACAGCTCCATGGAAACAAGCCTTGCGTGTCAGAGGAGGTGGAGGGAAGGGATCTGTGTGGGAAGAAACTGAGATAATTATCTCAATATATGAAATTAGTGTCATGTAAACCAAGCTGGTTGTCAATCAAACCAGCAGCCGCCATTTCACCAAGGGCATTGTGAGGCCCAGTGGCACAACAAGTGTTCCCAGCGCTGGAGCTAAATTGTTGCTAATGATTCGAACTCCCACAGGCACACTGGTGATATTCAGACATCTGCCTACAGGAGCACCTCTAATGGATCCTGTTGTCACAGAATCTCGGCACCAGTTCAATGCAACCTGGTGTCAAAATGAGTCATGGGCACAGCCACAAGTGGTAGCAAACATATCCAAAAATTCACAGGTACATCTGAGAGCTACGGAAGCTCACCGATGGGGGGCAAAGAGGGGGAAGAGGCAATTGCACCAGGCCCAGAGATTCAAAAGGTCCCAGGCTCCAAGCTATGCTGCTGCTACTGTAGCAGTAGCAGCTAGAGCCTTTGGCCCTTTAAATCACTGTAGGAGACCCAGACAGTGCACACAGGGCAGTGATGAAGGGCTAGCGGGGGTGGGGAGGTAGTTAGAGCCCTGCCCCAAGCCCCGTCCCTTCTGGGAGAGCTCCCTTGCCCCACTTAGCCCAGGGACCCAGCAATTCTGTTGGCCTCCCTGGGGCTATGAACCTTGGTTCTGCAAACCTGGCTGAAAGTCCCCTGTGACCAAGCTCTCTAGAGAGATTTCTGGTAGATTATTTGTGCAGGGTTAGACATTTCGTGAGAATATAGTCTTTCTGGACATATGCTATCACTTCCTCTTCTAGAAGCACAGGCAATGATGCAAACATTCTAATAAAGTTAAACTTTTTTGAAGTGAGGTTTAGTTTGAGGTCCGTGTGAAACGTTAGCAGTCAAGATTCTTTTCACCCTGGCCAAGTCACAATCTCTTTTGTCCGCATCATTAAGAAAGATGTGGAGAAATTGGAGAAGGTCCAGAGAAGAGCAAGAAGAATCATAAAAGGTCATTCATTGATTAATGATTAAAGAGAACGTGACCTATGAAGGAAGATTGAAAGAACTGGGCTTGTTTAGTTTGGAAAGAAGACTGAGAGGGGACATGATAGCGGTTTTCAAGTATCTAAAAGGGTGTCACAAGGAGGAATGAGAAAAATTGTTCTCCTTAGCCTCTGATGATAGGACAAGAAGCAATGGGTTTAAACTGCATCAAAGGAAGTTCAGGTTGGACAATAGGAAAAATTTCCTGTCAGGGTGATTAAACACTGGAATAAGTTGGCTAGGGAGGTTGTGGAATCTCCATCTCTGGAGAGATGTAAGAGCAGGTTAGACAGACATCTATCAGGGATGGTCAACTCTAGATGGTACTGGGTCCTGCCATGAGGGCAGGGGACTGGACTCGATGACCTCTCAAAGTCCCTTTAAGTTCTAGTGTTCTATGATTCCATGATTAACTACAGCAACTCCACTGACTTAAACAGAGCTTCCCCATCTGTAAAATGGGGCAATTAATGAATGTTGTAAGGGATGCCGAGTGAGTCATTTTCAGGTGAGGAATATTACGATGAACAGTAATCACTTCCACTCTAGCTGTAAAGCCCTGAATGGATACAGACTTCGCATCCATTTCTGTGTCCACAAAAATGAGCTGCAGGCTCCAGCAGATGCAGACACCCATGAATATATAGTGGATATCCATGGATTAGCAGGAATCTAAATATCCGTGTGGAAAAACAACTGCCTATTCTTCCAATGTCAAGAAACAAACAGTTCTCGTTCAGGGGCTCTCTCAGTTGCTCATATGTTCACCCACTTCCCCACTTTTCAACTGGGGAGAATTTTGGGTTCATCTGTGATTTTGGACAGGTCCATTCAGCCAGTCTGAACCCTGAGCTCGGGAAATGTCCATCTCCAATCAACCCTCTAGTTCAGCTGCTGACTGCACAGAGTGCACACAGGGAATTCCATGCATCTGCTTCTAAAGTTTATTTGGTTCCTCTGAGAAATAAATTCTTTTCTCCTGAGGGCCATTTTCTCATTACACTTCCCCTTCCTGCCATCCATTCCCCATAAGCTCTCCTGCAGCCATCCGGTCACACACCACTAAGGCTTTGTCTACACTTCCAAGTTTAAAGCACTACCTGCCCCGGCAGTGCTTTAATGTGGCAATGTGGACACGGCACTAGCACTCCTGGTAGTTCTGCTGTAGATAAACCACCTCCATGAGTTGAGTATCTAAGGGTATGTCTACACTATAAAGTTAATTCCAACTAACAGACGTTAGTTCAAATTAACTTTCATAGAGTCTATACATTCAAACTTAATTCGAATTAGCGGAGCGCTTAATTTGAACTAGGTAAACCTCATTCTACGAGGAGTAATGCCTAGTTTGAATTAAGTAGTTCGAATTAAGGGCTGTGTAGACACTTAATTCGAACTAGTTGGAGGCTAGCCCTTCCCATGTTGCCCTGGTGGCCACTCTGGGCCAAGCCAGGGAAACTCTTCTGTCCCCCTCCTGGCCCCGGAGCCCTTAAAGGGGCACAGTCTGGCTACAGTGCTTGTGCCAGTTGCAAGCCTGCCAGCACCCAGCCAGCAGACCTTGCACGTGGCACAGCATGAGCCAGTCACCCGCTGCCACCCAGCCCTCCATATCTTCCCAGGACCAGGCTGGCGGCTCACAGGAGCCTGCCCAGGGCCACTAGAGGCGGGTGCTCGCCTGGTCTAATGCGGAGATAGTGGACCTCATCAAGGTTTGGGGGGAGGCCTCCAACGTCCACAATCTCCGCTCTAGGGACAGGAATGCGGCCGTCTAGGGCAGGATAGCTGCCAGCCTGGCCACCAAAGGCCACATGCGAACCCAGGCGCAGGTTTGCATGAAAATCAAGTTGGTCCAGTGAGACCCCCGACCCTGAGCTTAGAACATAAGAACATAAGAACGGCTGTACTGGGTCAGACCAAAGGTCCATCTAGCCCAGTAGCCTGTCTGCCAACAGCGGCCAGCACCAGGTACCCTGGAGGGAATGGACCGAAGACAATGACCAAGAGATTTGTCTCGTGCCATCCATCTCCAGCCTTCCACAAACAGAGGCCAGGGACACCGTTCCTACCCCCTGGCTAATAGCACTCCATGGACCCAACCTCCATGAATTTATCTACCTTCTCTTTAAACTCTGTTATAGTCCTAGCCTTCACAGCCTCCTGTGGCAAGGAGTTCCACAGGTTGACTATGCACTGTGTGAAGAAGAACTTTCTTTTATTAGTTTTAAGCCTGCTACCCATTAATTTCATTTGGTGTCCTCTAGTCCTTATATTATGGGAACTATTGAAGAACTTTTCTTTATTCACCCTCTCCACACCACTCATGATTTTATATACCTCTATCATATCCCCCCTCAGTCTCCTCTTTTCTAAGCTGAAAAGTTCCAGTCTCTTTAGCCTCTCTTCATATGGGACCTGTTCCAAACCCCTAATCATTTTAGTTGCCCTTTTCTGAACCCTTTTCAAGGCCAAAATATCTTTTTTGAGGTGAGGAGACCACATCTGTAGACAGTATTCAAGATGTGGGCGTACCATAGTTTTATGCAGGGGCAGTAAGATATTCTGGGTCTTATTTTCTATCCCTTTCTTAATAATTCCTAGCATCCTATTTGCCTTTTTGACCGCCGCTGCACACTGTGTGCATGTTTTCAGAGAACTGTCCACGATAACTCCAAGATCTCTTTCCTGATTTGTCGTAGCCAAATTAGCCCCCATCATACTGTACGTATAGTTGGGGTTATTTTTCCCGATGTGCATTACTTTACACTTATCCACGTTAAATTTCATTTGCCATTTTGTTGCCCAATCACTCAGTTTGGTGAGATCTTCTTGGAGTCCCTCACAGTCTGCTTCTGTCTTGACTATCCTAAACAGTTTTGTATCATCTGCAAACTTTACCACCTCACTGCTTACCCCTTTCTCCAGATCATTAAGACCTTTAAGTACAGCCCTCAGCTAGCCAGAGATAGCAGCTCCATAGTCCTAACCTGTTACCCTGCCAGCACTGGTTCCGGCCAGCCTTAACTTCAGTTCAGAGTCCACTCAGTGTGGACATGCTATTTCGAATTAGCAAAACGCTAATTCGAATTAGTTTTTAGGTCTAGATGCACTAATGCGAATTAGCTTATTTCGAATTAACTAATTCGCACATATCCTAAGAGTGTGTGTCTGAGCACTGAAAGCCTGTTTACACTGGCATTTTACAGCCCTGTGTTGGTGGGGGCAGAGGGTTCACACCCCTGAATGAGAAAGTTACAGTAACTTGCCAGTGTAGACAAGCCCTAACAATACAATTCTGCATCAACCATTCCCATGTCACTGCAGAACTCCCTGTTTCCTAGTTCAGCCCTATCCTTGAAGATCAGCCTTCCTTGAGAAACATTCCTGTTTGCTAAATCCTCCTCCTCTTTCTACTCTCCTCCCCTGCACCTACACTACAGTCCATGACTCATCTCTCATCTCTTTTCTGCTTACATTTCTCCCACTTCCTCCTTTGCCCAGTGTTCCTGTCACCTCTGCCTCATCTCCTCCTCCTTAACTGGCTCTACATGTGCCTGTGGTTCTTTTCTTACAACCTGCTCTTCAACAAGTGGCTTGTTCCTACAATTCCCTATTTAGCCCACCCCAATCTCCTGCAGTAATTTCTCTCTTATAAACACTTATACATCTGCATGCCCCTTTGTTCTAACCAAAAGCAGAAGTGTAACACCATGAAACCCTTCACTCTATTCAGAGCCCAAAGGAAGAGCTGCTTCTAATAAAATGTATTGTTTGAATTCCCAGGCCTTCCAGACAAACTTAGGAACTGACAGGGGACAAGAGCCACATGAATTCAGCAGTGGATTTTTAGCTCACTGGAACTGAGCTATTACATTAGAACTAGAACCCACCAAAGTTTTAGAATTTCATCTGATTTGGGGTTTTGCTATGAACTCCAATTTGGCCTAGTTTTGCCGGATTTTTTTAAAACTGTTTCAAGAGGGGTAGAAACCAGTCAAAGCATAACTTGAGATTTCAACCCATACATTTCTGGAGCCTTCATTTTCATTCAAATAACCAAATTAGGGGGTGAGGCAGAGTTAGCAAAACACATTTGAACTCAAAAGAAATAAAAGTATTGCCACATGATGCTATAAATGAAACGGGCAAGTTGTGCTCAACTTGAATAGTCCCCTCTCCTCCTGTAATAACCTTCGTTCTACAACAGACAACAAAATTCCACAGTGCCTTGGACTGACAATTAATTATACACATAGACAGGAGAGAGAGTCTAATGATTTACAGGCAGAAACTGGGATGCAGTCTCAGTGCTCTGGCTGTTGTGCATCTCTGTTTGCTATTATTTATGGAGAAGTCAGAGGAATATTTTTCATTCCTCTCATTAGTTGTTTTCTATTTGTCTCCTGACGGAACTGTAAGGGTTTTTTTTCCTAAGCAGAAGCATAATTTCTGGACAATTTAAGGTGAAGTCAGAAAAACAGGACAATTGGAGATGTGATCTGCTAACCCTGCAGTGGGTGTTTTTGACTCTCTTTCTTTATAATTGGCAGTGTCTTAAAGAGAAAGGAAGGAATCATTCTTTGAAACCTGGACTAACTGAGCACTGGGTCATGAGGAATAAAGGTCAGGCTGGCTAACCCTAACACAGCTATTTTGGCATGGTCTTATTAGTGCCAAACATTTCATCCACACAGATATTTGGGTCAATTAGATTCAGCATCTTTGTGGTAGCGAGAGGATATCTGGTTCATTCCCCCTCTTGGAACAGAGTAGGAGACACAGAAATGAAGAGAAAAGACTCACAATCAAATGAGACATGATTTAAATTCTAAGGTGAGCTAGTAGTTTGGCCTCAAATATGTTGGGGGATAATTATCACATTTATTAACAGCAAACTGAGGATCACAAAGGAATTTTCTCTCCTAACCTTTGTGAAAAACTTTTTAAAAAAAGCCATTTCCTGTGTCAGCCAAACATCTGCAGAGATATCAGACAATTTCCACCCACAGGACAGGTGTGGGTGGGAAGATAAACTGTGTGAGGCAACCGCCTGTGTTTTTTAATTTCCAGGGGGACAACATGTCTGCTTGCTAATGGCCTTTATCTTTTTGTTGTTCATAAAGTCTTTTATTAACATGCACACAGCCATATCTAGCTAACTGTCCCCACAGTCATAATACATGTAGTGTCTGCCTCTGCAAAAAGTAACTATAATACAGCCAGGAGGTGGTAATGGATCAGAAGGTGCGTGAACCACTTTCAAATTTCAGACTACATCCCTGCCTCTGGTCCCATTTTAATTAGTGAATAGCTGCTTATATGGAACCTGCGGAGCAATGCTTCATGTAATGACAAGAAACAGAGGTATTGCTGATAACTTTAAACAGATTCAGGACTCCCTGAAGGCCATTACTTGGAAAATAAGCCTATTTCTCACAGAACGAGCTGTCCCTGCGGTATATCTACATCATGATTTAAAGAAAACCCACACGCAGCGCTGAGTTGCAGAGCCCAGATCAGCTGAAACCCTCCCACCTCGCAGGGGTCTCAGAGCCCACGGTACAGTCGGATGTCTACATACAGCCCTACAGACTGAGCCCCGGGAGCATGATTCAGCTGACACAGGTTAACCAGCACTTTGTCACTTTGTCACATCTTTTATTGCTGCGTGGACATACCCTTCGAGATAGAAACATTAAAGTGGGGTCAGATTGCCACTTGAATACAGAAGGGGGTATGCATGTGTGCATATACATCTCAATCTGTATAGAGGTAGGGAGTGAATATCATATGTAAGGGGGGGGGGGGCTGACAGCTTCCATGGGCACCTAGTCAAGGTGTGGGGTGAAGGCAGCTCCAAGCCCCCAGAAGGGGCAGGGCCTCAGGTGGAAGAGGTGGGGCTGGGGGTTGCCAACACTCAGCGCCACCCGGACCATGGTGCTGAGCCCCCCACAGCCCTCAGAGCTGGGTGGGGCATGTCGAGCTGCAGCAGCGATTTAAAGAGCCCAGGGCAGCAATGGCAGTAGCTGGGAGTCCTGATCTCCTTTGAATCACCAGGTCCCAGGGCAATTGCCCTCTTTTCCCACATCCACCCCGGATGGTGGCCTGTGTGTGTGTGCATGTTTGCATCATCCATGTTACTAGTGAACCATATTATTGCCTATCGACACTAAACCATTAATGGTCTTAATATAACTTTATATGAGCTTGCTAATCATGTTAAATATCTAAAAGGGTGTCACAAGGAGGAAGGAGAAAATTTGTTCCTCTTGGTTTCTGAGGACAGGACAAGGAGTAATGGGCTTAAAATACAGCAAGGGAGGTTTAGATTGGACATTAGGAAAAAATTCCTAACTGTCAGGATGGTCAAATATTGGAATAAATTGCCAAGGGAGGTGGTGGAATCTCCCTCTCTGGAGATATTTCAGAACAGGTTAGATAGACATCTGTCAGGGATGGTGTAGACGGAGCTTGGTCCTGCCTTGAGGGCGGGGGGCTGGACTCGATGACCTCTTGAGGTCCCTTCCAGTCCTATTATTCTATGATTCTATGATTCTATGTTAAGCATTTTTTAGGAGGAATAAGGGGGCTTTCAAAAGAGAGGTTTTTTCTGATATTTGGCTCCATGTAGACGGGCCAAATATTGGAAAAGCCTCTTCTGGGAGGGGGAGGGGGAAGGAAGAATATATGCAAATTTGAGTCCAATTTGCATATCTTCTTTCAGAAGCCATGCTTAGTCTAGGCGTGCAAATTCAGGCATTTGAGTAAATATTGCCCAATATGATTAATGCATGTACCTGTACCCTCCACAAACATGTAGATTTGTGTGTGAATGAATGTACTTGTGTGTGTAAATATATGCATGTTTTAAAGATTATAAATATGTATTTGTATCTTTTATAAATATATATTCATGTCTATATATAATCTGTTCCATATCCATATGGGTGATTATATGTGTTTGTAAAGTGTACCTGCTTGAACGTGTGAAGGGATTGTTTTGGTGTATGTTTTATTATATATGTGTTTCATTCATTATATATACATAGCCCTATAGCCTGAGCCCTGGGAGCATGATTCAGCTGATGCAGGCATATATACACATACAAACATAGACTAGAAAATGTATCTGGTGTTGTTCGGGTCCTTAACTCAGTTATTTTTTGTTTTTCTTCATTTGAATCATTGCTCTGGGGTGGGGTTGGGGATGAGGGGCTCAGCGTGCAGGCTTCCCCAGGGAGAGAGGACAACCCCAGCCTTCTCTCACCACAGCAACTTGGGGCCAGGTGAGACGCCCTCTCCATGGCTGTTGCAGCTTCAGCAGACACAGGTCCAGGTTCATCTGCCCCCTGTGCTTTCCAGTCAGACTGAGGAATGGAGCAAACTGTGCTCTTTCCCCTTGCTCCCTGATGAAGGGGAACAGCCAGCAATGTTCCCGTGTAAATCAGGGGTGGGCGGGCTGCACCCCTCCCTCCCTAAACAGCACCTGGGGGATGGGAGTCTCGGGGCTATGGCAGTCATGGGAGGAAGGCACCCGCAGCCAGCCCCTTTCACCTGCCTGGTGATTCTACCTCTTGCGCAATGCTGTTACGCCAATTATTTTCAGGAATAACGGCATTGTGCAAGAGGGGTTTTCTTGCACAAGTAGGGGCAGTGTAGACAGCTCCCTCTGGCACAAAAGCCTCTTCTGCAAAATGGCAGCTCATTAGGTATGCAAATGAGGCTCGGCAATATGCCATGCTTAGCCTCATTTGCATATTTCTGGCACAAGAAGCTGCCAGTGTAGACATAGCCATAGAGTCCTGTATCCCTCTGCAATCGCAAAAATATAAAGACTCCAATGGCAACCATTGCAGAGTCTGTTTAATTTGTAAGTCTATTTCATGTCAGTGGACTTGTGTGTCTGAAGTGAGGGGCCTGATTCTAGGAAGTAATAAAGTACCTACAACTGCAACTGCAATCAATGGGGTAATGGATGCACCGCAGCTCTGAAAACCAGGTCTTTGGAGTTCTACTACATGAAAAGTTCTGGGTCCCTAAATGAAGAGCAATTACGAAGCATCTGGGGGCAAAACAGGTAAACTAAGAGAAACATACCAGGCATGCACAAAATATGAACACATCTGCAGCAAAACCAGAGCATTCCAGATATCAAAACAAGTTGCTACTTATTGCAGTGGATGATCTGAAATTTGCATTCTAATGCTTTTTCAGAATCATCACCACAACAGCTATTGACTAGGAAAGGGTGAAAAAGGAAGAAAATGCTGCTGGGAATTTTGCCATTTGTAATCTTTAAGCTGTAGCTTGTGATGTGGACCCAATATGTTAATAGGATCGGTGATTTAAATTTTACTGATCCTTGAGAAATAGATATCAGACTCTCTTAAACATGCATCATATACAGCTACCAAACACACATTATATAAATACATATAGACATGTACATGCAAACACACAAAGACGCAATATATCCATGAAACACATTGAAGTCATCTGATAAATGAATTTATCATGCAATCGGCTTACCTAACCATTACCTTCTAATCCATCTTCCCTAGGATTTATTCCAACATCCAAACCTCTGAGCAGTTTTAAATAGCCAAGAATTTTTACATCAAACAGTCTCCTTTGTCTCTCCAAATATTTACACCTGCCAATGTTCCAGGATGAAGAAAGTTAAATCCTGCTTGAGTAACAGACTTTCTATCCACAATCAGGTGGCAAATTTAAAGTCTGATCTCTTGTGGTACTGGGCAGCTAAAAGTTGGAACTTTGAACTGCTGGAAACGTAACATTCCCAGCATTTACTTTTAGCCCTGTAGTGACTGGACTGAATACACTAATTATTATTCTCTTGGTATCAAGGGTGGAGTCTGTGGTTTAGTTATCTCTATTGCATCTCTCATGATCAGAAGCAGTGCTGATACAGCCAACACAGCACCATGTTATCAAATATAGCAGTCGTCTTCTTCACTTCACCCCTGTGTTGGGGAGTATGGGAGGATGCCTCATCAGCACTTGGCCCAGGGAAGCCAGATGGACCAAAATCAGTGATGAGTCCACATGCCACTTGAGCTACATTGAATATATGCTAAAACCACCATCTCCCTTGTGTTGTATAGTTGTTTACCTGAAGCATTTGGTGGACTTAAAGAGGTTCACTTTGACCTCTTGGTATCTTTTCCCAAATATGAAATGCAGAGCTATTATCTTCATGAAGAGGCAATTTAGAAATAGAAGCAGTGAGACGCGATCTGCTGATTTGTAGTAATTTAACCAAACTGTAGATCAATAGATGGTCACAGGAAAAAATGGTTGATGCAAAAACGCCCACGTACAATTGCATTGCAAAGAAACTAGTTGTTATGGCTGAAGAGAATTATTGTGCCAATTTGTTAGTTTTTATTTGCTTTTCATGAATTGCCTACATTGCGTGTTTGCCAAGCCACTTCAAGAGCATTCATTTCTATCTGTGGATGGGCTATTAATTCGCAGCTCTTGTTTTTATGGGCCTTGAAATAGCCCCACTTCAAATAGATTTCTCTCCTTTTTATAATGGGATCTCCCCTTCACCAGAAATGCTGTCGTGTGCACACATGGGTGAAGCTTCATTCTTATATGGGAACACCCCAGGGAAGGAGGGATACTCATGCTGAATGAAAACCCTTAGAAGGAAAGGGTGTTGTGAAGAGTTCTGCTAAAGGCCAGAGTGTGCTAAGGAAACTGGCAAAACACAATCATGATTAGTGAGTTATACAAGATCTGTACTGGAAAAAAACACACAGACGGACAGTCAAGACCACATATACATGTTTAATGGCATTTTGGAAGCAGCACCTTTGGGTTGACTAGACCAGGCTTTACTCAGAATACTATTCCACTTGCCATAGAAACTTCTACCACATTTTCCCCCACTTTTCAATACCTTCAGCATTTATCTTTGAGCATGCTCATAGTAAAACTATTAACATGGATTTGCTAGGTTGGTGGAATTAGGTACCTTCCCCCTTTGTATGGGCCTGGATGCCCAGGGAGGAGCTAAATAGAGAAAAATTAACACATGGGATAGAAAATGGATCTGAAAAAACAGGCCCCTTGAGACGCCTTTCCTGTTCCTGGATAAGCAGCCCACGGAGATGATCAAGTAAGGTGACCTATGGAGGCCTTCCTGACCTGATCCAGACCAGTTTTTCACACTACTGCAAAAGAAACAAATTAAACTTCCTTGTGAGTTCTGAAGAACAGAGCCGCCCCATCCACTGGACAGTTTGGAGCAGCTGCCCCATGTCCCCCAAGGGACTCAGGGCAGCTTAGGGGACTATGTGGGGCTTGGCACCTGCAACAGGGATTGAGCTAGGCCCTGCACTCACCAGAGGCGGCAGGTAGCAGAGCGATCTAGACCCGGCCCATTCCGCTCCCCTAAGCAACGCGGCTGGGAGCCAGGGGAGAAAAGCAGGCTGGGGTTGGGTCGCGCCATTTCCCGCAGCCCTGGTGAGTGCAGGGCCTGACCCCTGCTGCCGGCTCCAAGTCCCCCACTAATCTCCTGGGTTGCGTCACTCCAGGAAGGGAGCATGGGGAAGTGGTGGGGCGAAGCAAGGGTGGGAAGAGGTGGGTCAGGGATGGAGCAGGGGTGGGGCTTGGAGAAAGAGGGGAGGAGTGAAGCCAGGCAGAGCAGGAAGAGAGAGCGGAGTCTGTGGTGGAGAGGGATGGGGGCTGTCCCAGGCCCCACCTCCCTAGAGGAGGTCTTGCTGAAGAACTTTGAGTCAGAGAATTCTTTTTCTCAAAGCAACTTCCAGGCTCCGCATGTCCCCACACTTCCAGCGGGAGCGCACAGCAGGGGATGGACAGTTCGATAAACTGCCCTGCTGCATTGACTCCCTCTGAAGCATCTGGCACAGGCCAATATCGAAAGATGAGATAGTAGGCTACATTGATCTGACTCCATGTGGCCATTCTTATATAGGGGACTGGGATTTCCAATTCCCATTAGTTTTTAATGAAGACTGGAGGATCCATCTCTAAGGGAGATTTGCAAATCTCAGCTTAAACATCTTAGCAGAATCATCCCCAGATGCACATAGGTGGATGGACAAAAGAGCATGTGATATATTTAAACTACAACATGAGATACTTTAACATACTTATGGAACAAGGGCTGGGCTCTAAAATCCACACGCTCCATCAACGGCTTCAATGCCTTCCATTCTACAAAATAACCCTCTTTACTTTGTGAATGACGGATATGACTTCCGGTTCTGAGGCACCCTTACAGCTCATGAGGAGAGGCTAGAAGCATACTAAGGGATAAATCACTAAGCTTCACCTTCCCTCTACTTCCAGAAAAGGTGAAGGATTTAGGCATAAGGCTCCAATTGGTATTCTGTATTCATTCAGGCTACGTCTACACTACATGCTTCTTGTGCAAGAAGCCTTTTGTGCAAGAGTTTTTGCACAAAATTTTCTTGCACAAGAGCATATCCACACCTCGAAGCACATTGGAAAAGTGATGGCCATCAGAGCACCTATGCTTTTTCCCATAGGGGTTTCTTGTACAAAACCCCTCTGAACAGTCCACACATGCCTTTTTTGCGCAAGAACTCTTGCGCAAAAGGGAGTTATGCCTCGTAAAAGGAGGTTTACCTACGGTGGAAAAAGCCCTCTGTTCTGCCATTTTACTCTTGATTTCCTTGCACAAAAGCATATTTGAGGTGCGGATGCTCTATGGGTTTTTGCACAAAACCAGCAGTTTTTGCGCAAAAACCTTGCAGTGTAGACGTAGCCTCAGGGATCAAGAGGGGCTATATCATCATCATATTTATTTTGGGGTTTGGGCTCAAATTTAGAAAAAAATACTTGGGCTGTTTCATTCAAAGATCTCAGGATAAATTATAAGCACGGATGAATTTATTTTTAGAACACCATCTGCAAAACAGTTTATTAATTAGAGATGAGTCTTGAGTAATAAAATTTGGATCTAGATATTAACATTCTTATAGCTAAGACCTGTTTGGATCTGGGAGTTGTGTTTTATGACCACCACAGTGGGTCAATATTTATATCCATTTTATATGTGGTTAAGCTAAATTACTAACAGTAGTAATGCTAGGAACCCCAACCAAGAACACAGTCCTATTACTATTAGGTGCCATACAATAGTGAGAGAGAATTCCTGCCACAAAAACACATAGTAAGAGACAATAGAGCTTACATTCTGAATAGCAAACGGAAAAGAAAAGGATACATTATCTCCGTTTTACAGATGTAACCAAGGCAGACAAAATATTAGGGTAAAATTATCTAAAGTGTGTAAGCGATTTAGAAATCCAAGTCCCATTTTCAGGACTTATTCACTTAGTAGTTTAAGCTCATTGAAAGGTGATAGGACAGAGACTCCTAAAGTGATGTATTAGCTTTTGAAAATTTAACCCTAGGCAACTCGCCTAAGGTCACACAAGGAGCCTTTGGCAGAGCCAGCAATAGAACACAGTCACCTACGTTGCAGTTTGGTGCACCATCTGCTATAGCATGCCTCCTCTCTAAACGAATGCAAAGGATGCGCAGATGATTTGCACAAGATCACATAGGGTATGTCTCCACTGCCACCCTAGTTCGAACTAGGGTGGCAGCGTAGACATACCCACAGTGACTCTCTTGGAATATGGAACAGAAGCCAGGAGTTCCAACTCCCAGATTCTAGCTGAGAACACAGGACTACGTTCATTTCCTTTCGCAGTTGTCCCGTCATGCATGGCCTCTCTAATCTTAGGGTAAGTGACCAACATTTAAATAAGGACAATTCCCAAAGAGAAGAAAATCTCCTGTTGCCAGTAGAGGGTACAGTCCCCAGGTGACCACCTCTCGATTTCTGTTCATCCCTAGAGGAGGAGACAACATCTCCAGATACTGGAAGGGCACTGGTAAGCAGATCGTTTGAGTGATAATTACAGTTGGCATTTAAATTATAACCCAGGATCATGTCATTGACTGTAATAACAGTTGGAAAAGATCAAGCTGCTGGGAGAAATGACAAGCTGACATGAGAGGCAACATTAAACCCCTTATTCTGTGCCACATGAAGGTGAGTCAGAGCCAGGGGATTTTGGTTTCAACTTGGGCCAGTCTTTAAGCCTTCCTTGTACCTCAGTTTCCCCATTTTGTATAATGGAAATAATGATACGAGTCTCCTTGGAGTGTGCCTACAAGCTCTCACAGAGGTCAGGGCCACATTTGTGCTGTGCATAGCACATATGCACACTACAATAAGAGACATTAGCCCTGCCTCAAGCATTTATAGGCAAAGGCCACATCTATTGCCAGTTATGTTGGCAAAATGTATGTCCCTCAGAAGTGGAGGGGGAAAAACACCCCAAGTGACCAATTTTGTTGACGTAAGCGTTTGTGCGTGCTGCACTATGTCGGTGTGAGACCTGCTCCTCCTGACACAGCTACTGCCACTCGTTTAGGTGGTTTTACAAAGTCCACTGGTGAGCTCTCTCTCGTCAGCACAGGGTGGCTACACAAGTGATCTTACAGCAGAGTATCTAATCGATACAGCTGTGCCATTGTAAGCCTGCTAGTGCTAGGGATGTCAGCGGTTAACCAGTAGCCTGTCCTGGCTCAAGCAGCCCCCACCCACGGCAGGCCCAGCCTGGCTGGAGCAGCCTGTGGGATGCAATATTTAACCAGGTAATCGATGAAACAGGATTTTACATCCCTAGCTAGTGTCGACATGGCCTAAGAGATGCACACAAATGTTGGGTAGGCAACGAAAGGCACAGAGACATTAAAAGTGACCTACTTCAGATCAGACAGCAAGTTAGTGTCTGAGCTGGGAACTGAGTCTATATCTCACACGTCCCAGTCCTCAGTCCTACCCACTGGACCCTGCAGCCTCGTTAAAACTTCCAAATTAAGTGCTTTGAGATCCTTACATGAAAGGTGCTTTAGAAACAGAAAATGGGTTAACGTTCAGTCCCAGACACCTATTTGAAAGGGAGGTCTGAGAGATGGTTGTGCGGTAGGGTTGTCAGGTGTCTGGTTTTACAGAACATAAGAACGGCCGTACTGGGTCAGATCAAAGGTCCATCTAGCCCAGTATCCTGTCTGCTGACAGTGGCCAGCACCAGGTGCCCCAGAGGGGGTGGACCGAAGACAATGATCAAGCGATTTGTCTCCTGCCATCCCTCTCCAGCCTCTGACAGACAGAGGCCAAGGACACCATTTTATCCCCTGGCTAATAGCCTTTTATGGACCTAACCTCCATGAAATTATCTAGTTTTGAACCGGACAGTCCAGTATTTCAGCTTTCTGTTCGGGAAACAAATTGAGAAAATAGAAATGTCGGGTATTTTCTAGATAAGATGGAATATAGGTTGTGATGTCATGTCAAGTGTGTCTGGTATTTTTGTTGAAACCACCTGGCAGCCCTACAGCGCGCTGTGCTGCTTCTCTACCCAGTTCACACCAGTAGCTTCTCCATTATGTCCAAATGCCAGTGTAAGGGGACTGCTGGCCCCTTACTGAAATTCAGTGGTGGGTTTTGGTTGGCTAGCCTCAGTACCAAAAGGAAGGGCAAGGCTTGATGGGATATCAGGATTCTGAGACTGACAGTCCCCAGGAGCAATGGGGAGAGGCCTGGAGGCCAATGCTCCAGGTCAACCTGATTGACAGGGCAGGCAAGCTAGTGAGGGGGGTAAGGAGGCTGGTGAGTCCTGTCCTCTGTGTGGGCTGGATTTGCCTGTTTCAGACAGACAGGGGGGCGGAGCTAAGGAGAGAGAAGGGGCCCAAGCGGAACCGGGGAGCAGAGCAGTGCTAGCCAGAGAGAATCGGGGAGACAGCCTAGAGAACAGATCTCATGCTGGGGGCAGGGCTGCAGCAACCAGAGCCAGAGGGGCCAGAGAAGCAGCCCAGGGAGCTGGAGGCAGAGCAGCAGAGAGCAGCAGTGGAGCCGGGGCTAACGCAATGTGGAGATGGGGAGTAGCCGAGGAGAGTGAGGGAAGCTCTGGGTAGAAGCCCGGCACAGGGCGATGACACTGGGCAAGAGGTCTGGCAGACCAGACTTGGAGGGAGATCATAACCCCAACGGGGGGCTGTCGCTGGGGAGGATTCTGTGTGAAGGCACGCGGCCACCGCCAGAGCAAATGTCCAACCCACAGCAGCCCTGTAGCACAGCCAGGGCCTCAGGGAGGCGTGGGAGCGGGGGGCACAGACTACCCAGAGACGCGGTTTGCGATGTCCCTGTGCTACAGGGCAGGGGGACAGGTTTTCCTTTAACCTTTCCCAGTTTTTCCTTCAGTTTACAAGAGGCGGTTACTTGCCTCAATAGTAACTGGTGTTCTTCGAGATGAGTGTCCCCGTGGGTGCTCACATTAGGTCGCTGCGCCACCACCAAGCCTCAGAACGGAGATTTTGTAGCCGTGTCCCTAGGGCCGCGCAGGTGTGCACCAGCAGCCTCGTGCTGTTAGGATGCAGGCATCACGCATGCGCAAGCTCCCCTCCCGCCACCTCAGTTCCTTCTCTACCCCGAAACCATGGCTTGAGAAGGCCAGGATCTCAACGTAGAGGAGAGGAAGGGAGGGTTGTGGCGCCCCCACGGGTACACTCATCTTGAAGAACCTCAAGGTGAGTATATCAAGGTGAGTAACCTCCTCTTCGAGAGGGAGAGATGTCCCTGTGGGTGCTCCACATTAGGTGGCAACAAAGCAATTTCTCTTTAGGGAGATAGGGACTTCGGATCTGGCAGAAAAGCAGTGGAAAGAACCACCTTAGCTAGCTTCAGGTTGGAAAGAGGTCCCTGCATAAGTGCGTAGATGTGTGGTCAGAGGACCACGTGGCAACTGCGCAGATGTCTCTGATGGGTACTTTATGGAGGTAGCCATGGCGCTGGTTGAGTGTGCCGTTATGCTATCTGAAGGCACCGCGTCTGACCATGTGTAGCAGATCTTGATGCAATCTGAGATGCAATGGGAGAGTCTCTGTGATGACATTGCCTGGGCCTTATTGTGGTTCGCTATTGAAACAAATAGTCCGGGAGACACCCGTAACGGTTCTGTTTGCTGCAGGTAAAAGGAGAGAGCTCTGTGCAAATCCAGGGTGTGCATTTTCATCTCAAAAGGCGTTGCGTGTTGTTTGGGGAAGAAGGTGGGAAGGTGGTCAAAGGACGCCATCCATCAGAGGTTATACATTGCCAGTTGTTGAAGAAGGGCAACGATCAATGCTGGAAGAGATTTGCTTGCGTCGATGGCATTGGAATAGGTGAGATGCTCTCCAGACCCTTGATCTGATGATCAAATTCACTTGTTGAACTGCTGCAGCTGTTGGGAATTGGTAGAGGAAGGGCGTTGTCGTTGATTTGTGCCTCTGCATTTATTCTGTTGCTCCTGGTCTTGTCTATTGTAGTGTTGTGCATATTGGGGGTGTGATGGGGTGGTGGGGGCTCACGCAGAGAGTCCCGCCCCCTGCACTACTGCGGCGCTCTGTGTCAGTGCCGGGGTGTGCAGCCATGCAGGGAATGCTCGGCGGCCGTGGCTTGCACCTGCGTGGTGGCACCTGGCGCCTCCACCTGGCACTGTACAACACGTGTGCTGGCGTCCCTTAGCAAGGGTGCCAGCTTTGAAAAGGGAAGAAGCCCTTTGAGAGGGCAGGGAGCTGGGAAGGGTGAGCGCGCCCAATGGGAGGGCACGGAGCGAGCCTGCCAGCAGGTGAGACGTCGCCAACAGAGGCTAAGTGGAGCTGCGAGAGGTAAGTGGCTCTTGGGAGCACCTCAGGAGGGGAGGAAGCAGCCCAGGACAGGGTAGAGACGAAGCCCGTGGGCCGGTGAGTTGCGGCTTAGTCCCACCGGCCGGACAGGAAGTTGGCGTTCCTGTTCATAGGGTCCTGGGCTGAGACCTGGAGAGAGGGCGGGCCGGGGTCTCCCTACCCGCCCTGCATGCCAAAGTCAGGGGGCAGTTGAGAACCTTGCGGGAAACTGTCATGGGAAACTGCGTAGGACAGGTTCTTTGTCGGGGGCGGGCCAGCCGGTGAGCGTTTCTTCCCGCCCCAGCGAGAATCTATAACAGAGATTTTTGGGTAGGGCTGATGCCTATATTGCCTTCTTCTAGGTACTTGGTTGTGGATCCCCAAAGATCGAAGCATCACTCTGGAATCTTTCATAGAGTGGAGAATTCTGTTGGTGTTAGCTGCAAACAACTTCTGGTCATCAAAAGGCAGATCTTCTACTATAGATAGAATATCCCTGGGGGATGGAGTAGAGCTAACCCAAGATGCCTTCCTCATTACTACCACTGTTGCTGTAGAGTGTGCAGCCGTGTCAGCAGCAACTAAGGTGGCCTATAATGCTGATTTTGCAATTGTGATTTCTGTAATCATATTTACTCAAGAAAGCTGTACAATTCAAAATGCAAAATTATAAAGTAGAAGGCGTATATCTCTCACGCTGGAATGCACAGAGCCTTTTGCTATCGCGGTCCCATAGGGTAGACCGGTATTGTTGCTGCTTGAATTTTAGTTGTGCAGCTTCCACCACGAGAGAATTTGGTGCTGGGTAAGAAAAAGAAATTCAGAACCCTTGGGTGGGACATAATATTTCTTATCGGTTCTCTTAGCTATCGAAGAGATTGATCCTGGAATTTGCCATACCATGTTTGCTGGTTTCATTATTGCTGGATTAATTGGCAATGGTATTTTTGATGGTGTTACTGAGTGCAGTATGTCTGTTAGCTTGTGCTGATTTTCCACAGCCTCATGGAGAGAAATGTTTAATTCAGCAGCTACATGTTTAAGAAGGTCTTGGAAATGTGCAGCATTGTCTGAAGTCGTTGAAGCTGAGGCCAAAGACCCTCCTTGCACTGGAGGAAGGTTATTTGGGTCAGGAGGGGGTACTGCCTCCTGTGTGATTGGTTCACATTCTCGTATTTGTTTAGAGGGGGAATACTGCACTCTGTCATTTTTGGCCATGCTGGTGTTTGTAATAATATTGCCATTTGTCCCAGTATTGCCAGTAGGGGTAAGGCTCAGGTGAAGGTACCCAGGGATTGCCATAATATCAAGGCATGTTACCAAATCTGGAAGAGTAAATCTCTGAGCTGTGTAAGGAGAATTCTCTGGTGAAAAACCCCTAGGGTATGTCTACACAGCAAAGTTATTTCAAAATAACAGCTGTTATTCCGAAATAACTTTCCTAGCGTCTACACAGCGAAACGGCTATTTCGAAATGAATTCAAAATAGCGGAGCACTTATTTTGAATTTGGTAAACCTGGGTATGTCTACACTAGCTCGTTAGTTCGAGCTAGGTAGGCAAATGAGGGCAACCAGAGTTGCAAATGAAGCCCAGGATTTAAATATCCCGGGCTTCATTTGCATGTTCTAGGGCGCCGCCATTTTTAAATCCCCTTTAGTCCGAACTAACTGCCCGCGGCTAGACGCGGCAGTCAAACGTTAATTCGAACTAAGTCCTTAGTTTGAATTAACTGTAACTCCTCATTCCATGACGATACCCCCACCTCTGAGCCCTGAGCTTCCCCTCCCTCTTCTTCCCCTTGCTTCCTCCTTCCAGCTCCCTCCTCCCAGGTTTCCCCCTCCCCTCTCCCGCCTCCTTTCCCCAGTCTCACCAGAGTTTCATTCCCCGCCCCCTTCCTCCCCCCCAGTTTTGTTAAATAAAGATAGTTTGTGTTTATGAAAAAACTTGTATTTTATTTTACATCAGGAACGGAGGCTGGGGGTGGGGGTAAATGGAAGGACGTGAGGGAGGAATGAGGCACAAGCCCCCAGCGGGACAGACCAGAGAGACTGTTAGTGCTCCTCAGGGTGGAAGCTCTCCCACACGGCCTCCTGGATATGGACAGCCCCCTGATGGACCTTCCAGATGGCAGCCTGCAGAAAGTGCAACCAGGCTCACAGCAATGCGTCCAAGAGAAGCACCAGAGTGCCCAGGGGTAGCTCTGGCTCCATGTTGCAGAGCTCTGTGGTGTCCCGAGTGAGGGCAAGCAGAGCACACAGAGACAAAATGGCAAGCAAGCAGGGAAACCTGAGAACCGGCTGCCCCAGGAGGAGCAGGGGTCCCTTTAAGCACAAGCAGCCACACAAAGACACTCCTGACCTGATGCCCTGCCGGACCTGGTTCCGGCCGGCCTTAAATGCAATTCAGCGTCCACTCAGTGTGGACGCGCTATTTTGAAATAGCAAAACGCTATTTCGAAATGCATTTTGTGTGTAGAAGTGTTATTTCAAAATAACTTATTTCAAATTAACTATTTCAAAATAAGCTATTTTGAAATAACGCTGTAGGGTAGACATACCCCTAGAGAAGTCATCATCAGATTCCGATGAAACTCTATCCTGAGAGAGTGAGCTCTGTGATGTGAACACAGCAGAGAGCGCTCAGCTTGTAAAGATGAGGCGTTAAAAGTGGATGAGACTAATAAGTCTCTGTATTGAGTGTAATGCCCAACAGGTGTTGTCGGTGCCGTAGTGGGAGGCCTCGGTGCAGAGGGCAGTTGTGCCGCATCAGGCACCTCTGTGGTGGCAACTGAGGCACCTGTTAACGTGATCGGTGCTGCGCTCTCGTGCTGCATCAGCAAGATTGTATCAGTGCCGGATGGTGCTGCAACTAATGAGGCAGGCAACTTGAAGCCTGTTGCCTCAGAGCGTGAATTAGTGCATGCACGCTGTTCGTCTCCGTTGGGGTCTCCAAAGATGCCAGTGGCATCATAAGTGCTGTGGCGTGGTGCTGGCACTCCTCTTGGCACTGGCTGTGAGGGAAACGGCCACTTTGGTGCCATAGGCCCTTGAGGTGCTGAGGCGACTCGGTTTTTTGGCTGGCTTTCTGGATCCCCGCTGCTTAAGTTCCTGAGGGTGCTGACCCAGATCAGAGGCAGGTCTAAGCGAGTTTTCCAATGAAAATAACTTAAGCTGGAGGCCTCTGTCTTCCTGTGCCCACGATTTTAGCTTTGCACAAAGAGGGCACTTCTGAGCATTATGCGGCTCTCCGAGGCAGTGGACGCGTTCTGAGTGACCATCCAGTATCGGGATAGGCTCTTCACATGAGGTGCAGCACTGACACCCTGGTGAGCCAGGCCTGCCCGTGGAAACAGTCAGAGACTGCAGGAAGGGATTAACTGGGCGAAAAAGAAAAAAAAAAAACCTTTATCCTAATCTAGATTTTTTTTTAACTAATGAAGTAATTGACTAACTAAGTATTTAAGCTCACTAATTCACTACTATGATGAATTTTACTGGTTTTAAGAAGTATAGTCATCTGGACGCGAAGAAGCGAGGGAGTACCTCTGGGTAAAGGAAGTGGGAGTGGGGACTCAGATCCTTTTGCTAGCTCATTTCACCAGTACAGTGTAGAAGCCAGGAAAGTTTCCCACAAAAGCAAGCCCATCCCCCGCTTACACCAAAGGAGCACAAACATCTCTATACACCCTAGCTACATTTCACTCTAACCTTCCCACTGTGATGCGGGGGGGGGGGGGGGGGGGGGGGCAGAGCGGCGATCATTAGGCAGTTTGGCTGCTCTAATGCTAAATAATGTAACCTGAAGATTGATTGATCGATTTAACTTACTAGCCTGCATCTCTGTGCTTTCTTTCATAAGGGCTAGGAAGCACAGATGTGCAGAGCAGCAAAACAGCCTGGAGACTAATGTTTTCTGCTGATTGCAGAGGAAGTCCAGGAGCTGAAAACAAAGCCAAAGGGGGTGCTCAAAGAGCTTCTTATTCATTTTGGAGCAAAGCACCAAAACTGGCCACCTCTGATCCCAAGTGGAAAGTGTCACATGGACGTTCATAAGGAAACCAGTTATAAAAATCCCCTTGAACAGACTTCTGCTTCTGCATCCTGCTATGAACCCGGACGTCAATAAAGATGAGAGGGAAATTACTGAGTGCACCACAGACTTCAGATTTTAGAAGAATGGAAAAAATTCTGAAAAGAGCAAGAAAAAAATAGCTAAGGGTGTGGAGAGACTGATCAATGAGTGAAAGATTTACAGATATACATCTTGACTAGATGAAAACTACAGGGCAAATGTAATGACTCAGAAGATGTAAACAGCAAGCAGGGCAAGGAATTGTTTAAGGAGGTCCGCAGGGGGCGAAGCAAGGAGTGATGGGATGGAAAGGAGTAGAGTAAGTTTTGTCAAGGTGGTTTTGAGCCACAGCATTCTGACCTTGGGATTTGGATGAGCCATCATAAAGATCAGAGTCTTTCATCTAATTTGAATCTAGATCCAGTCTGCAATTTCAAGCTTCATGGGTAATCAGATGATTCAGACCAATCTTGAAAGTTTCCTAAAGAGGTATTGGAATTGACTCAAAGAAAGCTGTGGGAAAGGTATTACTTGAATCATGATTTAAAAATAGACTAATCAAAGCACTGGAGAATAAAGCCTCAGGAACAACGCTTCCCTCTCTGTGACGTGAACAAGACTATGCGTGTCATAGATTCCTGTTTCAGTGGTGTCTTCAGCCACTGAGTCTATAGACCTTAGGCAAAGAATAAAGCTGTCGTCCATTTGGAGTATTAAGATAAATAAGGGTTATGACCATTCTTTGAAATCTTTCTTCATTGGAAATAAACCGCTTTGCTATTATTTGCCCATCTGTAATAGGAGCCCGGTGTAAATAAGGTGTGATTCCAGCTCAGATCCCAAAGTAGCTTGGGTCATAGAGCAGTGAAGCTGTAGCAGGTTGAGCTTCAGTATGAGCTGTACAAATCCACTCAGAAAGCTCATGAGGCTATCCTGCAATGCTTCACTGTTCTGAGATCTAAATTAGCTATAGTGAAGCTAGTTTGGCTGTGTCAGCTAGAACTGCAATCACACCCTACAACTGCAGACTGGGAATACACTTTGATTTTAACCAGTCACAGCTCCACATGGTCCCTTAAAAGTTCTATATAGTCACTCTGTTTGAAAATGTGTTTGTTTGCATGTTTTCCCACAAACTGGCATCCTGTTAATTGTTAATCATGGCCAGCCTCTAAGGCTTTGACTAGACTTCTGCAATTAAAGCGCAGTCATAGCTCTGTGTAAACCACCTATGTAAAAAGCCAAATTACAGGGACATGATCTATTTTCTTGACATTTCCAGAAAATATTTGTGAGGGAAATGGATTTCTGTCCCATTAATATTTTAGTTGGACCTTTCTTCCACCCCATCTCAAACTGGGATGGAAGAAATATCCAATTTTTGAAAATAGTCACACATCAAAAGAGAAAATTAAAAAATTGTTTCACACACATCAAAAGCTTCATGTAAGATGTTGATGGTTTACAGACCTGCATCTACTCTGCACAGGCCAGGAAGCACACATGGGCAGAATAGACTAGAGAAGAATGTTCTCTATTGATTTCTTCTGTCAAAAGACCACAGGAAAATGGAAAATAAAAAAAATTGACTTTTTATTATTTTTGCTGAAAAACAATGTATCAAAAAATTCCCTTACAGTTCTCCTTTTTACAAGCCCCTGAAAACTGAACCCAATGAATTTAACACTGATCTAGCAAAAAGTTCCCATATGCTGATACTCAGGAATCCTGTAGCACTTTCATCCAATACCCTCTGGGTTAGTACCATTAATGAGTTAAACTCCATAATATGCCTGTGATTTAGGTAGCTATTGTTCCCATTTTAGGGGTAAAGGAGTCAGAGCTATGCTGAAAGGCCTTACGCAAAATCACATAATGAGAAAGTCCATAATATAACTGAGATCTCAATTATCATCTCTGATCATCCTCCTGTTTCAACCACCTATCAGTTCCCTACACATATAATTAACAGGGGTGGATTTAAGATGAACCTTCTAAATAAAAAACATGTTGCACTTTGTATTATGTTGGGTTCAGTTTAGCAAGGAGCTGAATGTGTATGGCTTGATGCATTAGTACATCAAAAACTCGGGGCATTTTTTCCAAAGCATTTGAACGTCTTTATGCTGGGCTAGAAACTTCATGCAAACAGGCTCTGTTGTAAGACATTTCCTGTCCTTCCTGCATTTGATCAGGTCAGGAATTCAATGGCAGCAGCTTTTCTTACTGCATTTCATTACTTCTATTTCCATTCGTGGCTAGAACTAAGGTGTGCATAGGCCTCCGTGAAAATTAAATTAATGACAGAAGGGGAAGGGGGAATGTTATCCACATTTTTTTGAATAGTAATAGAGATGTAGCCGTGTTAGTCTAGTCTAGCTGAAACAAAAAACAGGACTATGTAGCACTTTAAAGACTAACAAGATGGCCCACAAAAGCTCATCACCTAACAAACCATCTTGTTAGTCTTTAAAGTGCTACATTTTTTTGAGAGAGTCAAAAAAAGTCTGATTTAATTTAAGTTTGAAGAAGGCTTTGGATTAGATCTTATTTCTGGCAAATTAATCGACTCATTGCTAGCAAACACTTTCAGAACATTCCTGGTGTTTTTGAGCTTTTATGTTGCTGAAAATCCAAACATTGCTAGTTCATCCGAGCACTCCATCCCACCACCTCTCTCTAGCAACTCCTCCCCCACTTTGCTTTTTTGTTTGTGTCCAAGGCTGTCTCTTCATTCTGTGTACTTTGAATATTGTGCCAAGATAAGTTCAAGATCATATGCTGTTGTTATCAGTGGTATATTATCAGGCAATGAGGTTATCAAATCATATTAGACTCAACGTACTTGAGAAAAAAACACTAGCTTTCTGGCAGGATATATATAGTCCCATGAACAAAGTTGCATGGAAGTGTAAGATCCATAAAATGTCAGGGCCAGACTCAGCTGAGCTACAGAATATCTCCTCCCTCATTCTGTAGCATGGGAGACACTGTGAGGCACAAGGGAGTGGGGGGGAGGTATGTGATCCCCCAACAGTATGGGTGTGAGTGGCAGGGGCTGGCCAGCAGCAGACAGGGCCAGAGACCTAGGTGTCTGGGGACCTGGCGGGGCTGGAGGGAAGCTGGCACCCACAGCAGGGGTCTGGTCCCGCCCCTTCCCCCCCACACTCACTGGCTACAGTGGGGAAAGCAGAGCGACACTGCCCCAGTTCACTCTGTTCACCTGTGGGGAGGGATGGGACCGCCCTGCACTCACCGGGGGAAGCGGAGCAATGCTGCTGAGGGAGCAGAGGGAGCTGGGGGCACGCTGCTCTGCTTCCCCCTGCTGCCGTTGAGTGCGGGGAGGGAGCAAGAGCCCTGCTGCTGGTGCCAGATGCCAGCCCTGCTAGTGACCTGAGCCGCGTGGGTTGGGCAAAGAGGCGGGGCAGGGGCAGAGCAAGGGTGGGGAAGAGGGGATTGTCCCAGCCCTCCCCTTCCCTGGGCTGGGGGTGGGGTCAGCCCTAAGTCACCCCTCACCAGTTGCCCCTGCTCTGAGTTTCTGTAGCCACTGCTGCTTCACTCCCTTCCGCAACTCAGCTTCTCCTGTCTGCGGTCTTGGTCCTGATCCAGACGCAAATGATCCACCTACTGCGACTCATCTTGAAGTAGCACATGGTGCCATTCACTCCAGCAGTTAGTCTCTGCTTTTCCACACATACCACCATGCATTCGCCATCATCGCCCCAAAAACATCTGAGATGTTTAGTGGTTAGAATTCAGGCTTTCCAAAAGACATTTGTAAGACTAAGCAAAGCAGCAGTGTAAGAAAATACTGTTACTCCTTTTTAATCCAAGCACTTAGCTGAGCTGGGAGAGGGTCTAGTGGGTTGTTTCTTATCGGAGAAGAAACTTATTTACAAAGTATGCAACATCCCATTTCCCTGAACACAGGAAGAATCCAAGAACAGGAGAGAGTTTCTTTGCTCACCATTTCAAGCCTCTTTTGAGCTGCATGTTCCCAGAAAGCTCTATCAGCTTTTTTGTCATGTTTCTCTGGCTGTGTCTGTGTCTTCTTTGCTCATTCTCTGTATCTTAGCTGCTTTGCTCACACACAGATCCACCAGCCAATGCCCTAGCTCTTTTGCTTTCTATATCAGGCAAAGAAAAACCCCAATGGGCCTCACAGCTGAGCTTCTACTCAAAGCTTGCCAAATGCACATGATTTGGGTGGTGGTTTCTGCTGTCTGGTTCTGTAAAGGGCCTTTCTTACATTACTCGAGTCTTGACTAAAGGGTGGCAATGAGGCCTATCAGCCCAAATCCCACAACATAGTAATGCCATCAAAATACATAACCATGCACAGGAATTTGGCTCCTCGTCCCACAACCCTCTGGGGTTGTGAACTGTCTTAAGCCACTGATTCAGGATGTTCAGATGGCATCCCTGGAAAAAGCTAACTAAGAAATTCCTAGCTCTAATTCCTAAGTGCAATTCCTAATTGTAGACTAGAGTCCATGGGATAAAACAGGGGTAAAACTTACTCAAAAATAGCCTAGATAATACACGTGCCCTGCACTGTTACAATGCCATCCCTTCAATTTCCAATAATTCACTTTTCTAGCACAGATGTGGCACAGTGTCATCTTGTGGACATTGCATGTATCTAATAAATTCAGAGGAAAGAGAAGGAACCAGGCTAGACACAGACAAGGAGACAGAGTTTAGTGACTGAAAGTGGAAAACTTAAGTTCAGCTTAGTCAGGTCGTTCTTGTTGTACTTCTTTATTAAAGCAATACACTGAAACACTGCTTCCCTGAGGACCCGACCAAAGGCTTACCTTTGTGTGACCTCAAGGAGTGTGCAAACAAAACTGCACACTGCAAACATAACTCTCTTCCCCCTTTGCTATTCTGCTCTGAAGAAGCAGAGGCAGTGGTGGTGAAGTTAGCAATGGATGGAAATGCCTCAAAAATGTGAGAGGGTTTTTTCTACGTATTCAAATCTTTCATTTTATGAAAACAAGACAATCTCCCCAAACCGAGAAAATGGGGCATTTTGGTGGGAAGTTGTTGGGATCTGTAATAGCAAATACATCCCTCACTGAGATGGTCTAATGGGGATCTTCATAGCATTCAAGACCTGGTACAGTCACTTGTCTCAAACAGTCCCTCATAAGAGCAGGATGTTGAATTACATCAGACAATGTTCATGTGTTTTTTCTATTCTCTCCATGTTCATATTGATCAAGTAGAAACTGGAGACTGACCTCTCAGATTGTTACCTGTCTTTGCCATCCACTCTTGCTTGATTTAGGGTACTTCAGCATTTCTGGTCATGGTCAAGTGCCTGGAAGTTGTTCTGAAGGAGCCAAGTTCTCCAAGATAATTGATATTTCTCTCAATTTTGTCACTGTAGCCTTCCACAGCAGTAGTGTAAGACAGAGCTCTTTCTGGAATTCAGCCTCTTGGGTGGTGGAACATATCCAGGCAGGGGGTGTCTTGGAACTTCCCCCCTCTTCTTTTCACGCACTCACTGAGAGTGGTGCAGTACCCACGTGCAGAATAGCAACTGTGATTTATGATGATCCTGCAGGACTGATTGAGTTCAATATCAATTCTGCATGAACAGCAGGGTGGGACAGTATTGGGGCCTGACACTCTGCAACTGAGTAACACAGGGAGAAACTGGTTGCGAGGAGCGTTTTGGGGTCAAGCTCTCCATTTTGCATTGGCCAGATTCTGGAGTACACAATACCTGGAGTTCCACTTTCTTGATGTGCTTTGTAAAAGTCAGCGTTTGTTCTAATGTGACCCTGAGGTACACTACTTTGTTCACAGTGCTCTAAGGATGTGACATCAGGCGTTTTCACTTGGCCTGATGGCATTTCAGTTGAAAGTGTGCACTTGTGTCTTGGAAGGGTTGGCATTCAAGAACCATGTGTGATAGATACAATTATCCACATAGGGAGAGACTTAAACAACGAATAGTCTAGCAGCACCTTAAAGACTAACAAAACATGGAGATGGTATCATGAGCTTTTGTGGGTACAACCCACTTCTTCAGATGACTGGAGTATTAGAAGTCCAGATCCAAGAATAAATAAGGGAAGGCGGAAGGTGGGGAGGGGGGAGGAAGAAAAAAATAGTGAATTGGATTGTTCAAGTTACAAGAGGCTGATAAGAATAATTTGCATCTCTATAAGCACCCATTATGTGATTGGTTAAGTCATTAGGACATAACTCAGGATGTAAACTCAGGGAGACAGTTAGAATATGCTCAATGTCCTCAAATCTTTCCAGTTGGGTGTTGATGGAAATATCTGCATACATGAATCTTTAGGTCTTGGGGAATTCTAACTAGCCAACTGACAAACGGCAAGGGCGAGACCTCTAAACCTTGGAGTAGTTGTTCTGTTTAGTAAGATATTAACTTTTCTGACCACCCGCCTTGACAAACATTGGTTCTTGAGCAGGGAGGAGAAGACCTGCACCATCTTGCTACTTTCTCAGAATTCTGGCCAATGTCAGCAGAAGCACACAGTAATTCACAGTGCCGTACGTACCCGATAAATGACCACAGACAGAGAGTTCCTGTAATGGTGCTGACGCTGTTGTTGATATTTTGAATTAACTTTGTAACTGGCCACAGCATGAATGGGCTGGGTGAAAGCAACTTGTCAGTCAGCTGCTCTTCCACTATGGAAGCTTTGCAACACCTCATCAGCAGCTCTCACTCATGCAGCTCGCAGGTTGAGTAGATTTAGGGTCGTTTTTGCGGAGTTAGGGTCTTTATGTGTTTGATATGTGTTAGGCCTGCCTCTACAGCCTCAGTTTCTGCATTGTCTCCATGCAAAGGTTAATAAGTCCAGCAGTACTTCTGTACTCTCATCCCAAAGCATAGTAATAGTTAATTAGGTATGTGGTCAAGTCAGTATACAGCTCCTCAGTGCTGACCTGCTCAGTGTGCACTTTGTTGTCTGAAGAGTGAGCCACGTTCTGCTTAATTTCTTTCAATCTGCATTTTGCTCTGTGGGCTGGTTCACCATTAGGACTGGACTGAGAGAGGCTGCTCTGATGCACTGTGGTTGTGGGCTATCCAGGCGGTGACCCGTGTTTTTTGCTATTACAGCACAGTTTTATTGTTTCAATCAGCTCCTTCAGCAGGCCTGGATCAGCATTTATGTTGCACTCCTGTCAGTACCTGGCTCGGGTTAGGGAAGCTAAAGGTTTAACAGGTAGACCAAAATCTGTGATGAATCCTTGTCACATGCTGCGCGTACACTGAGAAAAACAGTCTTGCAGATCCTCTCCAGTCTCTTGCATCCACTTTTCACCAAGCACAATGGTTTCTTCATTGAAGGGATCCAAGTCACACAGGTCTTTCCCCCAGAAATGACAAAGACGAGGTCCAGGTTGTGCCTCTTTTTCCGTCATGCACTTTGGAGGGTACATTTCTCCTTGGAGTTGTAGGCCAAGGTCAAGTTTTTGCTGCAAGCCACTTCTCACCTATGCCCACTGCTGTCTTTCTCGGGGTATCCTCATATAGCATTGTGCATGTAGAAGTCGCCTATAACAAAGCATGACTCTTCTGGCAGGGGAAGTCAGATGGCCATACACACAGTTCACTTGGTGGTTTGTAATCAGATTCTATTTCAGAATGATGGAGTTAAATCATGACTTCCGTTGTAACATGGTGTTTCACGGCAGTGAATTTCACCAGTCTTATGGTGCTGTCAGTCACGTGGACTTCCCAGATGCGAATAGAAAGCTGATATCCAGAGATTTGCAGGGTTCTACAGAGAATCCTTCCACATTGAAACTGACTATTAAGTACCACCTTTGGCTGATCCCCTGAGAGAGGCCCACAATGTCAACATCAGTGTCTATGTTTTCTCTTCTTCTTTTGCAGTCTTGCTGTGCATTGCCAGATTTGGTCTCTCCCAGGGTTAGTTGTAGTGGAACATTAACGGGTCACTCCATGAACACATCTGACATGACTCCTAATCGACTTATTAGAACCGTGGTGTGGGAGTGAAGATTCCTGGGTTCTATTTCCAGCCCTGCTATTTACCATCTGTGTGACACTGGACAAAACCCTTGGCTACGTCTAGACTGGCATGATTTTCCGGAAATGCTTTTAAACAGAAATTTTTCTGTTAAAAGCATTTTCGGAAAAGCGTGTCTAGATTGGCAGGACGCTTTTCCTCAAAAGCACTTTTTGCGGAAAAGCATCCGTGGCCAATCTAGACGCGCTTTTCCGCAAAAAAGCCCCGATCGCCATTTTCACGATTGGGGCTTTTTTGCGGAAAACAAATCTCTGCTGTCTACACTGGCCCTTTTGCGCAAAAGTTTTTCGGAAAAGACTTTTGCCCAAATGGGAGCAGCATAGTATTTCCGCAAAAGCACTGACAATCTTACATGAGATCGTCAGTGCTTTTGCGGAAAAATTCAAGCGGCCAGTGTAGACAGCTGGCAAGTTTTTCCGGAAAAGCAGCTGCTTTTCCAGAAAAAGTGGCCAGTCTAGACACAGCCCTTTTCTTTCTGTGCATCAGTTTCCCTAGATGCAAATGGGAATAACATGTATCCACTTTTGTAAAAGGTTTCGAGATCATCAGATGAAAGATGCTGCAAGGGCCAAATATTATTACTGAATGGCAACTAGCAAGGTCTCCCATTTCTTTTCCTGGAATCAGAATTTGCAGACCTGCAATTAAAACTCTAAATGGCTTCTAACATAGGAGGCAAACCTAGCAGAAGCGTCAAGCTTTATTAAAGCACAGTGAAAGGTGCTCTTACTCCAAAGCCAGGGCAGCTGATTGGGCTGAAACTGAAACCCAGTGGCAGAGGGGAGCAGGCAGCACACACAGTCCAGGTGTTAAAAATAGATTTGGATGCCTTCTCTTTCCATTTGCCTCTATTTACTCTGAGCATACAGGGAACGAGTCTGCATGCGGCTTCTATCACCTGGAAGCTTTTCTACGGATGTATGTCCGTGTTTTAGATTCCCTTGCAGGAGCATTAGGGGGAAGATATTCTGACCTAAGTAAAAGCTTGGTTGTTTCTCTTCTTGTGGAATCTCTTCACTGGGCACACAGCTCCTGTTTTTAGCACTGCTGATATCTAGGCACCAGGGCCTAGATGGTGAAGACGATATACCCAAGCTACTCTTGATGCCCAACTTAAATGCAGCCCTGCCAAGCATGAATTCTGCTACACAAAATACACAGTTGTCCCACATCAATATGCTGCCAACTGCGATGCCAAAATAATTAAAAATTCTGCAAAGTTTCCGATGACTTTGGCTGCACTATATAGTGGGCTTGATTCCAAGGCCAGACAGAGATTTTTCTGGGAAGGGGCCTAGAGCAAAATCTGAAATTGAAGCTCCCTCCCCAAACTTCCAAAAAAGTTAGCTCTGAGGGGGAGGCCCAGGGCAGGAGGTTGAAGAGAGAGCCCGCATTGAACTCACTTTGCAACGGTGGCTGGCTCCCAGCCTACAAGGCTGGCCTGCTGCCGCACTCCAGGAGCTGCAATCTGGTTGTTATGCCCAGGCCTGCCGGCTTGGGTAGGAAATGGGGAAGCTGCTCTGGGGTCTGGTGATCTAAAAAGACCTGGGGCTCCCTGCCACTACTACAGCAGGAATGGCAGCAGCTGGAACCCTGGGCCCTTTTAATAATCGCCAGAGTCGCAGGAGGCACGTACTGAATGGCACTGAAGGGCTGCTTGCGGGAGGCTAGCCCCCAGCCCTGCCCTTCCACTCAGGGCCCTGCCCAGAGCCACCCCTTGTCCCCCTTGTCTTGAGCCCCAAGAAACCTGCTGACCTCCCTGGGCATGCCAGAGGGGCTGTTGGGCCAAATTTCAGTGAGTTGCCTTGCAGCCTGGCATATGGGATCTTAATGTCATTCAGGTTTGGCCTGGTCTCCATCATGAGAGATGGGCACTGACGTCCCATGAGCTGTGTCCCAATTCCACTCACTTCAGGGACCCTCTCAAGCTGTGGAACGGGGGCAAACTGCCTCTTTTGTCCTCGCTCTCTCTCAAGTCGCTCCTGCTTGATCCTGCATCGTGAAGGGGAGACGCTACAGGATAAAATATTAGATATGCACCATTGTCCCAGGCACAAGCTATGCAAAATGACAGGCCAACATGCTGCATGCAGCACTGCCCAGCACAGGAGACCCACAAATAGTGTAGTAAGTGCAACCAATGCAATGCTCTCACCAGCTAGGAGAAGCCCGCCTATACTACCTGGGGAGCTCCTGGTTTCCTAGATCCCTGTAACCAGACCCAGACACAACCAGACCTGACTACAACTGTCAGGCTGGAAAATAACCCAACCCTCTTGGGTCAGGGCAGTTCTCACCTCCCTCACACTCTGCAGAGCTGGCATGAGAGTGGCTCCGTGCCCCACTGCTGCTGGCTACCGCCACCCCACTGCGCAGGCTCTATGGAGTGTGTTTGTGCCGAAGAGATGCTGTGCCTCTCACTGCACAACACACACAACTCAGCAAGGGGCAGTAGCCCGCACAGAGGGTACGTCTAAACTACATGGCTCCGTCGACGGAGCCATGTAGATTTGTTGTTTTGGCAAAGTCAAATGAAGCCGCGATTTAAATGATCGCGGCTTCATTTAAATTTACATGGCTGCCGCGCTGAGCCGACAAACAGCTGATCAGCTGTTTGTCGGCTCACGCGCTAGTCTGGATGCTCCCCTGCCGACATCAAAGCCCTTTGTTGGCAGCCCTGGTAAACCTCATCCTACGAGGAATAACGGGGCTGCCGACAAAGGGCTTTGATGTCGGCAGGGGAGTGTCCAGACTAGCGCACTGAGCGGACAAACAGCTGATCAGCTGTTTGTCGGCTCAGCGTGGCAGCCCTGTAAATTTAAATGAAGCCGCGATCATTTAAATTGCGGCTTCATTTGACTTTGCCTATGTGTCTAATCTACATGCCTCTGATGACAGAGGCATGTAGTCTAGACACAGCCAGAGAGTGCACAGCCGCCACTGGGTAACATATATCCTGAAAACTACAGGCGTCTCCTAGAAAATGAACGGTCTTGACTCAGCGCACGCATGCATAGCTGCAATGTAGCCATGTCTTAGGCACATCCAGACCAGTCACCGCTTGCAAGCCACTTTGGATTAAGGCAGGGTGTGAATTTCAAGGGCCGTAGATCTTCCTGAATAACTCACATGTGGACACTTATTCCAGAATAATTTCATATGTAGACAAGCCCTTAGGCAAAGCTGACCCAGAGAGAGGCAGTCCATTTTAAACAATCTCACTATACCTCAAAGGAAACAGAAGTCAGCAGTCTTGTCTGCCGAGCAATGAAAGCCCTTTTCAGGATGCAACAAAGATCCCCGTTTAAAAATCTTATTCCACATGAATGCTCACTAGTAACAGAAACCTTGAGACACTTTACATTTCACTGAAATCTGTTCTCTTGGTGCTCCACCCTCCCCGGGTTGGATGTGTGGGCTGCTGGGTGAGCAATCCCGATGAAAAAGTCTTTATGCAAGGTCATTGATTTAAATTAAGTTTTGCAAATATGTAAAAATAGATCCAGCTAACTAGCAAATATGCTCGTCATTCAAATAAGACAGCCCAGAGACAAGGCAGCGCCATGGCTGTTATGGCACCACCTGATTTAATCTCTGCTCTTACCACTTAAGGCACAAGATGCAAAAAGAAAAACACTCAGAAGAATCCTAAGTCAAGGTCACCCTCTTCACTGCTCCTACTCCTTATGCTCTGTCCCCTCCCCAGCGCCTGTATCCGCCGTCTCCATCTCTCCCTCCTCTCTCTCTTTTTCTCTTGCCTGTTTTTCTATGACACTTTCCACCAGGCCCACCGACAGAGAGGGGGGCAAGGAGCAATTGCCTCAGGACCCAGCAATTCAGAGACATGGGATTCTAGGCCACTGCCACTTAGTAGTGGCAGTGGCAGCCAGAGCCCTGGGATCTTTAAATCACCACACACTCCAGCAGCACAAAGGGCTGGTTGCCCAAACCCCACCCCTTCCACCAGAGACCCTGCCCCTTCTGGGAGAACTCAGAGGCTATAGAATCATAGCATCCTAGGGTGGGCAGAGACCTCAGGAGTCATCGAGTCCAACCCTCTGCCCAAAGCAGGACCAACCCAACTCAATCATCCCAGCCAGGGCTTTGTCAAGCGAACACTTAAAAATCTCCAGGGAAGGAGATTCCACCCCCTCCCTAGGGAACCCATCCCCGTGCTTCACTCCCGCCTAGGGAAATAGTTTTTCCTAATATCCAACCTAGACCTCCCCCACTGTAACTTGAGACTATTGCTCCTTGTTCTGCCATCTGCCACCACTGAGAACAGCCTCTCTCCATCCTCTCTGGAACCTCCCTTCAAGAAGACGAAGGCTACTCTCAAATCCCCCCTCGCTCTTCTCTTCTGCAGATTAAAGAAGCCCAAATCCCTCAGCCTCTCCTCGTAGGTCAAGTGCTCCAGCCCCCTAATCATTTTGGTTGCCCTTCGCTGGACCCTTTCCAATGCGTCCACATCCTTTTTTTGGGGGGGGGGGGGGGGGGGTAGAACTGGATGCAATACTCCAGTTGTGGCCTCATCAGTGCCAAATAAAGGGGAATAATAATTTCTCTGGATCTGCTGGCAATGCTTCTTCTAATGCAACCTAATATGCCATTAGCCTTGTTGGCTACAACGGCACACTGTTGACTCATATCCAGCTTCTCATCCACTGTAATCCCCAGGGCCTTTTCTGCAGAACTGCTGCTTAGCCAGTTGGTCCCCAGCCTGTAACAATGCTTGGGATTCTTCTGTCCCAAGTGCAGGACTCTACATTTGTCCTTGTTGATCCTCATCAGATTTCTTTTGGCCCAATCCTCTAACCTGTCCAGGTCACTCTGGACCCTATTCCTGCCCTCCAGCATATCTACCTCTCCCCTTCGTTTAGTGTCATCTGCAAATATGCTGTGCATCCCCATATCCAGGTCATTAATAAAGATGTTGAACTGAACTGGCCTTAGAACGGATCCTTGGGGCACTCCACTTGAAACTGACGGCCAACCTGACATCGAGGCCTTGATCACTATCCGTTGGGCCGGACAATCTAGCCAGTTTTCTATCCACTTTACAGTCCATTTATCCTAGTCACACTTGCTGGCAAGAATACTGTGGGAGACAGTAGCTTTGCTAGAGTCAAGGTATATCACATCCACTGACTTCCCTGTGTCCACAGAACCTCATCATAGAAGCTAATCGGGTTGGTCAGGCCCAACTTGCCCTCGGTGAATCCATGCTGACTATTCCTGATCACTTTCCCCTCTTCCAAGTGCCTCAAAATGGATTCCTAGAGGATCCCCTCCATGATTTTTCTGGGGACTGAGGTGAGGCTGACCAGGCCGTAGTTCCCTGGATTGTCCTTCTTCCCGTTTTCAAAGATGGGCACTACATTTGCCTTTTTCCAGTGTCTGCAGCCCTGCTTTTGACCTCTTGGATCAATCATCATTTGTGCTGGAGGAGCACAGAGACACTCTAATTACCCCACCGTGCTAAGTGCTATTCAACACTGAACAGAGAGATGGTCCCATTCCAAAAATCTTATAATCTAAGGTATTACTTTCCCTCAGTTTCCCTCCATTAAGTTGTTCCTGTCTTTTCGTTTACTGTCTCTCCCCTTCACCTTCCAGTGCTGAACCTTGTTCTTTGCTGCTTCCCCAAACCTCCTGCTTGTAATTTACTCAAGACATGCAAGAGGAACGGGATAGGTTGTATGAACCCCACAAGATCCATTTCTCAGAGTTTGCCTCAGCTAACCCACAGATCATTACCTTACTGTTGTGCTTTTTACTCTTAATCATTACAACACTCCAGGATTGTTCACCAATGAATTGTTAATTCTAAAGCAGGTTTTTTCTAAATGTCTGAGGCTACTTTTCATTTCCTGGCTCCCCACCATAGAGCTAACAAGGAAATTTAACAGACAGTTCCAGAGGCAAATCTCTCCGTGCCATCATCACATAAAAGTCTATATTCCAGGCTTGACGTGACACCAGTTCCTTTCATAACATGAGCCCGGCTGCAGCCTTTCAGATAAAAACTGCTTTTAAAAAATGCCACTGTTTCCTGAAAGGGGAACGGGAATGGAAAAAGCATGTGGTTAAACTGCAATCATCTGGTCTGCAAAGTAGGCATGGTTTCCAGAAGTGACCCAGTTACAAATGGAAATGTACCACTAGTTGAGGAGGAAGGAAGGGAGGGCTCCACATCTATCTGAAATGTAATCAGCATTGCAGCCAGAACTTCCACACAAGACTTTTGGTTTCACTTCCCCATGCGGCTGTGTTCACAGTCACCCTTGATAAATATGCCTCTGTTGGACCCCAGCTACTTCAGGCAGTGAGCCATCTGGACAGACCAGTTACAAAGGACAAGCTTAAGGTGCTAGAGAATAAGCAGCATCCCTTCCCGTGCACGTTCTGTTCCACATTTTATACAATTAGCTTGGAAACCAAGCCTGTCAGATCAAGTTGATAATTCTTTTGGGAACGTGCTCCTGCATTGCTTACGGGGAGAAGAGGGCAGTCAGGTTCTCACAGCTAGCGGGTCTCTGGCCTTTCTACTGTGTCATATGTCACAACGACGAGTGTCACACCAAGAGGAGAAAAGACAGCTTGTTCTTTTGTGTTACCGTCTCCCTCAGGTTGTATCAGGGGTGGAAGACGGTTGGAGTCATATCAGATATGCATCTTGCAATGGCTCCCGTCCCTCTGCTGCAGTACGTGTAGGAAACAAATGGCACTAAGTGACCCATCCCTCTCCAAGGGGGAAAAAAAAGAACAATGGGTGAGGACTGCCCAGGAACCAGGTGCGTGTGTTATATTAACGTCTGTCTATCTGAGATGCACAGATAGAACAGGAACAGGAAGAGATGCCAGACTGCATCAAACCAACTGTCCATCTTGTTCAGAACTGTCTCCATCATGGCAGCACCAACTACTTCAAAGAATGGTGCAAAAAGCTCTGAATTCCTCATTCAGTTACAGGTTAACCTCTGTACAGCAAAGTTTCCTCCTGACCTCCACCAGTAGAGGTTGACTTGTGCCCTGGAGCATGAGCCCTTCTATCCTTTTCTCATCCATAACTCTGACTGTTCTTAATCTTTATTATTAGAGCTCTGAGCAGGTTTATTATCTGTACAAATGTCTGATTCCTTGTTTGGAATCCTGCTAAACTCCAAGGGCTCCGAGAGAGAAGAAGTTAGGAAGACTGGGATAAGCAAGGGCCTGTATAGTAAATCCTGGTAACAGAGGTGTGTCTACACAGCAGTGTTATTTTGGGACACCGGTAGTTATTCCAAAATAACAACGTGAGCGTCTACACAGAAATGCCGTTATTTCCAAATAAATTCAAAATAACGGATGGCTTATTCCGACTTCTGTAAACCTCATTCCACGAGGAATAATGCCTATTCTGAAGTAGCTATTTCGCTCCACTGCTGCTATTTTGAAATACCTCCTCCCCAGGGACATTCAAAGTAATTGCTCCCCAGTGACTCCTGAGACTCTAAATCGAGGTAGCATGTCCGCATTAGGGGAGCCTGACTTGGACTAATTTTGAGGCTTTCCAGGAGTGTAGACATGCTATTTCAAAAGAAGCTATTCCAGAGTATTTCTTCCAGAATAGCTTATTTTGAAATAAGCGTGCAGTGTAGTCATACCCTTGAAGGGAAATGCTACTGGTCAACAACAGAGAACGCACTAGCAATGAGCAACAATTAAATATGCCACAGTGCTGTCCAACAGTTGAGTGGGAGAATGTAATAATTTTACCGATGCTGTGGATACGTAATGGAGAGACACACCAGGGAAAGCCTATGGCATGGCAGTGCAATAATGGTTCAACACTGCACAAGTATTATATAACGGCCAGTGGCAGTGTGAAAGCAGATCATTATGACTTTTGACACAGCTGTGGAAATGTGATGCACTGTAATATGGGCCAATATGTAGAAACTACAACACCGGGGTAAAAGGCGACAATTACACAGCAGGAGCAATGATAGCGATGTACTTTGTGCAAGTTGCATAGCAATGCACCCTGCTGTAATGTGCACAACATGATTTTGCGCTGTGCTCTGCTATACAGCACCTTTGACCCAAAGCACAATCAAGAGATAACTGAAGGACACAGCAGCCAGACCAAAACCAAAAAAAACCCCAAAAACTGTGGCTCAAAGCCAAACATTTGTGTCAGCCACTTGTGATCTTAAATGGAAAGATGCTATCAGGCTTCCACGAGGAAGAGATGACATCATATTGCTAGACATGTCAACACTAAAGGAAGGGTAATATGCCAGTCAAAATGCCAAAGGAGGAGGGAGGCATTGTAATACTAGCCTGATGGTGAGAATAACCATTCCAATCTACTAGTTAACGATTATATTTCTATGGTTCCCATGGCAACTGCGAGCAACTCATTAACGTATTTATCCTCATTATGCCCCCGTGAGGCATGGAAAGGCTTTAATCCTTATTTGACAGGTGGGAAACTGAGTCTCCGCAAAACTAAGTCATTTGCCCAATATCACACAGAAAGTTTATGGCAGAGAAGTGTCTTGAACCCAGATCTCCCAAGTCCTGGACCAGTGCCCTAACCACCAGATGCCACTTTCCTCGGTAAATACCTTTCAATACTTATTTAAAATATAGAGTCTCATGAGCTTGTTCTGACCTGTAAAACTCTAGGACCTGATCCGGCTTCCAGTGAAGAGAATGCTCCAGTATGCTTCAGTGGATGTAAGATCAAGGATATAACTAGTTTCAAATTAATACAAAATACTGAGTGTGCTGAAGTTCAGCAGATGTGCATAATAAGTAAGTTGCTTGTCACGTGCCTAAAGTCAATTTCTTCCTTTGATTCTTTGCCAATTTGGTATGCCTAATGTCTGATGTCATTTGCATACCAGGAAAAAAGTAGCTGTCTCATAGACTCAGTTCATTTTAAAAAATGAATAAAGCTAGTTTGGGTGATGGCCATGCAGATGGGGGAGTCAAGAGCTGGTGAATAACTGCATTCAATTCAACTTATTTGCGTTCTGTGAGCTTTTCAACTGGCTGTAAAAATAAACAGTGCTCTCAGTAAGAGACTTCCCAGTTTCCGAGGAGAAGAAAATGTTTAACAACAAGTTGGCATTCGGCTTAATCCCATGACAGCAGGTGTTTGGACCAGAAGGGCTGACAAGGCCTTCAACAGGGCAATGTGACAGGCACTGCTGTGTGCCTTGATGAGTGGAAGGTGCAAAGCACACAGTGAGTGTATGACTGCCCCCCCTAGATGACATGGCCAACAATTCATGAGGGGCAGGGAAACGTGTCCTCACTCTGACACACCCAAAAGAGCAATACGCACAAGACCCTACACGTGCAAGGATGCATTCAAGTGTGACTCCTTCATGGTGCAGGTGCATAAAAGCAAGGGGAATAGAATCTAATAGTGCTTTTCATTTATACCTTTTCATCTAAAGAACTCAAGCACGACGTGTGCTTGTGTAGCTATCACAATGCCCTTCAGGCAGTGCAAGTCTGAGCACAGAATTATCTATCTTTTTTTGAAACTGCCCTTGCTCCACGGCAGTTTTATGCTACTGCTCTTACTAGAATCTGTTAAACTGAAAACCAAAGAATCCAGCATTCTGTGCACCACAAATTAGTTCCCATGGTAAGGTAATCAGGATTCGATTGAAGAACAGAGACAAAAACATACACTTGGCTAAGAGGCCCCATCCACAACAGGAGTGGGATGGAGTATAGGGTCACAATTTATGTGAAGGGCACATTTATAAATGGCTCATAAAACATCCATTAGACCTTGTCTATAATTACGCAGAGATTGACACTCCAGAGCTTCCAGGGTTAGATTTAGTGGGTCTAGTAAGGCCCTGCTAAATCGAATGCTGAGAGCTGCCCCATCAACCCCAGTACTCCATGGAGGGGCAAGGGAAGTCAATGGGAGAGTGTCTCCTGTTGACCTCCCACAGTGGGGCTGCCCCAGAAATTTGGTTTCAAAGTACATCGACTCCAGTTACACAACTGCAGCTACGAGAATTGTGTATCTTAGTTGAATGTATCCCACCGCAATGTATCCCACCTTAGTAATTTATTAACAGCTAACTATTATAGATGTTAGAGTTCAATAGCTTAAGAGGTTGTTTTTAATTGTGGCTGAAAGCCATCTTCTACTGTCATGCTTATAACCAACTGTCACATGTCTCTTATACTTATAACATCATACCGGTTTATCGTCAATTAGCTCTTCTTATTTTATAAATGTAAGCTTTGCATAAAGTGTGGCCAAATATACACAAGAAAATATTCCCTCCAAATGAATCAGGTTTCACATCTTCCAAGTGAACCTAAGGCTATGCATTTCCTGCTGGGATGGTGACATTTATTATAGATCTCAGCTTCAAATGGAGTTTCTTAAAGGCTCTTGCTAGTTGGATACTAGAGATGGAGGCAAATGAAATAATCTAATAAAATTTGCCTCTTTCTGTTTGATTAATGCACAATCTGCCTTATGGCAATTTGCAGAGACTACATTCTACAAATAATTTTTAGCTCTGTAGCTCACTAACGAGCAGCGCACTGAGGATATTTAAGCTTTTTGACTGGTCCTCCAAGTCACAGTATGTTCCTGTTGCTTGACTGGATGTACATAATCAGCTTGCCTTTGTCTGGCCTAATGGACAGTCATTTTTTAAAATATGCTTTCCTAAGAATTATCCCTAGCATTTGCTTAAATTTCTCCATGTCCACAGATGTTCCCAATAATTAGCTTGCTCACCAGAATGGACAGTTTAAATCAAAGGTGGGCAAGATATGACCTGCCGGCCGGATCTGGCCTGCCAAGCCTTTCAATCTGTCCCAGGGCCCACCCCACCAGGACCACTAGGCACAGAGCAGCCTGAAGTGACTGGCTGCTCCATGTGGCTCTCTGTGCCACACACCCGGTGGGGGGGGGGGGGGGGGGAGGCTTCGTGTGCTTCCCCTACTCCAGCACAATCTCTCAGCTCCCATTGGCTGGAAACCAAGGGAGCCTGCCTGAGGGTCCCACTTGGCTGCCGGCACCTAGGTAAGGGTCTCTAAGCCAGAGCCTGCATCTGGCATCTCACTCCCTCCTGCACCCTGCAGCCCAATCCCCTGCCCCAGGTCACAGCCCCTGCCTTTATGCAAATGCCCTCGCAGACCCCACACCCTCTCCTGCATCCCAGTACAACTCCCTTCTGCACCCAACCTCCATCCCAGACCCGTACCTCCTCTGGAGAAAAGTGCAGCCCTGCACCGCTTACCAAAATGTTGGTGTGCCTCCCCATCCAAAAGTATTGCCCACCTTTGGTTTAAATGAATTTGTTTACAATTGGAGTCAACATTCCTAGGAAATACCCAAATATTGCAAAAAGTATCTTATGTCACTGCTACTCCCACTTGCTTCCTCCTAGCTCACTGACCCACAGGAACGCCCTTCACCCTCAGAACAGGGTGACCCTATTTCCCTACGCTGAGGATGGAACAAACTAGTAAAATTCCTTATCATCGGGCACGCTCAACTGCCATCAGAACAATGCAGAACAAACATGCAAATGAACATCAAGTCAACGGCCCCATTGAAAAAAAATTCTGTGCAGCTGGATTCTCTTTATTTACCTTCTTACCACTAAGGTTTGCATGGGGAGAGGTGATACACAGGGATGGTGGTGACTGACTGACCAGACCCAACCCACCCTCCCTGCCTGGCTGGCCCCCCAGGATGAATCTCCTTCTCCTGGTACATGGTCTTCTTGAAGCAACATGCGGGGGGCACACAGGGTCACAGGCCCACACTCCTCAGATTTTTGTCAGGGTTCACAGCAGCAGCCTTTCAGCACTATGCAAGAGGGAAGGACTTCCAGATGCGGGGGGGGGGGAGGAGAACAGGGGAGGTGAGAGGTAGAGAGGACTTGACTCATGTCTTGGTAGAGGTCATCTCTTCCCCCTTTCCCCCCCCTCCCCGTTACCTTGTGGCTAGAAGCAGCATGTTCCTTCCTGCCCACAGAAAGACAGCTCACACCTGCAAGCTACTGCTGGCCACCAACATAACCTCTTGTTCCATGGCTACACTGTGTGCAGGGAGGAGCTAACCCCTAAGGATGCATTGTGCATCAGGCCTCAAGGACCCTGACTCCAGGGTCTTCAGTCCACCTGGCCAGAGATGGCTCAGCAGGGAAGGGTGCCGGGGGGACAGAGCAGTCCCGCACTGGTTGGGAGCAGGACGTGGGAAGGAGGAGGGGCATGTGAAGAGGGTGCTGGGTGCCCCTGCACCAGGGGCTGCTGTGGAGCCTGCAGGGTTGGGGCATGGACAGGCTGCGAATAGCTTTGTCTAACCACTAGCCTTGTCTACCCACTGACGTCAGCTGCCACTGGCTGCCCACCGCTCACCAGCCGCTCGCCCACCTGTGGTGAGAACGGATTCAGCCAATAGTAGAACCCACCTGTACCGCTCGGGAGGGGGGAGAGAGAAAGTATGGGACCATTTGCCCATTTTTAAGAAAAAGCAGGGACACCTGCAGCGGGCTTAAATGCAGAACTGTCCCTTTAAAATCAGGACATCTAGGCACCCTGCCTCAAAACTATGCTAACACCCTCTCATCGCCCAGCAGCCTGGATACCAGCTAGCCCCCAGGAACAATGATCCTGGCATGAGTTGCACTGTTGCTATATGCTAAGGCAGGGTTCTCAAAATCTTCCATAGGAAGGAGCATCTCTTAATAGCGAGATTGTCCTGCGGTCACCTCTCCTCCCAGTCCCGATTCTGCAGAATCTCTCCTCTCCCTTCGTGGTCGAAGCATCAATCAGAGCAACTCCTAGGGCTGCTTAAATGAAGAAGTGTTGGGAAAAGCATTTTCAGCTGCCTGTCAGTGAAAGTCAGCAGCTGGGCACAAGGACGAGATCCAAGACTAGGCACCAGCGAGCTTCCTGTGGATCAGAGATGACACAAACAGGGAACTAAGGAATGTTTTGAACACCGAAGCAGGAGGTTGTGAGGCAGGAAGATTTCATACATACTGGAATGAATCCCAACTAGGGATGTGAAGGGTTAACAGTGGGGGCTGGAACAGCTTCCTGCCCACTGCAGGCAGGGGGTTGTTCTAGCCTTTGGTGGGGGCCTGCCAGAGACAAGAGCTGCTCCAGCACCACCCCTGCTTGCGGGGGACTCAGGTGCTCTGACCAGGACACCTGCGGCCCTCCGACATCTCCTAGCTGATGCAGCCTCTGCCATGGGTGGTGAGGGACCAGGGCGGGGGGACGTATGGGGGGGGGGGGGGGATTTCAGCCCAGTGGCAGGCAGGGGGGATGCTCTCCCCCTTTAATCGGTTAACCAGTTAAACAATATGTTTAACCAGTTAGCCAGTTAAACAGGATTTTACATCCCTAATCCAAACTGGGTGCCTCTGGCACCTGCATAGTCTTTTAAGCATCATCCATTATGTAGTGCTCTGCATTAAAATTGAGAAGGGCTCCAAGATCAACTGATGAAAACCACTATGTAAGAGCTAGGCATTATTAGTGATTGTATTTCTTTCTGGCACTCACAAGCCAGTTAAGATCCCTTGATCCTACCAGACCTCTCAGCTCCTGGGAATGGATTGAAATTACCAACTAATTCTAATGGTTGAGAAATTTGTACATTTAGAGAAGAAATCAATATGGAAGAGAAAGCAGCATGCTTTTTCTATGGCTGGGCCAAAAATGAAACTACTCAACTACCCCAGTCTCTGTTCTGCATTTTGCAGTGCAGAAAAGGAATAAATAGGTTTAATGGGACCCCAGACTTAAATCACTCCTGGGTTTGCAAGATCAAGTCCCTGTTTTATCCATTTGTAGCTGTAAGAAACATGAGCAAAAACAAAGAATGAGAAACCATAAATCTAAACGCTTCAAAACTTTGCTTTGTTTCAATTAAAATGAGATCCACATGATGTCTGAACAGCCATTCTGGTTATATGTAGTATATAAAATGTTAAAGAACGGAGCAAATAATCTCACAGCAATTGTTTACCTGTTGAATTTATCCTCTTTCTCTTTTTGGGAAATGTTAGGTCACAGAAGGTTAACATTACAATCCCTATTTCATCTTATTAACGCCAAGATTTTTTAAAACTTTCTCTGTTCCTTGCAAATTGTTTGGTGGGCTGTTTAGTACATTAAACCTCCATGCATGGTAGAGAGGAGAGGAGGAGGAGGAAGTGGCATTTCTCAGCCTCCCCAACTGGACAGACCCTGAGGCTTTTCCCCACCACTCTCATGGTGCTGGGGGACTGTGTCTGGGAGCAGCGGGAAGCATGGAGCCATGTGTGCACGGTGTCAGGTAAGCACCTCGCTCCCAACCCCTCACGCCCAGACTCCACAGCACCCTCCCTGGCCCAGTAAAATCTTTAATCTGACATGCCTTGTTTCTCAGGGTTGCCAGTAAAAAGAGATTCAAATATATGTGATACATCAAATATAAGATGAGTCAGTTAGCCATGACTAGTCACAAAAGTCACATGGATATTCTCCCTGCTCTGATTGGATGACTGCAATTCTTATGATCAGAAGCAGGATTTGAAGCATCCATAGCATCTCTGATGGAATGGAAGCTATTAGGAGAGAAGAGATCAAAACCAGAACATTTCATAAAAAAGTTATTCTTTTATTTTTATCTTTTTTCCTACAAAATTTGAAATTTAATACATTTTTTCATTCAAAACTTCAAAATTTGAATTCTTGCCCGCATTCTATACTGCTTAAAACTGGAATTTTTTGTGGAAATTTGATCAACATTTCTTCCTTTTTCCAATCACAATTCAAAATGTTGCTTCAAATTTTGGTCAAAACACTTGAAATGCAGAAAATTTCAAACAGCTCTAACAAGCGGTCTTGGAAAAAATGATTTAAGGTTTTCTGAAATCCCTGAGCCACATGGGCCCTTTTCCACAGGCATCATTCCACAGGCATCATAAAATTAGACTGCTGTACATTTTATCATCCACTGAGTGCAGTGGTTAAGTTTAGTCTCCTTTTGTCACATTCATACAGATTCATGAATGTCTGCTCACATACTGTACTTCTTTATCTTATTGAATTGATTCTGTGTCAGGATACTGGCATCAACCATGTTAAATAATACACCTCGTCATAAAATATGCCATGATCGTTGTTATTTACTAGGTTAATTTGTTGATCTCATCACTGCCAAAAATGCAAAGTAATTACATGCACGTGCACAGAATTAGTTATGAAAGGGGTGGTCAGATTGTTTTGTCTCGTTAATTGCTTCTGTGCCCAGGCTTCTGTAAGAGGGTTTGTCTAACTTATCACCCTGCTGCATCAAGTGGTGCCCTGTCCCATATTATTAAGAATACCACTTACACGGCAAATCCCTGAGTCTCCACGCTGAATACTTGTGTTCGATGGGCAAAATTGCAAAAGGTGAGAGCACCGGGAGGAAAGCTCAGTTTTTAAATTCAAGCAAATACATGGAGGCAGTGTTTTGCTGTGTCTAAGAACTCTGCTAAATATGCTGTGTTTGGAGATATGCTAGTACATGAATATGTAGCACGTTGCACATACATGTTCCATCATTATATTACGTGGAGCATGTTAACAGGGGCCCTATCACAAACACTGGATTATCAGAGCAGATGAGAAGAAACCCCCCAGCTCCTCCAAAAATACCAGCAGATCTTTCCCATCACCACCTTTTCTACAGTCCATGTTAATAGCTTTACTGTTCACTTGCTGTAACTTTGATGATCCATATGCAGTGTATAAGGCAATAAAACTCCACCACAAGGATGCTTCAGAGCAAACAGTGTCACAGATTACCAGCAAAACAAGCTCTACTTTTCTCACTCCAGGAGACCAGCCTGGCAAGTTATCTGCCTGGCTTTGAGACAACGGAGCAAATCCAATCCCTGTTGTCGTGCCCATAGACGGCAGCAGAGTTACAGCAGGGCAGGATTTGGCCCAGGCTGTTTTCAGGAGGCTGACTGGAAGGATTTGAAAGTAATCCCGAGAGTCTTACCTGGGTCTGCTCTGAAAGGCACTCATTCATTCAGCAGAGGGAGGTCTGGGCAAAGCTGCAGCTGCGAACTCCTCACGGCAGCATCTCCCGGTCAAATCCCACCCTGCAAAGGGGGAGAGGACCCCATCCAGAGGCGATGTGGTGTGGCAATGAGGGGGGTCCTTCCCTGCAGCCCGACACTGGAACCTGAGCTTTGACACTCCCTCTGCCAGCTGGTGAACGGAAACAAGCGGTTCCGCGCTCCTGCTCGCACACACTAACACAGACCACCACTCACTGCCAAGAACATACTCTGCCTGCACAAGAGCAGTTTGTTTCGTTAACCCTCCGCTGGCTGACAGGCAGGCGCTCCTCTCTCTGGCGGAGATCTTCAGTCCCTTGTGCTTCCCGGTGCATCCTCGCAGCTCAGCTGGCTGGAAAGCTCCTCTCCCAGCTGGTGGAGGGTTTGAAATGTAACCTGAGAAAATAAAGAGAATTTGAAGAAATGAGACAGACACTGGGGGGGCTTTTAACAGCTCCGCTGTGCAAACTTACAGCCAACGCGGACAGCATTAGAATGGGAGGCTGTGATTTGAACGGGGACGTTTAACACAGCTGAATCATTTGTATCTAGCACTCTGGGGTGTGGGAAGGAGAAGGTGGTTGGAGCCAGTTATGGAGCCGTTTCGGTGTTTACCACATTTGCTTCATTTAACAAATGGGTTTGGGAAAGGTTGGGGAGTTTTCTTATTTGCTGCCAAAATATACTGACTGGGGGGGGGGGGGAGCAGGTTTATTGCTTGCAAGTAATGGAAAGGCTGATGGTAAGATGACAGGTGCATGAACAGGGTGCTTGTATGGGGATAGAGCAGATTAATGGGAATTCTGTTATTTCTAGCATCAAACCATCTCCTTACCCACAAATTGCGCACACTTATCTGCCAAAAAAGCTCGTATTCCTGGTATCCTATCCTCCGTCTCCAATCACTCTACCTGTCTGTTTACCTTCCTGCTGCACCGTGCCTTCATTTATAGGCTGTGGACTGTGGTGGAATCTCCATCCCTAAAGGTTTTTAAGTCTTGGTTTGACAAAGCCCTGGCTGGGTTGGTTTAATTGGGGTTGGTCCTGCCTTGGGCAGGAGATGGGACTTGATGACCTCCTATGATTCTGTGATTTTCAAAAGCTTCCTGGGAGAAAATCCCATAAATGTTAAGTTGGCTGCCTTTGGAACTCTCAGCTCAGACCTTTCTCATGGGTCTGTACAGCGCCAGGCACAAGAGGGCTCCATTCTGGTTGGGGTCATTAAGTGGCTCTGCAACACTGAAAAGTGGTTTGGAGGGGGTTTGCTAAGGATCGTGAGGTTTTTAGAGGTTTGATGCTGCTACTTGTTCCAAACAGATGTGACAACAGATGTTTTTCATTGATAACCCATTGAGACGCTGCCCCACAATCTAGCCCCCAACCCGTTCATGTCTCAATGGCTGAGTCCAATGTGGAGAGAGGAACCAGTTTCACACGCTTGTCCCCGGCACTGAGAAATCTCGCCCAGGCCGGCTTCCTAAGGGGAAAAGGACGACACATCTGACATCAGTGTGGGGGTTTTAATAAACGCTCTGGAAAAGCAGCTGCGCAAGAACCACATCTACAACTGAGCACTCTCTCTGCTCTGCGGCTGAGAAACAGGAACCAATTGTTTCCCATTCCTGTCTCCTGCAGGTGAAGGTCTTTGCACACTTCCCATTTGCAGCTCATTAGTTTCAACCACTTTTTTCACATTTCTTGGCACATACAGATCTTGAAATGTTCAATAATTTCACACCAGAGAGGGAATCAGCATCCCAGACTGACATTTTCGCTACATTTTGCTAGGAGATATGCCCTCTCTAAAATTCAAAATATTTAACTTTCTAAGAATAAAGACTGGGTCTGGGCATGAAGGCTTAAGACAGACAATCCAGTGGTCAGGGCACTAATCTAGTGCTTGGGAGAAGTGAGGTTCAAGTCACTTCTCTGACCCACACTGCTTGAGTGACTTTGGGCAAAGCATTTAGGAATCCGAGACAAAGATGGGTTCTGTATTAAATGGGGATAACAGTGCCTCTCTACTTCGCAGCAGTGCTGTGAAGATGAAGCTATTGCAGATGCTAAGGTGCTCAGATTCTACAGCAGTGAGAGCCAGAGAAACACCTAGGATGGATAGCAAGATACATAAGGCTTACTTGCAGGAAAATATGTCCCCACTTGTGCTAGCAAATCCCTTTCTATTATGTTAGAGCTGGCCTGCCCATAAGCTGGCCTTCAAACAATACTGTAAAAGACATCATAAGGCAAGCAACAATTCCCATGTGATGTTTAAGTGGAGTTCTGACAGTCCTAAGCAATTAGGAACAGCAGATAAAATAGTCTAAAATACCCTATTCTTCTGTCTCTAACTGTCTCTAGCATCTCCACTATTGCTAACGCCAACCTACACGTGTTTTCTCTAACTTCCAGAATCATCTTTGCATTGAACATCAGCGCTTCCTTATTTTCTTCTCCGGTTCTTTGTCATCAGAAAGTGACATGTCCGGCAGAAAATAGACTTTTTACTTCTTCTATATTCTATACCTGGGGTGGGATATACATGACATTGCCCCCGTTGGCAAATGGCGGATTTGATACACCCAGTGGGTTACAGCTATAAATAGAAAATCGATCAAAATTCATACAGTGTACGTAGATTCCCCAAACTGGCACACCCCTTCTATCAGATCTACTCATGTCAGCCCCCTTCATCCTTAGAGCAAGGAGGCATGTTTCCAGGACACCCCACTTCTATTTGCCACTGAGTCACTGTGAAATCCAGCCTCAGCCAAGTATCAACCTCTCTCAGTCTGTGAAATGTGCCTGTGATTTACCTAACTCCAAGAGCTATTCCAAAGTTTCATTCATTAATGAATATTTGTGAGACTCACTGAGATCAGTGAAGGACGCCTATGGAGAGGACAAAGTTACATCAGTTACACTGCTCATCCTGTGTTGACTAGCAGTCGTTCTTTGCCAGCCCAAGAAACAAGACTGAGATCGCTGTGCCATTACTGCTCTTCTTCAACCCCCCAAAACACTTTGCTGCTACACACTGTGATTCCCTGGATTTTCCCAGATCAATGTCCACTACCTGAGTGAGATATAAAAGGAATAAACTCTGTCAGGGATTTCAGAGTTCCCCACAAATCAGTATCTGATTATTCCGTGTCTACTGAGAAAGTGCTGACTCTCCACATGGGGTAAAAATAAAATCTAACCAAAATTGAATTCACTATTTTCCCCCTCAACAGTGGAGGCCCCAGCAATCAGAGCGCACTTCTGCACCTTCCGTCTACCCACAGGGAAGAGGAACGCTTCATTAGAGTCTTCTTTCCTTTCCACGTACAGGGATACAGTTGGCATAAAGCCGTGCCCTTGCATTTTGGCTAGAAGATCTGGTGATTTAAGTCTGCCTCTGAAATAAAAAGCTGCGCACATTACCTCAGGAACATTTTCTTTCAGAACCAAAGTGAGTGTACCACAAATCGACTGTGGTCAGAGGAACATTACTTCAGATGTGTGGCTGACATCAGATACAATATCAATGTATCCCACTTTTCTGACACTCTTTCTACCTGTTCTATACTGTGTGTCCTTGATACAAGCCTCCCCGCATTCAGCCATGCCCAGAGACTCCAGTCACCAGGTGATGGTAGTTCTTTATCTTGCTAGAAAAGGGAACTGGGTGCATTTCACCTTGGAAAGGGCAGGAGGGTCTCTTCTTCCTCATCCACAGTCCTTCTAGTCCAGTGGTCCAAAATGTGGTGCCCGCGGGTGCCATGGCCCCACCAGGCCATTTCTGTGCACCCGCCGAGTGATCGGGGCTGGCCCTGCCCCCTGGCGTGTGGGCGGAGCTGGCCCCTGGGTGCACGGCGCAAGGGCTGTGCCGGTCCCGGACATGCAGCATATGGGCTGTGCCGGCCCCTGGGCACGCAGCACAGGAGCGGCACCAGCCCCAGCCCCAGGTGCGCAGCGTATGGGTGTCCCTGCCCCTGGGCATGCGGCACAGGAGCGGCCCCGGCCCTGGGCATGCAGCGCATGGGCTGTTCCGGCCCCGGGTGCGTGGCATATGGGCGTCCCTGCCCCAGGAACGCAGCACAGGATTGGCACCGGCCCTGGGCATGTGGCGTATGGGCAGCCCCACCCCTGGGCGTGCAGCACAGGAGCAGCGCCGGCCCTGGCAGTGCGGCGCATGAGTGGCGCCAGCACCGGGCATGCGGCGTATGGGTGCAGCCCCGCCCCAGGGTGCCCAGCGTGTGAGTGGCCCCGCCCCTAGGTGCCCGGCACCCCCAAAAGGTTGGGGACCACTGTTCTAGTCAATATATTCTGAAATATAAAAGTTTATTATTTCTATTTTCATTGTCCGTTCTGTTAGAAGAATACACATTTTTTGGCAATGCTATGGGGCCTCTTAAGCTTGACATAGCTTAGGACCTCAACACATCTTAATCTGGCCCTGTCAACGGGATTGCAGCAGAGGTACCATTTTTTCAAAGTTTCTAAAATGGTGTTACAAAGAGGAAGGAGAAAAATTGTTCTCCTTGGTCTCCTAGGCTAGGACAAGAAGCAATGGGCTTAAATTGCAGCAAGGGAGGTTTAGGTTAGACATTAGGAAAAACTTCCCAACTGTCAGGGTGGTTAAACACTGGAATAAATTGCCTGGGGAGGTTGTGGAATCTCCATCACTGGAGAGATTTAAAAGCAGTCAGACAGACATCTATCGTGGATGATCTAGACAGGTACTGGGTCCTGCCATGAGGGCAGGGGACTGGACTTGATGACCTCTCGAGGTCCCTTCCAGTTCTAGTGTTCTTATGACTATCAAGGGAGAGAAATAGTTGATAGAGGTCAGCTAGAGAGGAAGGTAATGCAGCATGTGAAAGATAGCTGCCTAATTATTGCCTCTAAAAAAATTGTCCACTAGGAATGTGCAACTCATTTTGCCAGCAGATATTCTATTTCTGACTCAAGAACTGTAGCTGGAGAGGTTCCAATTGGTAACATAACACTATTTCCCAGGCAGGCAAAAAGCCAGCTATCGCCAGCAAGTACATTCTAACAGTTATATTTAGCAGTTCTACAGAGCGCTATGTTTGCAAATCACTATGACAGATCTCAAAAAACCACAGAGGAAGATGAATATCATCGCCATTTTACAGATGGGGCAAAGAAAGGCACAGAGAGACTACTGACTTGCCCAAGGCCGTAGACTCAGCCAGTGGCACAGCTGGAATTAGAATTCAAGGCTTCCTGTCTTCTAGCCCTTTGTTCATTTTATGCTGGATGCTCAGCTCTCTGCAGTCAACCTATGATTTTGCTTCATTTCACACACAATCAGCTAAGACTGCATGTCCATGTCTGTCCCAAACTGAAGCGGAGAAGCAGGTGGGTGCTACATGCTGTACAATGACATTGCAATCATTCACAACCACAACTGGCTTTTTTGCAGGCAGGAATCCTTCTGTGGCTCATGTTTTACAATCCCAAATGCCAAAATTCAGTGGGCGGGATAGAGCGGAGGGGGTCCCTATTCATTTATAAGAAGGCCAGAAAATCATGAAGGCAGCTGCAGTTTGGCTTGTTAATTCTGACAGGAAATGCAGCAAGGCATTCCCCTTCCCCCATCCCCCAAATAATCTGGAGAGAAATCCAACCAATAGGGAAAGAAAAAATTGGTTATTTTATAGCCAACAACAAACCCACATGGAAACTTCGCAACTTCTATATTCCAGCTACCTCATTCAACACCAAGACAACACAAGGCCATCTAGTCATGTCAAGTCATCTGGTCCACCTCTTTTGTTCCCTAAGTGCACTTGCTCATGTCTGAATATTGGTAACATCGTAACAGAATGTTCAGAAATCTTCTCAATCCATCACTCACTTCGAGCCCTCGACAACTGACTTTCCATTCATCTGCCACACACCAGCCAGCCCTCTCCTCACTTTTTGTCCCCTTAGAATGACCCTTCACATCATTCCTGCCACAGAACTTTCACAAGGCTTTTTCCCTCTTTATGCCCAGTGGGACCAAAGTACATAAGTTTGAGTCTACCAATTTCCAACAGCTGAGTCTGCTTCTCTCCAATAATATTCCTAACATGGTCATTTGTCTTCCTCCTCTATCAAGCAGAGGATACGCAAAAGTCTTTGCCAGTATCACATTTCAGGTGCTTGAATTTTCTTGTCAGCAGCACTATAAACAAAACAATTTTTTTCTAAACCAGTCACATCATTGTACCCTTCAAGATGCCACTTTTTTCCAACCTTTCTAAGATAAGCCATAGCTGAACAAGCCATCCCTACCTAGCCTTTATTCTGATTTCTTTTGAACAGCTTCTTTGTTTGGATGTATATAATCCCAGATAATTGAAATTAATCTACTGACAATACTGCTTGTCCACATTCAGGAATAATTGTTTATTCTCACATCAAATTCTTCAATAGTGATAGAAATGTAGCCGTGTTAGTCTGGTCTAGCTGAAACAAAAAACAGGACTATGTAGCACTTTAAAGATTAACAAGATGGTTTATTAGGTGATGAGCTTTTTTATAGATCAGAATTTTTTTGCATTAGAACAGTGGCTGTAGCAAAAAGTGTTGTGCCAATATCTTCCAAAGATGGCTGTGTCAAATGGTATCAAATGCTTGTGAGCATTCAGTGAAGCACCTAATTGACTATACCCTGCATTTTTCAGTTCTGATGGCAGATATTCACTTTCTGATCATGGGTATCTCAGCCCTCTCTGAAGCTAGCTTGTTGTGGTGGTAGTTCTGTGTTATCTTTTGTTTCATGCCATCTTGGATTACTTGGAGCAGAACTTTGCTCCCATGCAATATCAGGGTGATGGCATGATAGTTACTACATTCTATTAGGTCTTTTTGCTTTGATAGGGCAGAAAAATACTCATCATGCTATCTTCCAACCAATTTCTAATCTTCTAATCATCCATACATCATTACAAATTTTCTACAACAGACAAGTACCATGTCCATTAATTGCTTTTAACAATTCTGCAGACACATTCTCTACCCCTGGGCTGCGTCTAGACAGGCATGATTTTCCGCAAATGCTTTTAACGGAAAAGTTTTTCCGTTAAAAGCATTTGCAGAAAAGAGCGTCTAGATTGGCACGGATGCTTTTGCGCAAAAGCACTATTTGCGGAAAAGTGTCCGTGCCAATCTAGACGCGGTTTTGCACAAGAAAGCCCCGATCGCCATTTTCGCCATCGGGGCTTTTTTGCGCAAAACAGTTTTTACCTGTCTACACTGCCCCTCTTGCGCAAAAGCATTTTATGCAAGAGGGCTTTTTCCCGAGCGGGAGCATCATAATATTTCCACAAGAACACTGACAATCTTACATTAGATCGTCAGTGCTCTTGCGCAAATTCAATTGGCCAGTGTAGACAGCTGGCAAGTTTTTCCGCAAAAGTAGTTACTTTTGCGGAAAAACTTGCCAGTCTAGATGTAGCCCTGGTGTTTCCTCGTGCTTCATTTTCTTAATAGCATCTGCCACTTCTTCTCGCAGGATGGACGGACCCAACTCCATGCTCTCTTTGCTGTCCCAATGAGCATAAGTACCAAAGGGGGCAGGGCCACTGCTTCCCCACTTTTTAAAACCTAACTGCCAAGGACAGCTGTGGAGCCCCGCAAAGCGGGCTGGCATGTGTGTCCAGCTCTCTTCCTCAATAGTCAACCCAAACCTTCCTTTGCTCCATTTTCCCTCCTTACTTAGGTTTCCTCCAGTGGGCCATTCTAGCCAAAGGGATAAATGGATTGAAAACACAGCTCTCTGGCAAATGAGAAAGGATTTAGAAAGATGCTCTGGTCCACAAGTGATTGTGTCAGATTGTGGTCTTTCCCTTGGACAACTGTTCCTTTTCCCACCTGCATTCTTTTTCCTATGCTTGAAACTAAAAGCAGACAGTTCGCAGCAGAGGGATGTCTCTAGTTAACTGAGCCTCTTCTCTAATTGCAAATTGTTGGGAAACTGCTTTGATGAATTCCTTCAATATTCATAACTACTCAGAGATTTCTCATGAATAATTCATGGACAAATTCATATGCAAGCAGTGCTCTGGAAGGATTCCATACTTGACATTCAAAATTAAAGCTGGGATAGTCAGTTTTAATTGGCCACGTAAACCACATGGCATTGTTTCTGTTCCCTGATTGGCTCTTCTTGGTGACAATTACTTAATCACAACAAACAGTCACAAAAGAGTTTTTGTCAATGAGCTACAGCATCCCACTGTTGATTCCCTACTTTCTTCAATGTCAACTTGTAACAGGAATGAGTCAAAAAGATAATGAACAACTGAGTACCAGAAACACACGTCAACTTCAATAAGCTATAGCCCAAGAAGCAAAACAGGAGAAAACCTGGAACTCAGCTGTGGAAAGAGAGAGTAATTCATTTGTGAAAATTTCCATTATGCAAAGAAAACATGAAAAAAAAATCCCTCTTTAGGTCTCTCCCCACTCCCCATTTGGTTGTTTCACTCCACTTTTCACAAGCAGTGTGCTATAGCTCTGTGACCCTTTTGAGCTTCTTTTGGCCCGACTGAGTTTCTTACATGAGACTAAAGTAGGACTGTCAATTACTCTCTTAATTCTTTTGAGCTAATCATGTGAATTAATCGTGCTGTTAAATAATAGAATGACAGTTGAAATGGACACAATATTTCTGAACTTTTTCTACATTTTCAAATATTTTTATTTCAGTTGCATCACTGAATACAAAGGGTACAGTGCTCACCTCATATTATTATTACAAATATTTGCACTGTAAAATGATAAGCAAAAGATATAGTATTTTTCAATTAATCTCATACGTGTTTAGTGTAATTTCATTATCATTATCATGCACCTTCACTTGTAAAAATGAAGTAATTTTTTTGTTACATCACTGCATTAAAAAAAACACTATGTAAAACTTTAAGGCCTACAAGTCCACTTAGTCACATTTCTTTGTTCAACCAACCATTAAGACAAACCAGTTTGATTACATCTACAGGAGATATTGCTGCCCGCTTTTTATTTACAATGTCACCTGAAAGTGAGAACTGCTGTTCACGTGGCACTTTTGTAGCTGGCATTGCAAGGTATTTACATGCCAAATACGCTAAACATTAATATGCCCCTTCATGCTTCAGACACTGTTCCAGAGGACATGCTTCCTTGCTGATGACGCTTGTTAAAAAAAATGATTAAATTTGTGACTGAATTCCTGGAAAGAGAACTGTATGTCTCCTGCTCTGTTTTACCTGCATTCTTCCATATACTCGTGTTATAGCCATCTCTGAGGATGACTAGGTGTATGTTGTTCATTTTAAGAACACTCACTGCAGATTTGACAAAACGCAAAGAAGGTAGAAATCTGCAGTTTCTAAAGATAGCTACAACATTCAACTCAAGTTTAAGAATTCAAACTGCCTTCCAAAATCTGAGAGGGACAAGGCGTGACACATGCTTTCAGCAGTTTTAAAAGAGCAACACTCCTGTCCAAAAAATACAGAACCCGAACCACCAAAAAGGAAAAATCAGCCTTTTCCTGGTGGCCTCTGACTCAGAGGATGAAAATGAAGATACGTTGGTCCTCATTGCTTTGGACCATTATTGAGCAGAACCTCTCATCAGTAGGGACGCATGTCCTCTAGAATGGTGCTTGAAATATAAAGCGTCATTTGAATCTTTAGCACATCTGGCACATAAATGTCTTCCAACATTGGCTACGTTCTCTCTTGCAAATGTAAACAAACTTATTTGTCTGAACAATCGACTGAACAAGAAGTCGGACGAAATGGATTGGAAGCTCTAAAGTTTCAATGGTTTTATTTTTGAATACCATTATTTTTTACATAATTCTACATTTGTAAGTTCAGCTTTCATGATAAAGCTCTAAGGCAGTGGTGGGCAATAATTTTGAAGTGGCCTGGTATCTACCAATCTGGAGCAGGTCACACGGCCCCGTGACCTATCCCTGTTCATGATATTGGTTGGTTTGCAGGTCCCAGCCACATTCCTCAGGTGTGTATTGGCCTCTCTGAGAGCCTTCTCCCTGGAGCCTGGCTAATTAGCATAGTCACGGACTGAACATTCCTGGCCCATTGCTCTATCTCAGACAGAGACTCTTCCAGCATCAGCACAGAGTCCATATGTATAACTCCACATACAGATATCACAGAAGTACATGAATAACACACATAAAATCGTAAAACATAAGCGTTCATTTGATACCTCACATGGCCCCCTTTGTACAGACTTTGGGGCAACCACCCCCCCTTGGGTGCAGCAGTGACCTGTCTGATCCCCTTAAAATCCAGTAACGTGACAGCTCATTGGTCCCTAAGCCCTGATTGGGGTGGCAGAGGAGAGCATGAGAAGTCTCCTCCCACCATCAGGAGCACAGAACATAGAGGGAACCGCCAGCTGTTCAGAACAGCTGGTGGTTCTCTCTGGGGGAGGGGCAGCAGGGGCAAAGACTTCACGCACTCCCCCACCCCCAGACCAGTCAGGGTCTGTGTGTTGCATTTAAAAGTGCTGCACGGGATCTTTTCAGAGGGAAAAGGCAAAATGCCACATTTATTGGTAATATACAGGCAGTCCCCGGGTTACATGGATCCGACTTACATCGGATCCCTACTTACAAACGGGGTGAGGCAACCCCGCACTAGCTGCTTCCCCCCAGCAGACCAGGGAGACGCGAAGCTAGCACCCCCCCAGCAGACCAGGGAGACGCGGAGCTAGCGCCCCCCCCCCCCCCCCGCAGCAGACCAGGGAGAGGCGAAGCTAGCGCCCACCCCAGCAGACCAGGGAGACGCGAAGCTAGCGCCCACCCCAGCAGACCAGGGAGACGCGAAGCTAGCGCCCCCCCCCCCCAGCAGACCAGGGAGACGCGGAGCGGCTTTTCTCAGCAGACACCTCAGCTTGAGAATAAAGGACTGAGGGAAGTGAGGTGTGGGAGAATAAAACTGAGCTCTGGAGAAATGTTTGGCTAGAGTTTCCCCTACAATATGTACCAGTTCCGACTTACATACAAATTCAACTTAAGAACAAACCTACAGTCCCTATCTTGTACGTAACCCGGGGGCTGCCTGTACACATATAGCGATCAACACTTATCATGTGCATATGATATATCACACAAACTCAGCCCGTCTTCTTGTTGTTACCAATAGTTGCTCCCCCTAACTGCACTGGCCAGGCGAGTTAGGTGAAGGAGGGGGTGGAGCCTGGCTTCTGCCGATTCGGATTGGTACTCCCTAGATTTATAGTGTCTTCCCTCTCCTGCAGATCGCCACCAGTTAGTCATCACATGAGAGAGTCATCATATGCATCTGCAGTTAAACAGCTGTGCGTGGGTGGTATAGCTCCGTGGTTTGAGCATTGGCCTGCTAAACCCAGGTTTGTGAATTCAATCCTTGAGGGGGTCATTTGGGGATGTGGGGCAAATCTGTCAGGGATGGCACTTGGTCCTGCTGTGAGGGTGGGGCCTGGACTTGATGCTCTCTCAAGGTTGCTTCCAGCTCTAGGAGATAGGTATATCTCCATATATTAATTATGTTAACCATCTTTGGGGTGGTGTCTCAATGCTGCCTCATTCTCTTTCCAAGAGGATGCTTCCAAAAGCAGGCACTTGCTGCTGATTCCCAAGGCCTCCATATGTCCAATCTTCTTTCAAAATGAGCCCCTTTCACAGGTCCGTATTGTTCTTCTTGTTCTTGGATCTGGCTTCCATCCCCTCTCCAACCTTTGCAAGTGCCCAGAGGTGCTTGTGTCTCATGCCTTATCCATTCACACCTCATTCACTCAACAGGACAATCAGTTAAGCAAAAGGGGGGAAAAAGTCTACGAGATACAAGGTTTCTATGTAAAAAGACTTAATACAAGTTTCTGTGTTCTATATGAAAGTATACAAAGTTTCTATGTAAAAGGACTTAATACAACAAAGCTAAAGACTTATTACAATGCTAAAAGGACTTAATACAAAGTTAAAATAAAAATTTCAATGAGAAAATGATTAATACAGAGATTAATGAGATATATCTACATGTGGGAGGGGAAGCACGCAAGTGTCTTGGTTGCCATAAGGTGAACTCCAACTTGCCTTCAATTCTGCCACTGATTCCAGATGCAACCTTGCAAGGAACAGCGAGCCGGGAAGAATCATTGGTCCACCCTGACATAGGATGTACACCAGAGACTTTTAAGATTGCAGGTTGTAACATCTCTGCTGAGAGCCTGCATTGAGAACTTGGTGATTTGATGCATGTCATGTATTTTCTTTAACAACCTTACTCTCCACCTTTTCTTTCTTTTATTCATAAACCTTTAGATTTTAGATTCTAAAGGATTGGCCCAGCGTGCTCTTGTGGGTAAGATCCAAAGTGTAAATTGACCAGGGATTTGTGGTTGGTACCTTGGGACCGGAAAGACCCGTTCAAGGTAGGACAGATTGAGTTCTATAGCCCCTCACCTGTGTGGTAGGCCCGGGGCTGATTGTGGCAGAGAGAGAGCTGGGATGTCAGAGGGGTTTTGCTCGGTATGACTGGTTTGTGACCTGTTTGGGAAGGTCTCCAGTCAGGGGCTGTAAGGAGCCCTGAGTTTGAGCAATTCGCCCTGAGAGGACGCCTTCAGCTGTGCCCAGACCCGGCCTGGTCCGTCACAGGAGCACATGGTGCTTAGAAGTGCCGCTTGCTCTCTGCAGGACTGGAGCAGGATGGGAGGAGACTTCGTGCACTCTCCCCTTCCCCCATCCCCCATTCCCAAGCCCTGATTGGCTTGGGTGTGGGGAGAATATGCAGAGTCTCTTGCTCCCCATCCTCGGGCATGCGGGACTTAGGGTCAACCATGAGGGTTATTCTGAAATAACTTAGTTCACGTCTACACATCAGGCACTTACTTTGAAATAATGTCAAAATACTGTCACGCTAGAGGACGTCTTACCCCAACTCCTGTAGCCCTCATTGAATGAGGAGTAAGGGACGTCAGAGGAAGAGTGCTCTGTTTCAAAATAAGTGCTGGGTAGAAACACCCAATTTCAATTTCAAAATAAACTACGCAATTGACATAACTCAGTTTGCGGAGTTTATTTCGAGTTAAGCCCTGCTGTGGGACACACCCTAAGGGAAGATTCCACTGGTACAGCCCCAGCTGCAGATGTGCCGTAGATCAAGAAGACCTCATCTGAAGAAATGGGTTGTGCCCATGAAAGCTTTTTGTGAGTCTCTAAGGTGCTGCAGAATTTTATTGTTTTTTTTTTTTAAGTTGTTTCATCTCTGTGAGATTGGCAATCTAGTATCTCCCATGAGCACTAAATTGTCTTTAATTTTTTTTCTTAAATTGATACTACTGCACAGACTTCAAAGGGAATCCACACTTTAATCCTATTTGACTCTCTTGATGGATTGTCACTTCCAGCTAAATTGAATCAGCTGCACTTTTCCCTTCTGCAGTTCACAGACAACCTCAATCATTAGCAGAGCATTAGGACTGAGGGATGAGGGAAACCATTTAACATACCAAAAAATTGCATTAGCTGCTGCCTTTTTAAGAAACAGGTTCAACATGTTTCCATCTCAGGGTCCATCTCAGGGTTTCCCTTTATTTTCTTCTCATATTGGCATTTAGAGACATCTGGAGCAACTAACACCTTGACATTTAGCTCTCAGCCCTGCCCAAAGGTTTAATTTTAAAACCTTGTTTAACACCATGCAGCTGAAGAAAAACACATCCCTATCTATCAAACAGGTTTGGATGTGCCCAACCTCCAGTCCACCCTTTGGGCTAGCCTCGGCCCTTTTTGATTATTGATACTTTCATGTACTTGTTAGTTCTAGTCATTCCCTTTTGGATCGTTTGCATTTCAAATTATTTTCGAAGGCTTTGAAAATCTCAGACTTCATGCCTGATGAAGTCATGGATTTTGTTTTTATCTACCAACAAACTCTGGAGTCTTCTACTGATCCATGAGGCTTACAGAGGTCATCTTGGACTCACGCTAAAAATAAAAAACTTAAATACTTCCCACCTCCCTATCCTAAAGGCCTTATAATACAAGACAGACAGTTAAAGGATGGGAGTGGAAACAGGCCAAGTGACTTGTACGAGATCATACAAAGAGTCAGTGATAGAGCCAGGAACTGAACTCTGGTCTCCTGACTCTCAATCAGGGGACCATGTGCACTGTACCATGCAAACTCACATCAAGTTATGCCAACCTATGTAACTGATTACCTTCCTCTTCCCCTCCCGCCCCCCAGATGTTTTGTCTCATTTAAATTATATCTGCCTAGCATATATGGTTCCCACCATCATAATACCAGATATACCGGTGTGACAGTGCCTCCTGAATGTTTGTACATACCCAAGAAAACAGGGCCCTGATTCTTACAATGCGTCATGAGAACTACTAGAATGCAGTTCACAATAAAGATTTTTAAAAAACCACACACACACATACACGCAAGTATATTGCATGTGTGGTAACACATTTTGATGCAGTCTGAGATCCAGCGCGATAATGTTTGAGATGATATCTGCTGCCCCTTATTGCGTTCTGCAATTGAGAGAAAGAATTTGGGCGATGCTCTAAAAGGCCTTGTTCTATGAGGTAGAAGGAAAGTGCCCTGCCTACCTCAGGGGTATGTGTTAGTGCTTCGAGGGTATTGGCATGAGACTTAGGAAAAAAATACAGGTAGGTGATTAGTCTGGTTGATGTAACAGGATGAATGGACCGTGGGATGAGTGCACAGAGACACCTTCTCTTTGAAGAAGGTCGTATATGGAGGATCTGCCATTTTGGCAGCCATCTCCCTACCCAGCGGGCTGATGTTAGAGCCACCAGGAATGCAGTTTTTAGACACAGGAGGAGTGAGCCTGTGGCCCTGGGTTCAAATGGCAATTCTGTAAGTGTTTAGCACCAAGTGTAAGTACCGTGATTGATGTGGAGTGATTATGTCAGGGAACAGCACTTGTAATCCTTTCAGGAACCGTTTCGTCATTGGATGTACAAAGATTGTAGTGTCGTCAATTTTTGTGTAGACTGTTGTGATAGCCACCAAGTGTACTTTGATGGAGATGATAGAGAGGTGCAACTGTTTAAGGTGCAATAAGCAATCCAATATCACCGGTAATGGGGCCGTCTCTGAAGAAATGTTGCAGGGGGTTGCCCAATGAACAAACCACAACCATTTGTCACTATATGTCTTTTGAGTAGAAGGAGCTCTGCTGTATAGGAGAAAGTTCTGTACTTGCGCTGAGCACTGCAGCTCTACCCGAGAGCCATCGAGGTACCAAGCTTTCAGGTGCAGTGTAAGGAACTGTGGGTGTGGCGTCTGGAACCACGGTTGGAATAGGATCCTTGGGTTGTGTGGAAGCATGATTGGGAGACAAAGCCATTCTGTTCAGGAAGGGGAACCGCGGCTGCTGAGGCCAGCATGGGGCTACGAATATGATCCTTGCCCTGTCCCTTCTTATCTTGAGGATAGTCCTGTTGAGGAGGGGAATTGGAGGGATGGAGTACAATTGGTGATGGTTCCACTTGAGAATGAAGGTATCTCTGAGGGAACCCTTACCAATGTCAGATCTGGAGCATACAGGGGACACTTTTTGTTTGACTTTGTGGCAAAAAAGTCAATCAGAGGGTATCCCAATTGCTTGAAGATTGTTGTGAGGTCCCCATGATCTATCTGCCACTCCTGTTCCTGAGGTAGGGTTCTGCTTAGTGTAGTGGTGGTGGTATTTAGGGCCCTGGGAAGGTGGTATATCACCCTTACGGTGAGAGCGTGGGTGAGACACCAGTTCTACAGGGCAATAGCCTCCGTGCATAAGGTATGGGCACGGGCACAACCTTGTCTGTTTATATAAAACATACGGGTGATGTTGTTGGTGTATTCTCCGACATGTTTTCCGGGTCTCTCTGGTAAGAAATGTTGGCAAACAAGCTATACGCCTCTGAGTTCGAGGACGTTGATGTGGACAGCCTGTCCTGTTGGTGTCCATCGGTCCTCAATCTTGGAATCCCTCATGTGTGCCCCCATTTGATGAGGGAAGCATCTGTGGTTATTATTACAGAAGGGTCTGGTGCTTGAAATGGGATACCTAGGAATAGATTCTTTGTTTTTGTATCCATAGTATTGCACTTTTTACTGTCAGAGGAACAGATAAGATTTTGGCAAGGGTGATGATTTGGCTTGGAGACTCTCCTGAGCCAGCCCTGGAGACAGTGCATAAAGTAACCTGCATTTGGCACTACTGGGTTGCATGATGCCCTGTGGCTGAGTAGCTAAAGGCAGTCATGCACTGTAACTTGTGGCATTAAGCGCAGCTTGAGAACTAAGTCACAAATTTTAAAGAACCCATCTTGCAGCAGGGAGGCTATGGCAGTTGTCAAACCGAGCTGTGCCCTGATTAAATGAATGGCTTGCGTAGCTGTGAGCACTGACTTTGTCTCATTTATTAACAGACCCAGGGAGTAGAACCATTCCCTGACCAGGTAAGTACTTTGATGAGAATTGTCCTCAGTTCCTGCCTTAATGAAGCAATCATTAAAATAAGGATAGATAATGATGTTTGGTTTCCTCGGGTGGGTGGTGACCACTGCAAACATCTTGGAAAAAGCTATCGCTGCTGTGGAGAGTCCAAAAGATAGGACGGTATTTTGGTAGTGTTGGGTATCTAGGGTGAAGCAGAGAACACCTCTGAGCAGGGTGAATCGTAACATGGTAACAATTTTTGCCTCTTTACAAATTTGTTGAGGGCTCTAAGATCCAAAATTGGGCGTCATCCTCCATTCTTTTTCTGCGTGAAGAAATACTGCGAGTAAAACCACTCCCTTGATATTTGTGTGGGACCACTTCTATAGCACCCAGCTTGAGGAGATGACTGACCTCCTGTCTTAAGATGGCCTCATGAGAGTGGTCCCTGAAAAGGGACAAGTTAGGGGAATGGGAGGGAGGGATAGAGAGAAAAGGAATGGTGTATACTGACAGGATTGTTTGTAGCACCCATGTATCAGATGTTATGCTCTGTCAGTAGTTATAAAAGGGCAGAGGGTGATGGATGAATGCCTTGTCATTTACTGCCAACTCTGGAGTGGATGAATTCATTTTCAGTCCCTCAACCAACACCTCAACATTTGCTTATTTTGTTGCTGTGGCAGATTGGTTGCGCTGTTCTGGTTCCATCTGCACTGTAGCCTGCCACAACCACCTTGTTTCTGAGGCTGGTGGTCATGTCTCTGCTGCTATGTGTATGCCGGTAAGGTCTTGGGTAAGCTTGGTATCTACGCTGCCTCCTCCTGGATGCAGGTGTGTGGATGCCAAGAGAGCAGAGCATCGTCCGTGAGTCCTTCATGGAGTGAAGGACCTGATTTGTTTTAGCTTCTCGCTCCCGAATGGTAGGTCCTCCCTCCATGGTTGACTGTATCTCACAGGGAAACTCCAAAGAGTTGAACCAGGAGGCCCGTCTTATAACAACTACAGTTGTTGTCGATCTAGAGGCTCTGTCCACAGCATTGAGAGCAGCTTGTAAAGCTGTTCATGATATTGCCTGTCCTTCTGCAATGACTGCCATGAATTGCTGTTTCTTCGTCTCAGGTATGTCCTCAATAAAGGGATTGATGAGCTTTGAATAACTGTTGAAATCATCCTTATTAAGGAGGGTGGCATAACTGGTGGCTCTGGTAAAGTGGATGATGTATAGACTTTCCTGCCAAACAAATCCAGTCTCTTGCTATCCTTATCAGCTGGAGTGGAGCAGGGCTGATTCCGCTTGTTCCTCTGCTGTGCCACCTCCACCAGAATCTGCCAGATAGCTTTGGCTGGGCCCCTAACGGCTGGATTTATAGGCAGAGGGATTTTTGCTGATGAGGTGGCCTGGATGATGTTGGTTAGCTCATGCTGTGTCTCCTGTACCTGCTCCATGGCAATATTAAGGTCAGCTGCGACCCTTTTAAAGAGATCCTAGAAGGATGTGAAGTGATCAGCTGAGGTAGGAAGTGGTCCCATAACTCTCTCATCAGGCACAGAGGATGCGTTTGTGCCTGGGGACATACCCGGGCCCAACTCATGAGACTGTGGATCCACAGTCTCCTGCTGTATCCTCTGCAGTGATGGGGACTGTGGAGGAGGAGGGGGCAGGCTGGGCTACCTCCTTTTTTGAGTATCTCTTTCTTTAGTTGTAAGCCCATGGGCTCCAATATTGCCACTGGATGGCATGGGTGGTGGCATCTGTGAGCGTGGCCTGAAGGATGCATGCCCACACCGATAGGGTGCCTGAAGCTGGGATGGGTCGAAGGCACGTGGACTGGATTCTAACACAGCAGGGCACAGCTCTTAATTTGGTCCACCAGCCAAAACAATGAAGCAACCCATTGGAGTTTTGCAATGAGAATAATGGGGAGGGGAGAGCTTTGTGGCATTTCTGATGTTCATTTCCCCCTCCCCATGTATGCACTCACTGAATTCAAAACAAAGAGGAACTTAAAGATGATAGATGATGACATTAAAAACAGATGGACAGGAGGAGACGACAGTCATAAATATCAGAAATCAAAGCTAACAAGGAAAATGTTGGCCTCCAGGCTTCTCTCACAGATAGGGTGTTTAATAATAAATGCAAGAGTAATATTAGATCTCCAGCTAGTGCCACAACCACAGAGGCAGCCATTTATATTATAGCTCTACGGGGTAAGAAAAGAAAGAGCTTGAGCTTGTTTTATTGTAATCATTTACCATGCTGCTGCTGTCTGCTACAGGAAGAGAATCTTCAGCCAAGACCAGAATTTGTCTAAGGTCATGTCCACAGTCTTCCCGGCTTCCTAGTGTTACGTGTTCCATGAACAAAGAACAAGCAGAATGACTCCATCAGAATGACTTTTACTGTGGACTCTGGCCTTATCTCCACTTTCTGAGAGACCGCGGAACACTGAACAATAATTTTTTTTTTTTATGTGGAACATCTATGAAATTAAAAAAAAATTGTCACACAAAAAAAGACAAAAACAAAGAAGTGACAAAAACAAAAAGGAAGTCGCAGCATACCTGCGAGTTGTTCACGGAATACCAGTGTTCCATGGAACATAGTTTAAGAAACACTGATTTAGAGGGGCTGAATTGACCATAGATTGTGTTTCCGTCAAATCTGGTTCTCCACCGGAAGTTGGATGGGACCTCCCGCAGTGGGGACTCTCCAGGAATTCGAACTAAAGTACTTCAATTCCAGCTATGTTATTCATGTAGCTCAAGTTGTGTATGTTAATTCAACATTGTCCCCTAGTGTAGACCTGGCCTAAAAACAACAAAGCAAATGAGGTCTCCACTACAGAGGGGAGAAGGAAAATACTGCTCCACTCTGAGTAAATACTTTTTAAATGGAATACAAAACGGCATCTTCCTTCATGTACCGAGTTTACATCTGTTATGAGATGTGAATAAAGACAGTTAGTAGGACCCTAGATCCAAAGATGCAGGCACCCTCATCTCTCGGTGACTTCAGCAGGAAGTGAGTGCGTTCAGCAATTCTGTCAGTTTTCGAATGAGGGCATTGGTTGGAAATGCACAGATTCCTATGAACATGGATGGCTTGCAAACATGGAAACTAAAATCAGAGCTTATCAAAAAACTAAATTTCTTGTTCCATTGGAAATTCCAAGATTTTGAAATTTTGTTTCAACTTGAATCAATATAGAGTCAAAATCTTGGAACTATTTGTGAACTACAATATTTTGTTTCATCTATATCGTTTTGACTTCAATGCAATAAAGTTGAAATTATAAAGTCAGACAAAATGTTTTGATAGTCTCCCATTGAAAACTTAGCCAAAATCAGTACATTTTTGGATTTCTTACAAAATGTTTTGAGAGAGTTCCATCTGAAAATTGTAATCAACTCTACTAAAAAGGTGCTTGTGCTAGGATCACCCAATTGGTGGCTTATGAGAACTCTCAGACAATTTTCATTACCCTCCAACAGCTGTTATTTACTGAAAATTCATGACCTATTGTTGGATGGGACTGGAGATCTTATCCAGGACAGAGTTTGGTGCTCAACCAGCTCTCTCTGAAAACTATGTCTACACTGCGGAGAAAAGCCAGAAAAAGATATGCAAATTGCAAACCACAATTTGCGTATTTTTTTCCAAAAGAGGCTTTTCCAAAATTTGGCCCGTCTACACAGGACCAAATTTCAGAAAAAACTTCTCTTTCAGAACGTCCCTTATTCCTCTCACCGAGAGGAATACAGGGATGCTGAAAGAACACAACTGCTTTTTTGGAAACTGTTCCAAAAACCCGAATACAAGTCCTTGGATGCAGGAGAGCTTTTCCACGATCCATCCGGTATCCCAGAAAAGCTCGGCAGTCTAGACATAGCCTCAGTGGATTTAGTCCTGTATTCAAGTTAGATCAATGCAAAGTTTAAGCTTTCCAATCCCACACAAACAGTTTGACTACGAAAATGCCTAGAGCATGGGTGGGGAACCTACACCCCACATGCCAGGTCTGAGCCCCAGCTTACTTGAATCCAGCCTGTGGCAAGGCTCAGGGCTTCCCCCCACATCAGGACGAGCCAGCGTGAGCACTTCAGCCCTGCTGCAAGTCTCTGAGCCTCAGCACTCCCTTGTTGGGCTGGAGCGCAAGCAGAACCCCAGCACCCCCAGTGGAGTGTGAGTGAAGTGAATGCCGCCTTCTTTGTGTGTCAGTGGTCCCTGACCTACCAAAGGTTCCCCACTTCTGGTATAGAGAAAAAGGAAGATAATGGCTATTGGAAGCAAAACAGTAAAGTTTATTTCTGCTTGCTTGGGGTCAGTGGGAAGTTGATTATAAAGTGGTTTTCTTTTCATGTTCCTCTTCCTAGGAACTTTGAACACAAGTGCATCACTGAATATCACTCCCTTTCCCAAGAGGGCTAGCAGCTCAGTTTCTCTTGAAAACAGAGCTAACAGGCTAATATAACTGCAGCTCATATATCCCATTCAGCTCTGCTCTTAGAAGTTTGACCAGAGCACAGATTAAAGTCACTGCCTACAGCTCTTCCCCTGATACTGCTGACTCACATGGATAAGTCTGTGGCCCCACATGTATGCCAACTGCTGCACTGAAGCCTCTGGTAAGAGACAGATGTGACACTAAATGGGAAGGGAGATCCCTGCCTCAAATTTAGCTGCCAAAACTCAAGGACTTCAAGATTCAAAGTTGGTTCTGGGAGCCCTGCCAGCTAAAAATGTGTATATATGTGTTTCACATGCAAAGAAAACCCGTTTAAGGACTGGAGTAAAATGTGAAAGTTAGTGATAAGGTAAAGAGTCAGTTCTCAAGTTTGGAGGAGATTAAATATTCAGTACTGTCAACTTTCCTGAACTATTCATCTGTTGCAAGGAGGGGAGAGACATTTATCTGGTGGCAGTTGTGGGGAGTCAGCTGAGTGTCAGGTGAGATAACAATGGATGAGGTAAGGAAAGGAACCAATTTCACCAATAAGAGACTAAATAGAGGACTAACCACAGTCATAATCTAACCGTACTGTAATCAAGGGTGAAATGGATGAATGTACAAAGCGGAGAGGAGTGGAAGAGATACAAAGGGAAAGCAGATACATTTAGTAACAGATTTTATAAAGTATCTCAGAGTTAAAATGCAATTTATCCTTTGGGAGGATAAAATATACATTGTTGGATAAGGCTTCTTAAGAAAAATTGTCCATCTTTTTCCTCTTTCTCCTTTGTATGATACACTTAGATCAAACTCTTGGGAGCAGGGATTTGTACTTTTGGGAATGGACTACACCTTATATAATAAATTATAGGGTGACTGACGTTTGCATAAATTCTCTGAAGCTTTTAAGTCTTTGAATATTGGGCTGCAGATCTTGCAAGATTTCTGTTGCATCTAAGTACTGCGCAGGAGCGGCCCTATACGGCTACCGGCAACTGGTGCCCTAGACGAAACGCGCAATTGGTGCCCCCGCCTCCAAAGCCCTCAACAGCTGTTTATCTTGGTGCCCTAGGCGACTGCCTAGTTCACCTGTATTGACGGGCCACCACTGAGTACTGGATATTAAGCCAACAACAGAGTCTCTGGAGGTATTTCAATATTTCAACACAATGATGGATTTGGGCTGGTA